>NC_059484.1:14362248-14665700 GCF_018139145.2 Gymnogyps californianus
CACAGCTTGTGTGCAGTCTATTCCGATTCAGT
This sequence comes from Gymnogyps californianus, assembly GCF_018139145.2. Classification (NCBI taxonomy): domain Eukaryota; kingdom Metazoa; phylum Chordata; class Aves; order Accipitriformes; family Cathartidae; genus Gymnogyps; species Gymnogyps californianus. Next base: position 14,362,281 of record NC_059484.1, read on the forward strand.
CGTGTGGCAGTGGGCAGCTTGCCTGATCAGCACCTGATACTCCCCGTTGTAATGCCCACTCCCCTCCCCCAGGTTGTTAATAGCAGTGGTTTCTCTTTCATAATGCACCACTCTCTCATCTTATGCTAGATGTTTCAAAGTCTTACCTAGCTTCCAGCAACAATATACCACTAGTAATAGTTAGAGGTGGGCGAAACTCCTTTCTAGTATCATTACTCATGCACGAGAATTTAAACTGTGCTTTCAAGAACTGTGTGTGTCGGTAAAAACTCAAGTCACAGGAGTACCAGCGAAGAGGAAGCTGAAGCGGGATGCTCAGGTGCAGAACTAAATTAATTTTAAAAAGGCTGAGCAAGTATTTTAGGGAATAGTTTTATGAATTTACCCAGGCTCTACAAAGACTGTGAAGATTTGCAATAGAATTTAGTTTGGAAATAATGAACTGAAATACCAGCCCTGCCTAAAGTGCTCTCCAAAAGCCCCTTATCCAATAGCTTCCTCCAGGCTTCTTTCTTGTCTCCCAATAGCTGCAGAAAACATTCTGTATAAAAACTGCATAAATGGACAGAATCCATGACTTGCAGAGATTAGGAATTACTTTTTTAAAGCCTTGCAACCCTCCACATTCATTGCAAAGTATACGAAAAAATAACATTCCTTGCAATGACTCTGCTACTGCTCATGAAAAACATCTTTCCTGATCACTGACATGGTAGATATGCAGCTGACATCTGCTCAGCAGTTTAAGATTGCTTTGCTGACACATAAAATTGAGTTTCACTGTGAAATCAAGATGCTATCATTGGCTATTATAATAAGTTGTTAAAGCCCATGGTAATACTTTTCCGTCTTTTCAGTCAAGTGGTTATCTTTTTGCTCTCCTCTCTCCCTCCCAGTTACTAGTTGTGAGTTTATCTTCTCAACAAAACACTCATAGAAAAAGTATTTTTTGCTGTGTTTTTAAACTGCTGTTGCTTTCAATAAAACTAATTAACATCTTGCAGTAAACCAGTTCCCTGGGTCTCCTTAGATTTCAAATGAAGCTGACCTATGCACAACAGGGTCTTCACTTTAGATTGAACATGCTTATTAGTGTCTTCTAATAAATGAGACTACTGGGTGGTGCTGTTCATTCCACCTCCCAGAAGGTGCTGCAGGGGAGGAGGGTGGAATTGGGACAACTATTTGATTTAAGCATGCCCCATACCTGTGCTCTTTTTCCCCATTCAGCAACAATTAAAAGCCGAGAAAGACTGAGGAAAAATAACTGAGAGGCTTAAAGCTCTGGGACATTCCTGCTCAAAAATTGGGCTGAACTACAGAGGCACTGGTGAGCAGCATGAAATCCCCCAGCATCCTGCAGCCCCAGGCACACACATGCCTTGAGGATGCTGGTTTTTACCCTCAACTCTGTAGTGTCACAGGCCAACATGCTCTCACAGAGCAGAGAAGCAGCCGAGAGGAGAGTTGTTCTTACATTACACCTACTCAAGGCTGTACGTAACCCATCATTACATCGAAACTCAGATGAAGAGGAACCAATTAAGCTGCCTGTCAGTTAATACAATCAGAGTACAAACCTCTTTAGACCTCCTAAAAGAGAAGTTGATGAGGTAAGATTTCTCATACTTAATTGTTCTTCAGCATAGTCAATACAGTCAGATTCCCTAGTAAAGAAAACACCCCCACATAGCATTTCCAAAGGTGCTAATCTTCAGCCTCTACAGATAACCCAGGTTACCTGAGAAATTAATGAGACATTATTAACACCAGAAACACCCAAAGCATTTTCAGGTAAGGCAGGAGTGTGGAGACCCCTCAAGCTTCAGCAATAAGGGTTACTGAATGGGCTTTTGCAATGGAAAAGAGACGGTCAGAGCCAGGGCAGCAGTATACCAGAGGAATACCAACTACAGTCTAATAACTTACCTTTTCTGTAAGAGATTTGTGTAACTCCAGAGAAAGCATTTGTAAATCTAACACTTTGGAGCAGTTCAGAAGAGGGCCAGAGAACATTTTGGAACAGCTTGAAAAGAAAAAAAAAAAAAATTTTAAAAAACCCCAACTCACTAGCTCCTCTAAGCATTATCTGTTCATTCCTTGCTAGCCTTTGTGCTACTCCCTCTATTTGGGCCCAAAAGCTGTTTGTAGCTGGATTCCTTGTTTCTACAGACAGTCCAATTCAAAGAAGGCCCCTAACAAAACATCCCATCTATAAACTCTCATTTGATGAAAATGAATATCCATCTTTCTAACCTAAATGCCAGCAGCAGCACTTCTTTCTCCTGAGAGCTCCCCATGCAATCCCTATTAAATTAAACCAGAAAAATGCTTACTCATTCCTTTTTAAAATAGCAGATTACCCATAATCCCCTCCCTAGGAATTCAAGTTTTCTTTCCCTTAGAAAAGGGCTCAGTCAAGTCATATCTAAAAAGAGACCACTTAGAGACCTGCCATGCAGGATTAAAAAGTAAATAAAAGTAAACTCCTAGTAAAAATGTCTCCTCTAATTTCCTCAGTGACGACAACAAGGCCTGCAACAAGATGGGTACCCAGTTACTAAACTACATTTCCCAAGAGGCCACAGGTCTCAGATCAAATTTCACACCTAATTTCGTGCTCTAAAAGGCTTTGTGGCCAGCTAAAGCTTTTTACAGATGATTCAGGAGGGTGGTGGTGTCATTTTGTAGATGGCTATTATTACTTAGGTGAATAAAAGAGAGTAGCTTCTAAAAAGTTGTTTGTTTGGGTTTTTTTTAGGAGCTCATAGTCTTATTTAGTATTCTTGCTTTTTCTTGAGTTGATAATTTAGCCTTTTATTTTAAAAGTTTTTTATTCTTATTTACGAGAAGATAATTTTAAGTTAAATCTTTCTGTTAGCGTGACTAAAACTTTCTGTTGTTCAGCCTTTAGTGGTATAGGGTTGAATTGTACTGAAATTCACAGTTATGCTTGAGTATCGAGTCAAGCAGCAAAACTTGTATTCCAAGAAGAAAAATCTCCAAGCTATTTACAAACCAGTGCGTGTACCTCTCTTGCTTCAGGCTGCTGATCGAATTATGGTCTGGGTTAGCTAAGGACTCGGAGGCTCATGTATTTGTCAGAGTCTACTTGTAAATGTAGTTAGCATCTGTATTTGAAAAACCCTAGCAGATTCATTAAATGCTCTAATAAAAGGAGGAAGAAAACTGAAGCTAAATAGAAAGGCTTTTAATTAACATCATAGTATTATCTTTTTCATAAGGTATGTGTAAGGAGCTTGTTTGTTTTTAATGTTCCAGTAACGTTTAGATTATGTCCATTGTATCTATTGTATTTTTTTTCTGGAGAATGAAGGCAGGGAGTTCTTTCTGAATAATGGCTAGTTTCTCTGCATTTGAATTTGGTGCATGGAAGAAAAAAAAAAGGCATTTAAAGTCTTTGGGACTAGGCTTATGTTCTCAAAGACACTTTGGTGCTCACAGAATCAAATATTAATACTCTGAGTTTTAGACCCTAAATACTAAGGCAGAGGATATCTTGAAATCACACTACTTAGCTTCCTAGCTTGAAGTGCAAAAGTCTCTTTTTGAACCTTAGAGAGATTTACTATTATGACTAATAAAAATGCAAGCACACAATTAGAGTTAGTTTTCACCGAAGGCTTCATCACAGCAATCTACCACCTATGTTCCTTATTGTTTAACAAGGCACCTGCTGGGAGTTTTTATGTGTGGAGGTTAGGTATATTTAGAACTATAGTTTGATTTAAATATATGTTGTTTTGATGTGATCTAGTCAATTATAAATGCAGAACTCTGATATAAAAACACAGCTCTTCCTAAAGAACTAATATCTAGGCTTTAATTTAACTATTAAGCACTTCCAAATATACACACTTAATTAAAGCATCAGGGAAACCTCCTGTAGACTGTAAACAAGGATCCTCTGCATTTTTTCCCCCCAAGTGCCCCTTCCTGCCTTTGGAACTTATTTCTCCACATAACAAAGCAAGCATTTTAGTGCTGCTGGTTTTACTGATCCAAGGGGAACTAATGGCCAGGAGGTTTTAATCTTCCTTCACAAGGATGGAGGATGCTGCTGCCTCTCATCTCATTGTCCCTATAGCTTTGAAGAAATGGGGGAGCAGAGGGGGACTCCCAGATGTGGCAGCCACCTCTGGTGCTGGCAGGCCCTGCCGTGCCCTGAGCGAGCAGACCAGCAGCCCGGGCTGGGGGAGACACGTTCACGTGAGCCAAAGCAATGCATGGGCATATGCTGTCAGAAATGAATGCTAATTACCCTGGCATCGACAGCCCAATAAAGCTGATTGGTTTTTAATTTCTTGGCACTGGGAGTCCAGCCACGTGCTGCACAAATTGAGCAACATTACCCCGGTATTGCTCAGGCTGTTTAGTGATGCCGGTGGCTCTGCTGCGCAGGGAGATTTCCACCGGTGCTGCCCAGGTTGCTCCTTTCTACATCATTACCTCCCTGCCACACCCGGCCATCTTGGCACGCCAGTGATTTCTCAGGAGCTGGTGGTTATTTTTCCTGAGAGTTAGGCTTTTGTGGAGAACAGCACAGCAAACTGGGCCTCATTGCTTCTTTTCTGCCTCTTTGGGGCTTTGCTTATCCCTTCAGCTTACGGTGTTTCCAGCCAAGTGTTTGTTGCAGGAATTGGTGGATAAAGAAAATGCTATATGGGCAACCAAGCGGAGAAAGGCAAGTTCAGGGAGAGACTAGCCATTGCTTACTGTTCCAGTTATAGTAAGAGCAGAGAAATACTCAGGAGGTGGAGCTCACAACACACAGCCAGTAGTAAGAGAGGATGGCAAACTGCAGTATTGCATTTCAGTGAGATAAATAATAATACAGACAAGTTGTTCATTCCATCTGTCTTCTGCCTAGTTTGTTAAAACATTGCACGTGGGCAGAACATAACATCCTGCCTGCACAGCACCTTGCCCTGGGTTAGCACAATGCAAATCGTTTTATGTGAAGTTGATAGAGAAATGGAGCTGCATGTCTACAATTAACACCTACTTGGAGGTTAGCTTAATTCTAAGTTACGATAAGCTCTACTTTTAGCTCAGTTAACTGTGGAGAAAGAGATATAGATTCACTTTAAGGCATTTAGAAATGTTTCCAGGAAACTAAAAGTTGCCTTCTCTGCTGCACATTGAAACCTCGATTCGTGTTGTAGAAAATAAACCACCATTTATTAAGTGTGGGTTTTATTTCTTTCCCCTTTCCTTTCCTTTCTCCATTCTGCTGGCTAAGCAGCTCATGTCATTTGCATTTCTCAGTTGGAGAAATATGAATTAAGATTACGTGTATTGTTTAAACAGAGTTTAAAACCCAAGATCAATTGTAGGAGTGGGTAGCTGGATATACAACTAGCAGAAAGAGCCTGGAGCTGGCATGACTGGGTAGAACCACTACCCGAGCAGGTCTGGCTCTGTCAGTTTGGAGTGTTTTACTAACTTGTCTAAATCAGGAACATGGATTTTACCTTTTCTTGAGATGCAGTTCTGCTCAGTGAACTTGTATCTCATAAATTTGTCAGATATTTTAAATTAGTGATCTTCAACTTTTGCTGATTTAACTTACAGACTACTGAAAGCTTCCTAAAGAAGACATGGACTGCTGTACTGTGACTTGAGGCCTGATGGACAGTAGATATGTTCCTGCTGACTTACTGCTTGCATACCCTCCGAATTAGGGCAGGGATTTCAAAGAGTCACCAGAGTATAGGTAAAAACACAGTCCCTAATACTGTAGGAGAGGTATTTAGAGTACTCAGCGTTTTGTAGGCATCAGCAACTACAAAAACAAGTCATATAAGAGATGTGGGATCTTGTGAACTTGTTTTGGTTGTTTCCAGGTGACCACTTGAGCTTTCCAATGACTGCCTACATCTCTAAGTCTTTTAAAGTTCCGAGTTTAAAATCTAAAAAACTTTGTCTAAATTTTCTTAATCTCTTGAGCTTTTGATGCCTGTGGAGATGACAAAGATGTCAACACAGCTTTTGTTCAGAGTTATCGCATGTGGCCATGAGATAATCCTTCTGAGCTAAAATACTTGCAGTGCTGCTGTGCATTTTTAACATTGCTATGACTTCACTTTTAGAGCATTTCCATGACAATCTTTCTATAAGTAGGGCTGAGGAAGAAGAAAAAAAAAATCATAGGATAATGCAAATTGAAAGGGACCTTGGGATGTCTGTAGTCCAACCTCCTTCTCCAAGCAGGGTCATCTGTGGGGACAGATGAGGTTGCTCAGGGCTTTACCCAGCTGGGTCTTTAAACCCCTGAAGATGAAGGCTACACAAACACTCTGGGCAACCTGTTCCATGGCTTGACCATCCTCAAAGTGAAGGAGGTTTTCTTTCCATTCAGTTTGAACCACTTTTGTTTCAATTCATGTCCATTGTCTCTTAGCCTTTCTCCAGTTGTGGGGGACCTCCCCAATCTCCATGACCTTTCAAAAATGCTAATGGCTGGCTGGGGGATCCTTGTGGCATGGCAGGGCAAAGCAGGAGCACAGGCGTAGTCTGCACACCAGCAAATGTCGTGCAGGCTGCATGGTGCTGGAGGGAACGTGCCCTGTGCTCCCCCTGCCCTCCCTGGGATGCCCTGTGCAGGAGAGCACCCAAGCATGGGGGCACTGCCCTGCACCCCAGAGAAGCTCCCAGGGCAGCTGCAACTTGGTAGGGCCCACAGCCACCACGAGCATTGCTGCAAAAACAGAGCTTCTGCCCCAAGTGCCGCCTCTCCTGCCATGACCCAGCTCTGGACACCAAGCAAGGCAGCATGGCCCCAGCTTCTGCTCCATCCTCATCTGGCGCTTTCCACTCCTGGTATGGGGCCAACAGGGCACTCCTGGGACCAGTAGCTGGGGTGCAGGAGCTCAGCCTGTCCAGGGCGCTGAAGGGCACCAGGGAGCCCCAAAACACCAGTCCCAGCAGGGGGGACTACCAGAGGGTACAGGCTGCAGTCTGCCTTCCCCTCTCCATGGCTTTCCTCACTGCCCAGAGATGGTGCCCCGCTTGGTGGGTTCTGAGGACCAGTAAGCGACATTTCCCCTGGAAGCAGGTTGCCTTTCATGGGAAGTTGGAGATTTACCGTGATAACCAGAAAGCAAGTTCTGCTGAGGCAAAACCCAAAGAAATTTTAGGCTAGGGTAACTGTGTGTGTGATTTTGTGTATCCTAAGTGAAAAGTCAAACGCTTTCTGGGAACAGAGCAGATTTTCTGACCCGCTACAATCTGTATGCACTGCAAACTGAATTGCCTGAGCATTGCAGGAATATTTGAAACCTGTGTAGGAATGGCAGTGAGGTGAGGCTACAGCAGCTGTAAAAAGTCTATTTGGCATTTGGCCAGCTCCCAAACATAAGTAGCAAAATAATTCATTCATCTCCAGGGTCAGGAATGGCTGTGCTGGTTAGCCTCAGCTTAAACCTTATGAGTTTAATTTGGCTTTATAGCCAAATACAACCAGGCTGAGTTCAGCCAAGGCGCTGGCTGGTTATGCAGGCAGGCTGTATTTTTTATAAAACTCACTGGAATCCAATTGCGATGACAGATGACATGGAGTGCATCTGCCTGATCGTTCACCACTGATAATATAGCTGGAGATAGCTCAGTGAGCTTCTTCATCATGAAATTCTATTTTCTTTTATAGTCTTAAATATTCTCACTGCCTTTATCTTGGAAATAATGTTGTACTTTTGTTTCTATTTTGCTGGTTTTTGAACACTGCCATTTTTAAAGGGTTATTATTTTTCCCCTTTGCTAAGTTCAGCTCCTTACTCCTTAGCAAAGAAAGTATAACTAAATTAATAAATTAAAAACATTTTTTTACCTTGTCATTCATATGACTTGGGAAAATGGTAAGCTACAGATACCTTTGGTTTTTGTGTGTATGAACCTGCGATCAAAATCAACCACTTCCCTGTATTTGAATTTTTTTTTTTTTTTGCATTGCTTACTCAGAAGAAGATACGTAAATGGTTGGAGTCAGTAAATGTTGTAAAGCAGATAGCTAGCTGTGCAGTGATTTTCCCTGCTTTTCATATATTTATATTTGGCATTACTTGAAAAGGGCATTCTTCTCTTCTTACAGAGAGTATTAAATTGGGATATAACTTTTCTTTGCCTTTGCTGAACTCCCATTCCTAGCCATATTAATTTTGGATACATCTTTATGTTCACCAGATATTGTTCCTCTATCTTTGTCATCACGAACTTCGGTCCATCTGACAAACTTGTCTTCGGAGAAGCTGAGAAATAAGGTTACATGGGCTTGATTCAGTTTGGCCAGCAGTAGCAGATTTGCATTTGCTTTGCACACTCAGTGGTATAGCCCCTCCTTGTGCAAGCCTCCCCCTGCTTTCATTCACAGTCTGAGCTAAACAGAAGTTTGGCAAGATGTTTAGCATCTGAAATTATTAGTCTGCTCAGATTCTTGCTCCTACTTTATACTGCGTGGTGTGTTTTGGTTTGGGGTTTTTTTTGTTGCGTTATGAAGAGAACCACTTCAGTGTCCCATTGTGAGTTTCTCACTGTTCAAGCTGACAGCTTATACACAACAACAGGGTAGTGAACAATGGTCCATCAGAGCTACCAAGAGCAGGAAGCAATTTCAGATGTATTGGGTAACGAAGAGCAAATGTACTCTCGTCACCACAACTACATGCTCTAAAATTTTATGACAAATGTTCTGCAACAGTCCAGCTGCAAAAGAAATATCTTGTGGAAGAGCAGAAATAGAAAGCTTTCATTCATCAGCAGTGTCTCTCTGATGGCCTTTTTCATTTTTTCAGATTTAGTCAGATAAGTGAATATAGTCCACAGGCCAAGGTCAATGGTACACTTCTTCCCTGTAGTAGATACACAAGAATCATTATGTTTGTGTGGGTAAGCATTTGTCTCTGTCACACCAAATACCAAGAACATAGGACTTTTTTAGATCTCTAAATCAGATATACATAATATTTCAGTAAAGTGTATTTGCAGAGTGAAGAGTGTTTCTGGTTCAAAGATGCTCGAGTTGTAGAGGAAGCTTTCCCTTCTTCCTTTGGCTTTGCATGAGGCCTTGCATGCTGAAGTAGATCTGTAATTTGTTAAAGATAACGCTTATACATTATTAGTGTTTAGGGTCAGAGAAAGACCACATTGATTAAGTCTGTAGGCTAAATCAGTGCTATGCAGGCTTGAAGAACAGTAAGTCTCATTATTTTAATTATGCATCTAACAAGATGAGGTGATTAAAAGAGTGATGGATAAACTAGAAAGCAAACCAAGAAGCAGGATCTCTTTGGTTTGTGAAAGGACTGAAAAAAGGACAATAGAGTTGAGAACATGCAGACTGGAAGATATCAGATAAAATAGTGCAATGATTGGGGCTTATGTGCGTATCTGGCATAGATAATTAACTAATTCAGAAACAGTTGATAGATAAATGATAGAATAAGCAATAGGAAAATGCATGATCTGATATCTGAGAAACTGGTTATGTGTATATGAAAGAACCGATGACTTAAGTTGTTTGGACCTGATTGCTGGATGTCTTGTTATATTTTGAACTAATTCACTAATGAGTAACTGAACACATTACTCATTGAACTAATTCACCTGAGTGGTGAATTTGGACTTGAACTGTGGCTGTTGGTAGGAACAGACCAAGAGAAACAAGGACTGATGGCTGAGAAGCTGTGGAGTACTTTGCATTAATATTGGCTAACGGGTAAAGAGCTAGTTATGGAAAAAATGAAGAGTGAGGCATGGTGCTTGTAGTAAAGGCTAGGGGAGGTGAACCCTCCTGCGGAAGGAGCAGCTGCAAAGCAAATTTGACCTAATCTGAGGCTGTTCTGCTGTGTGCCTTACTAGTAAAGGAAAAGAGAGTCACGCTTGGAGCACATCTGGGAAATTTATGTTTACTTGGCAGCCACAGAGGTATAAAAGTTGAGGAATATGAAGATGCAGTTATTTTACTTAAAGAATTCATAAGGCTGCTAGAATATCACACACTGTATTTTTCTGGGGGCTGGGGACAGAAAAAGAATCTATATAATCTTCCATTACAGTTTCTGATAGAAAGGTGTGTCTCTCAGCGTAGACAGAGGGGAAAATCACTTTTTTTTAACAAGCCAATAACATCCCTTTCTACTGCAAACCTTTCTGGTTTGAGGGAACAATGTTTTCTAGAATTAATGTAACTCTGCTGGTTTGAAAAGTACATTATAAGCCACAATAGCTTTCCCACTGCATTCTGTTTTGTGTCTCTCCTATTGTATTTTAATGTTTCTGTGAAATAAGCAAGCTGTATCTTTTCCTTGTTTCAGTGTACAAACAAGTGTATTGTGTCAGGTCACTAAATACAATGTATTTACAGCAACCGTTATTAGCAAATCAGATTAAATGTGCCATGATGCTTCGATTCTTGGTTTAATCAAGCACTTCAAATATTTTTCGAAAAGCAGGAATAGATCTCAACTATGTAACTATTGTATTCTTCCCTAGAATTTTAAGGAAAAGCTCTTTTTTTTTTTTTTCAAATCTTGGTAGAAAAAAATAGGAATATTGTTTAGAGCTTTTCTTGTTGTTCCTTGCTGTCACTTCCGTATGGTTCATACATTTTAAGTAGTAGAATAAGAATGTAAATCTCTGGATATGTGCTTTATTACTATAGCCAAATAAATAAATGAATTGTCCTAAAAACTGAACGTGCCCCTTGAGATTCACTGAGCCATTCACAGCCTAAGTTTGACAGGCAATGATTTAGCCAAACCATCTATAACTTTTATTTGAAAAACAAGGACAATTAAAAATAGGATGAGGCATTTTGGTCATGAATTATTCTGATCAGGAATGTAACTGGATTTTTATTCCAATGCCTAAATGAAATATTTCCCTGTATATCCAGTGAGTTTCATTACAGCTTCAGTTTTATTACCTCACTTTGAGAGATTTAATCCTTTTCTGGGAAATGCATTACTCTTCAGAAAGTACAAATAAAAATGAAATACAATAATAATTTTTTTGGAGTGGGGGGAGAATAACAGGAGAGAAGGTACCAACTTTTATATTTAGGATGACTAAACCTTTATGTTATTTTGTTCAGGTGCTCTTAGCATTGTAGCAGCCTTTTTGAAAACTCAGGAAGGGCAAATCTTACAGGCTACAGATGTGTCTTAGCTTTGTGCCATGGTACCCCCTTCCCACCTCATCAGCATTACTAGCGTGGTGGTTGCTAAGGTGGGTTCCTTGGAGGGTCCACATGACCCACAAGAAAAGTTGCTGCCTGGGACCGTGAGGAGACAGGCTCAGAGCAATGCCAGAGGAGCTGCAGGAACAGCTTTGGCCTTGGGCGCTGGTGGAGGTCTGGGCACTGTTGGAGCAGCTTGCTTGGCAGGACTGGGCAGAGAAAGTGCCAGCATGGAGCAGGTAGCCTCTCCTCTCAACGACACCCAAGAACCATGTACGGTTCCACATCCCATCCTGGACATGCGGTAGAGAACTTTTCTGTTACCAAAAGAAGAGATGGACTGAATTCCTTCTCCTTTCTACCCCAAGATCCAGCACCTAACCTCAGCGATTCACCTCTGTGCTTTGGAGCCTCTTGGAATAAAGAGCAACATCTCCTGGGATGAGGGAAAAGAAGTAGAGCTGCATCAGGTCAAGTTCCTTCTAGTTACTCTTCAGCAACAGGCATAAAACAAGTGATTCCTCTTTTATCTTCACGTTGCTACGAATGAGCTGAGCCCCATGGCTGGAGCAGGGAGGAGAGCACTGGCACTGAGGCCTCAGGAGTGGGGGGGAGGGAGGGGGCTTTGATACGGCTCCGGTGTGTTGGAGATGGAAATGTGCTACCTAGGAAGAGAAATCTTGCTGCAGCCAAGTATTAATAGGTCCATCATGTTTCCTTCCCATGAAAGCCACCTTCCAAAAAACTTAAGAATAATTTTTGGGTAACCTGGAAAATGTTGCTCTTCATTCTTCCTTCCCCTTCTTGCTCCAGTTTTCATCAGTGTCTGGACATTTATAAATCCAGACTATTTTGTGCGTGAAGGGTAAAGATTAATGCTTCAGAATAGGTTTATCTTTTTAACAGTGCTGTCAAAGGCTGAAGCATGTTACCCACAGTTTAAAAACATTACATCATAGATATTTTTCTGTCTGAAAACGAATTTCCTCTTTTGAAATGTGGATAGAAATAAAATTAGTGTCTTGGTCTATAACGGTATATTTTTTAACCTGTTTTATTGCATTTGTGCAGGCAAATGCAGCATGAGGCTTAAAATGTAACTCAAGAAAAAGGAAAAAATGAAAAAGGAAAAGAAAAAAGAAAGCTAAGGATTGAGATGTAAAGACAACAAAACAGAACAGTGAAAAATTCCTGCAATGAAACCTGACAGTAGAGTTTAGATGCAAAAGACTCAGAGTCAGAATTTAAAAATTACTGGCACCCAACTGCCATGTGTGTTTTGCTTTTTGAAGTCTAACAATTGACATGGAAAACGATGGGAAAAAGTGAACTGATCCTTCTGCACACTAGTGAAGTAACTCGTATGACAGACCCCTCTGAGAATAAAAAAAAAGAGGATTCCAAATATGAAGTAATAGAAAACCTTTTCTTCTATTAGTACCTACGGAAAGTTATAGGAATGGAATAGATTATAACATCTTATGTATATGGCAAATGTTTGATTGAAATTGAGGTTTCAGTATCAAGGAAGATAGATTTTCACCTACTAATTGGTTTTATTTAAATAATAAAATACCTAGAGGGGAATATAAACTCTCACTCTATGGAGAAATTTCCAAGACAGATGACTTTGTAGTTAAACTCACAGGAAATGAAAAGTCAATGGAAATTGGACCTGAAGCACATGAATAGAAAAAGATGGGGAAAGACTAAGCAAAGGAAATTAAATGACACTAAAGGAAACAGTGCCACCTTACAGGAAGATACCTCATCCCTGTGTATTTTGTAAACAGAGTGCCTGCAGAAAGTTCTTCAACCACCACAAAGACAGAACTTCTCTTGAAAATATTACCCTAAGCACTGACTGTACAATACCACGGAGCTGATGATTGCGGTGTGCTGGGGATATGCACTAGCCAATGTCACAGACTGCCTGTATTTTCACAAGTATATGCTATGGGTTATATGCATAGGTATTTAAGACAAGGGCAAATTTGTCCCAAAAACCTTTAACTACCAGCTCTCTGCTTCTTATTTCCTGCAATGGCTCCCACTTCCCAAGATCTTCTCCTTCCTTTTTTTCTGTGGGTTATTTGAACATTTTCATGTAATGGGGCTTTGTAGGGAGGCTGGTTATCTGAGGCACTGATGGTATGTGTGAAAATATGATGCCTAGCTCAGGGAACAGAGTCAGTCAAGCTACAGCACCATGAAACCCAGCACACAGCTCATTTACCCTGCCTCGTCAGTGAGTTTGGCAGCCTGCTCTAATCTCTGTGCTGCTGCATCTAGACTGCTGCTGGTACCCTAACTCGTTAGTCTGAGGTTTGCGTGGTTGTTTCTGCACTATGCAGGAGCTGATCTTCAGCACACCTTGACCTTCCCTGTTATGCTTTTAACTCATGTAAATACATATCAAATTTTTTCTCTCAGCCTTTTCTAGAAGAAATGGTGCTCAGACAAGACAAGGATAAGGTGCTACTCACCAAAGCTCAGGTCGAGACAAACTGAAAGGACCAAGAGACCTTATTCGGTTTTATTTCTTTTAAAGGATTCGTCAAAAAGCTGGAGACCAGCACACCTCAGGGAACTCCTGTCTTCCTGAAAGGTTTGAGTCAGGCTGGCCATGAGTCAAACTGGTGGGTGCAGAGTGAGTAGTGTTTTCAAGCCTGATGCTGTCATTAAGTGATCTCTTCTGATTTAAAAGGTTAGCAAGCAAACAGAAATAAATAAGAGGTTTTCTTTCGCCTCCCAAGAACTCACACAGTACAGCCTCTGACAGAACTGTACATGCATGTGCGCACACAGGCGCATGCAAAAGAAATGCAAATGTCCATCAGCTGAAAAATCAGGCTTAAAACAGATCTAATTATGTGATCACAAAAAGGAAAAAAAAAGAGCATTATTTGCTATGACTTTAGTTTCTTGAAGGCTGACTTCCTTAAATAAAATAAAATAACATCACTGAAGATGGTGGTAGTAAAATGGATACGTGGCGGAGACTTCCAAAGAGCCAGATAACTGCAGAAAACCTTGCCAGTGAATAAGAAATGCAAAGTCTTCTGGTCACAAGGGAAAACCCTTTCACCCTAATTTGACGATGAGCTGCTTTGCAGCTATATAGTTGTTTCTTGCTCTTATGGAGATACTACTCGATGCCTGATCTTATTAATACTGACAGTAGAAATCTCAAGCATATGTTTCCAATCTTGGACTCTCTTTTCCTTACAGGATGGGAGGTCACCCCAGCAATAAAGCCTTTAGTTGAAAAATTGTTTAACACATTGTCATAAATACATAAGCAGCTTTTTTTTTTTTTTTGGTATTGAGTGCTAAGTTGCTAATTGATTTTACAGACTAGTAATGGATCTCATATTACAGGGTGAGGTGGATGTCATGTAAAGTCAACCCTGTTCCACAGAGAGAACAAGAGAGCAAGATTTTAGAAAGTTTCCGTGGAACAGGCTAACTCCAGTCTATTTCTTTGGAGATGGTTTGGGAAAACCTTTGCTAAGGCTCTTCTTAGTGTGAGCAGCAGGGACTGTAACCAATGCTCCAAATGCCCCTTTGAATCAATGCACGTGGAAACGGAAGCCTGTTGTCTTGAGCTTGACCTTTGGAAGAATGTCTAAAGAAAAGGACTTAAAGGCTTTCCCCAGTCCAAGGTCTATTACGGACCTCTTATTTTGGAAGAATTACACTTAAATTTCTAAAAGATGTCACCCAAACCAGGGACTGTTTAGCAATTATGTCCCCTTACTATACACAGAGCTACTTTGCCACTTGCTCTTCCGCTCAACTGCCTGGTCTCAGTTACAGCTGTCTTGGCACAGATGGCTTCATGAAACATTGATCTAAGCCTTTCTTCAGTCATCTCACTTTAACTCCCTTTTGCCCCCAGATATTTCTCAAATAGCCAATGAGCACTGACAGCAGGGCTATGCTAGCATTGGCTTTCAGTAGCAGTATTGAAGCCAAACACACTGTCACTGTGCATCCTAATTGCAGCTGGGGCCACAGGTAGGGCCAGCAGCTGGTACACCATATAGAGAAAACCTCACATATGGCCTGGGCTCTAGATGCAGGCTTCATTTCTATTCCATTTTTGCTCATTGGCAGGAACTCCGGACTGATGCCAAGCCCACAGCCCGGTTCAAGATTGCCCCTATATCGTGTGATGCAGGGGTAAATAAGATTTGTCAAAAATACAAGCATAGGAGGTTTCAGACAGCTTCTGGAAGCCAGCAGCTCAAGTTTACATAGACAAAGCTTGGGACAGCAGCCAGCCATGCCATCTGCACTGGGATGGTGCACGGCCAGCAGTTGTGCCTGCGCTCCGCTGAGAAGCCCCTTCTCACAGCACCCGCCCCTGCCCACAGCCTGGGCCAGCTGCCTGCAACCTGGCACCGGTAAACATGAGTGCTGGGAAAATACTGCCTGCTAGCTCTGATGGTCTTAACATATGTAGCGTGGAAAGGTCTCCTGTGGCTATGTACTTAAGGTCTGCAGAAAGCTTTGACGTGTCAAAAGCAGCATAAATGCTAAGCATTTTTATTATTGTTGTACATACGAGGCCAAGTTCTGATAGTCACTTAAGAGATTTCATTCTACTTTATAAAGCACACTTGGTGACAAAAAGTGTAATAAAAAACCAAATTCCTAGTATAATATCTAATACTGCCACTAAACAGATTTTTTTTTGTTGTTAAAAAGGAGAAGGAAGACCTTAATCTGCTTGAAATGCAGAGCACAGTCGGCTGCTAATTGTAGAAATAAATAACAGATGCATGCAATCTCCCTCTATCTCACTTTCCTTTTTATTTTCAAAACTAATATATTTGTTTTTCTTTTATGCAATCCATTCTGCTGACCTGCTCTGGCACAGGTCTCTGCTTGCAAAGCAAGCCCAATTGACAGCAAACCTTCTGCTTCGAGATCCATAAATCTTCTCCCATAAGTGCTTGGATATTGGTTCAGAAAGCAGGCAATGAAATAAAAATAACAGCAGAAAAGCATCTCGAGTGGTTTGAAAAAAATCCTCCACTGAATGCAAAATAATAATAATAAGAAAAATAAACTGAACAAAAGTAAAGGTATTGAAAATTAATTCTCCTCTCCCTCTCAGCTCCAACTCTGGGAATGTATTTTTCAACTCCATCATGCAAGTATTTCCTCTATGGAGAGGACCAAAAGGATTTCAAGTGGAGAATTAAATAGATAGTTTGCTACAAGCTGCTAGAATCTACTACAAAATTATATCCTTTCTGTAGGAATGTTGGGTTGTTGTTTGTTGTTTTTTTTTTTTTTAATTTCTTACCAAACCAGAGCTAAAGCTGAAACCGCACTTCAAAATGGGATTTGGGGTTCCTCCTACTCTATCCCCTTTCTTTAAATAGTGCTCGTAGCTGAGGAGCAATTAGGAAGGTGAAGTCGGCTGCTGCTTCCCACCACCCCCAGTGGGGCTGCAACTACAGATGCGTTGGGCACAGCATCAGCCTTGGGGAGCTCGGAATTTGTCACCTACGAGGCCGGAGCTGTTCTGTGTATTCCTCAGCGCCACCTCCTGCCACTTTTTAAATTCCAGCCTGAGCTGCGATCGCCGGGAGGCGATTCCTGGGGAGCACAGGAGCAAACCTGCCCTCCGCCCCCCCCCGCCCCAGCCCGCCCGGGTTTGCAGGCAGCCGGCCGGGCAGTGGTGCGGCAGGGTCCGACCTCGCAGCCCTGGCGTCTGGGGCAACGGATGGGCTTGAATTTATCAGCACTGCACTAACACATGGACACCTATGTTTTTCCCAGGCGCAGGCACAATGCAGAACATCGTAGCCATAGCCCGAGCAGCCAAGGGGCACGCACAGATATTAAATACCCACTGCTCTGCATCATACGCCGTGCTGGGAGCTATTTGTAGGAAGCAAATAGAAACGGAAAGGTTTACTTCTTTATTCACTTAAATTAGAAACTTAGGAGACTTAGAAAGAGGGCAGTGCTTATGTAGCTTGGGAAGCTACAAAGCAAATAATTGGATAACACAGAACATTATTTATATTTGAGATTCTCAGCTAGATAGGTATCCCAGACACCTATCTGCCTGCCCGCCTGTCTGTCACTATTGTATCCTGGGAATATATAGTCAACAACAGAACAACTTATCATGCCTTCTCTCTTCTTCTAATAATCTCGGTAATTTACTGGGGCTATATATTAAAATATCTTTCCCTACCGCTAGGCATTTGCATACATCCATCAGCCAGCTTGTATACGTGGGATGGTAGATGATTTAATACTGCCAAGAAGGCTTAAGATGTGGATAAATGTTTTTGTAAGGATTGTTAATACTGTCGTGCCAAGACTAAGGAGGCCAAAGACTTGTCCTAGACATAATGACTGGCTGAAGAAATCCTGGAAACAACACTGTCTGGGGGAGGGGAATATCATTGTATTTAGGAAAGGTTTTAGGAAGACAAGTATCTAATCATGCAGAAGAGAATTTCACTCTAATAGTTTTTAATCCATATACAAAATCAAGGTTCCTGAGTGATTTTCTCAATGCATCTGCAGTTTGAGCTTCCAAATAGTACAAAGCTGAATATTTGCATGTCTAATCTGCCTGGACACTGGCCCAAATGAGATACGTGCATGCCCTGGAGGAGCTGTTCTGCATACAGGACAGCAATAGGGGATACCAGGAATGGGAGTAGGAGGGTACGTACCTGTGACTGGGACAGAAATGAATTCAATAAGCATGGACTGTGGAGGTGAAAAGCAAGTAGATGAATATTAAATACTGGTAATGATTTAAATTTTGTGAAGAAATTACTTTTGCTGATGTGAAGTTTCTCAACTACAATTTGAGTACAGCTCTCTCTTGGCCTCTTTCGGGGAAAAAAGTGTAAAATCTTAGTAGAGGAAAAAATGTCATTAACTTACAGCCATACCTAGTCAAGCATATTTTTATTGATCTAAGTCCTGAAGATTGAGGAAATCAACAGAACGCCAAAATCACACCATCGGAATTGCCTGCTTTGCAATCCCTGTGTGTACCCCTCTTCCTGACGTCCCAGATCTGCTCGATCCTCCTTTCCAGTCCACCTCACAGCCAGGCACAAGCTATAAACCCAAATCCAACTGAACCCAAACGCATGAACTTAGCTCAGACCTCAGATGTTTTCCTGGAGAAAAGTGGTGTCAATCCTTCAAAGCTTTGAGACAGGTAGCATCTTTTGCTCCATGTCTATGGTGCATTTATTACAGAGATTTTAATGCTTTGAGAATGCAAACAAGTAACAGTGGTTTGAGAGACGTATGTCTATTGCTAATGTGCTTTACCTTAGTCAGAGTGCCAGTCGTTTGTCTGAGTGGGATCTGCTGCAGGTCCCTGCGTTAATTAATTCAATATTACAAGATAGAACAGAGAAATATATACAATTGTTTACTATACTCCACAAGAATTTCCCAGCAGAAATACCTACTGATTTTACTAAACTGATTCTTACACTAGTAACCAAGAGAAAGAAGTTAAAAGAATCTGAGCCTCCTTATCAATGAATTCAACATTATAAGCAACTACTTTTTCAATAAAATATTTACTTTTCCTACCTCAGCACTGAGAGAGATTTTGAATTACAATAAGAGCCTGGTGCTTATGCCCACCTCTGCAGTTTCATTTGCAGCACAAGACGTGCGAGTGACTCGCCTGCAGACATACTGTGAGTTAGGAGCTCAGCTGAGGCCAGAGGGACCCACATTCTTTGCTCTATCTTTTTAATCAGTTGGCCTTCTCTTCTCCAGGGCACTGCCTAAACATGTCAGGATTTAGTCCCTTAACAAAGAGGAATAATTTAGATTGTTTCACTCACAGCAGTGTGGAAACCAAATTCTTGCTGTGGAAGCTGGAGTTTCTGTTGGGATTAAAGGAGCTTGGCCAATTCACCCCTAAAGATCTAACCTATTGCCTCTTGCTGCTGTATTATTTTTGTCACGGAAAATTCATGTTTCCAATTGGCTTTGGCTTAGTGGATGGCTGTTGAACTAAAAGCATTTTTTAACGTGTCACTTTGCTCTTCCCTACCCACAGTCCAATGTGTCTCAATTTCCATTTCAAATACAGCTCAGATCTCTCTAATCTTTTGCTTCTTCAACATTTTCAAGGAACTGTAAATTCCACAATTTAATTAATGGGTCAAAGAGTCTGAGCCTTCTTCATGCAAAATAGAACCCTACAGTGATTAATTAAAATTGCTATCACTGTTCCAACTTGCTAGATAGACTTGAGCATGGCATATTCTGCTAAGGACATTACAGAGTGCAAAACAAAGTGTGCTAAACTTAGAGAAGCAAAGGGAAATGTGATTATTACAAATGGGGGAACATTTTTTCCAGTATGCAGAGACCAGTTTTTAAAGGACATTGTCAAGAGTTATGGTGTACTTAAATTTGATCAGCCTTAATATTCACTCTCTTACGCGGTGCTGGCAGATGTCTCTGGGCTTCAGATAGCTTTTAACCACACACCATTTTACCCTTAAAAATGGAGGAGGAACAAAAGTAATATTTACGTAAACTCTGCGAAGCAACAGTGCATCATACAGTCTCCACCAGCTCTTGTAGAAGCAGCTAAGTAATGAGAACTAATTTCCAGAATGACGTTGACATGCTTTGAGTATGCAGAAGGCAGCAAACAAATGAAATAATAACATTAATTTGAGATGCCATCAGACACATTAGGGAGAAATCTTTTAGCGTGTTGGAGAGACAACAGTCTTTCATTTGTCACTTACTTTAGACCTTATTTATGAAACTCTAAGATGCTGCATTACCGAAAAAAATAAAATATTGAAAAGAGCCTGAATCTGAGGAAGCACGTGTTGGTCTCTCCTAGCTTGTTTGGCTTGGTCATTTAGGAGGACAGGTAATATGTGCTTGGTTCTTTTTAATACAAACTTCAGCTTTTGTGGAGTGATAGCATTGTAATTACCATCATGGTTTGGCTAATCTGTGTTTAAAGGACTTTGGTTTTTGCCTTGATTCTCTGTATATGTCATAGCCACAATATCCCAGTGCCTGAAGAAGGATAAATCTAAATGCATTATCTGTTTTCCTATCGAGATGAATTATCTGTTTTCCTATCAAGGAGATGTTCAGTTTGCAACTAGGGACCTAAGGCCAAAACCTCAACAGATGCTTGCATGGAGAAATGAAGCTAGAATATTGTCCTAATGTTGTGGCTCTGGAGGTGACCTCAGGTCAGGGACTCCCTCACTGGGAATATTGCATCACTCTGCTCCCAGTGGCTCAGCACTGCCCCAGCTTACTCCAGTTCTGCACTGGAGTCACAAGCACTCTGAGCTGGTTGTGAGCCTATAGCAACACTATCTTTTAAGGATGATCCTTAAGGAGCCCTTGAAGTGGACTCCATGCTGTAAATCTGAAAGTGCCACTTTGTGACCAAAGCATGTTTTCCAGCGCACGCAGGACTCACTGTGCCAGAGCTAAGGTAGCACTCAATTTATTAACACATTAATACGGACCGTCTGCATCGTGGCCGTCATGTTGGAAGAGGAGTGGGATGAAGAGCACATCTATTCCACGGGCTGCTCTTACCACCTAGTATAGAAGGCATGCTTAGAAAAACCTAATCTTAACCACTCTCTTGGGTTAAATTACAGGTTTAGGGGAGCTTCTACCTATGTTCAGGACAGCAAGTGCAGAAATGCTCATGCCAGGCGCAGTGTGATAGGAAGCACAAGATGCTGAAGTGGTAATGCTCGCCAATACAGTACTTCATTTCTAGATGCCTTGTGCGGCTTGTCATTTGTGACTGCAGTCAGCAACAAGTATTAAACACTTTCTCCCATTCAGTATATGGGAAGTTAGGATGTTTCCACGCTGTACAATGAAGGAAGCCCTGTGCAGAGATCAGAGAGTGCACTTGGGGGTGAGATAGCTCCAGGTTGGTGTGGTGTGGGAATGCCAATGTAGCAGCTAGGAACGAGGGGAGCCAGCAAAATGGAAGATTTTGAGTTATTCTCAATTGAACAGATCTGTCATTTACTGTGTGATTTAGTCTTTTATACCTTCTAGAAAATACAGTCATTTCACTCTTTAAAAACCTTCTCTCAAGCTCCTGATGAGAGGATTCCCCAGGAGAAACAGCAGGTGAAGTTCCGGCAGGGGATAAAAGAAGTCGTTTCCCTTTGTGCATTTTAGAAACCTCAACTTAACCTGTTTTCCTTCTTTCATCCATACATACATGTCCTATTGCTAGCAGATCCGCCCTTTGGTTAAAAGTTTAAATGCTGATCAGCATGAGTTGACTTTAATCACCAGGTAAAGGCCACTGACAAACAGCTTTCCCAGTATGGATCCTGTACATACTTTTCCCTTTCCACACTGCATTTAAATTTGGAATTAACCCTCCGAGCCCCCCACTAGCATGAGATCCAAACCGCACAAGCACTGCCATCTGCTAAATGAGTTAACAGTGCACCCCAAGTCACCGACCAACAGCGGAAGGTGCCATCGGATTTGTGACTCAAATCCTCCTCCAGGCCATGATCTCCCCGTGTTATATTTATTCCCCTTGGCTGCTTGATGCCGAGTTCTGGGCTCTGGCTGCGAGAGCAGCGAGCACTCGGGCTCTGCAGCCTGCGAGCGCAGGGGTGCTGGGGGGAGCGGCGGTGGGTGGCTGCCCTCGCCACGGCACAGACAAAGCGCGGAGGCCGGTTCCCTGCAGCAGCCAGCAGCAATTGCCATGACAACCAGCAAGCTGATTACTCAATTACAGCGTTCCTTTTAAAAAGTGACATAAAGCCAAGGGACAACACATCCTCGGCTTCCCATGGTGCTTGATTTTCAAAGCGCCGAGCTATGTTTAACTTTTTAATATACCTTGTGATTATGTTTGCCAACCTAGTTCTGGATCTCTTTTTTTATTATTATTATCATTATTATTATGTTATCCTCATGTTCTTTGAAATACCGAGAAAGTAAAAAGCTACTTAAAATGTACAGTTTTTCTCATTGCAGGAAAACACGCAGGTGCAATCAACACCCAGTGTAAAAGCCTTACTGGCATGGGAGGACTGTGAGAGATGCACATTTGGAGAGTGCCGGAGCCATGACCGATTTAGTAAAATGTGCCAAACCTGCTCCAGGAAGCCTCAACGGAGCTACTCATGCTGCAGTCTCTGAAACTAGTTGTCTCTTCGTGCTGTGCATCCTTTTCATACCTAACGTGCTCCTGTAGGTACCACCATGCTGTTCTCAGAGCTGATGCATTTTTCATCCTTTTGTGTGAGTGTAGATTACTGGATATTTTTCTACAACATAAGAAGGGAAAAAGCTGAGCATATGCTTGTGATATGGGGTTTCACTGTTTTGTTTAGATCAGTTCAGATTTATAATGCCAGCTGTGCACGAACGGAGGAATTCCTTTGTTTTTCATAGCGATATAACTGCTGTTATAGCACCTTGAGGGTCTGGTCAAGGTCTTCGTCATGTTGGACATGATAGAGGTGGACAGTGAGATACATCCTATACCAATCAAAATAGACCAGCCAGGCTACTAATGCCAGGGAGGAAAATAGAAGCACAGAAATAGAAAGTAGCTTTGCTGCTGACCTTGCCTGGATTCATAGGATCATAGAATAATTTAGGTTGAAAAGGACGTCAACAGGTCATCTGGTCAAGCCCTCACTCAAAGCAGGGCCAAATTCAAGGTTAGATCTACTTTCAAAGTTAGTAGGCCTTTTCCAGCCAGGGAAAAGGACGGCTCAGGGCCTTTTCCAGCCAAGTCTGGAGTATCTCCATGGATGGAAATGCCCCAGGCTCTCTGGGCCCCTGTTCCAGGGTTTAACCACCCTCACTGCTCTCAGTATTCTCTCTGTCTAGCATCTTTCCTGCACAGCGATGCTCTGCTGTAGGTCTGCTTTAGCAGATCATGGGAACATCTCTACATGACTTCTCATGGAGAATGTTGCAGAATGAAACTGTTTTCACATCTTCTGCCTCCCAAATTGGGTAGTCAGCGTGAAACGGCTCTTGGGTTCTAGAGGAAGCTGTCCCAAAACAGTAGTGTTATTTACAGTGCTCACTCATGATTCAGATAAAGAGCAAGACATAGGATTTTAAACCCATAACTTGTAAAGGACTGGGTGCTACTTGTTCTGTTCTGAGGTAATGTCTGGGTTTGTTAGAAAAGTTTTTGCAAGTGGTTTTCACTTCTCTCTGAAGCTGCTGAGAGGTTCAAGTTGTAAGTAGACTGTGTGACTCTGCAGAGACAGATTAGCAGGATTACTGTCACCATTCCAACAACTTCTTGACAATATTTTCTTCCCCACTTCCTTTCTCTTCTCTGAGTTTGGATCAGCTCCCCAAACAGGAGACCAGACACTTCAGCCCTCGTGACCTCAGACTGAGGATTCACTTACTATGTCCTAAGGAGGAATGTGCTCATAGTCATGTTTTCAATACTAATGCTATAGGAAAAGAAAGGCCTGAAGTTGTATTTGCTGAACAGTGGTATGGCATGGCATCCCAAGATGTTTATTTCTTACAATATTCAGTCTCTCAATATACTTGATTAAACTTATGAGGGATTCATTTTTCAAAACAACGTCACTTTCATTAATAGGGGAGACAAAAACCGTCTTTCAATCACGTATCGGTCTCTTACGGGTGGGGAGGCAAGGCTGTCAAATCTGCACATGGGTAGATTGGTTTCTCAAGCACAGATTTCCCTGTGTGGGGAAGGAGGTAGACTGGCCCAAAGAGTTCAAGCTATGGGTGACAATTCACTTCTAGGAAAGAAGTTCCTTCCCAGCCACTTCTTTCCACTTTGGTCACTTTGGAGCAAGGCCACCTCTCCTCAGGCTGCTGCTGGGAAAGAGACATTGTTTAAATCTCAGCCTTCTGGATTTCATAGCACACTTCAAAGATCTTCACTGTATTCTTGTCCTTCAGTGTTCTCTCTCCATGGGATCTGGCTGAAGGTATAGCATTTAAATTTAGCACTGGCTCCAGCCAGACTGATGGGAGAAATGCAGAGTTAATGACTGGTGAGTCATCTGCTAAGGTTTCACCTGAGAGGCCGAGGGGGAGCGGCTGAGACAAAAATTCAGAGCATGGCTGCTTTAACAAAGATCAAGGCTTGTTCTTGTGAGCTCTTGGTCACTACGAAGGCCATGCCGGCTCTCCTCTCCCCACCCAAATACGCACAGACAGTGAATGCACAGCTCTTTCCTTTAACCATGTCTTGCTTGAGTGCTGGTCTTGGGAAGGAAAATCAGCCAGGCTGGAGAATCTGCTGTTTCTGGTGAACATTAGACTGTGTTGGTGACATCTAGACTATGATCTAGGCCCACCCTGAAGGTCTAGAAGTTCCTAAATCACGGATTGTGAGGAGCTAGGAGAGTTTACCCAGGAAAAGATCACTCCATCTTTGTTGTCCTCTTTCCCCTAAGCACTCATTACTGACCACTGTCAGAGATGGGGTAAGGCTAGCCTATTTACCCAGGATATTACTGGGGCAGAGCTGAGCAGCAGGGATTCTGCAGGGGAAAGCTGAGAGCTCCTTTAGTTTACCAGGGTGGAAGAAGCTTCTCCATCTCTCCCCAAAGAGCAGAACTATAAGCAAAGTCCAACCCATTCAATGCATGCTACAGAAGACAGATGGGTAGATGACCCTTTCGATTCCCCCAGATCCTCTTAAATTGATTTGTGTGAGGTATAAACAGCAAAAACATGTCAAGGGGAATAGAAAACCACAACTAATGAACTGTTCCTATGTATGTGTTTACTCATGCCATGTCCCTCTTCAACAGTTTCAAGCTAAACCATAGTCCTCCTCAGAGAAATGATTGATTAAAAAGTGCCTGATTATTTCAGCATTATTTGCTTTGCAAGCTGCATGTGGTATTTTATTTCAAAGCTATGAAAATATAATCTGATTCTCCAACCCATGGTACAGAGTAGCTGAAGATACGGTTTTCCAGTCACCTCATTCCGTATGTGATAGAGTTGTCAACCTCGTGCTGTGCAGATGAGGGAGCTGGCCTGCAAACCATCTTTGTGAGATGGTGCAAGATGTGACTTGCACAGGTGTTTGTCAAGAAGGTAGGGACAAGTTCAGAACACCAATTTGCTGCTTTCTGCTCCTCAGGTAATGAGTCAGCTTCCCAGCCAAGCACGCTCTAGAAAGCGGAGGCAGAAGGGATCAGCAGGAATATTATCTGAGCCGTGCTACAATCCATTTCCTGCGCCCACTTGTTACAAAGGAGCAGAGGTGTCCTGGTCATATAAGGACATATGCTAGTGAGTGAATAGAGTAGGATGGAGGTATAGGACAGCTAACCCACAATTAGCATTTCTTCCCTTAGCCCTGACCCCATGAATCCATTGTTTGGTCCTTCAGAATATACATTATATTGTGCAGAAGCGCATACGCTGTGCTTGTAGAGATTACCATCAGCAATAGCACCCATCTTTTTTGTGAACTTTGCATTCCCAAGCATGGAGTGTTATCTCATGCGAGTGCCCTACTACAGAGATGAGAGAGTAAGTGACAGTGGAAGTGCCTTGATTCTGAATCTCCAGGTTTCTCTTTCCACCTTCTTACTGCTGCTTTTATTTTATTTTACTCCAGAGCCAGAAAGTTTAGGACCTAACCCCAACTGACCTAATCTAACCAGCTGTAACTTTGAAGCTGGATCTAGCTTTAAATTTGGCCCTTTGCGAGGAGGTTGGACCAGGTGGCTTCCAGAGGTCTCGTCCAGCCTCAGTGGTTCTGGACTTCTGTGGCTTCTGCCAAGGAGAGATAACAAAGCAGCTGTGGTTCCAGTGAGATTCATGCAGCGTTTTTCATACATGCACTTCAATATTGAGAAAGGCAGAAAATACCATTGATCTCCTTTTTAACATGGAGGGCTGTGAGGACAGAGTCTAGGGAGCTGAGGTGAGTAGCCATAATGCACTGAAGTCAGTGGTCAGCCAGGAATATAACGAAGGTAACTCTGCCAGATGCTTCTGCATAGCCTTTGTATCCAGCTGCTATTCTCGTTTTCTGGGCACCCAAATACACAGAGCAAAGCTTACCCAGGGGTTCGTGCCACAGACCCAACCTCATTTCTGTGCATGCACTCGGTCTGTCTAAATAAATCTGCTCTGAAGTCAGTAGAGACAAATGGGAATCTCAAAAAGATGACAGATCTACAATGAGGTGGAGGACCTTCACTGACTTTGGGGCCTTATAGGATGCATAGGTACGTGAGCTGGGTGTTTAAAGTATGATGGGATAAATGCAGGCAAAAACAGTCCTGCTGTTAAGACAGCTGTACATAACTGTACCTTGTCCCTTTGCCTTCTTTTCCTTAAAAAGTCACTGAGAATCAGAGCTGGGAAACCAAATCTCACTAATAATGGGCAAGTACATATATGCTCCAAAAGGCAGGTACATAACTAATGTATATGATCCGCAGTGTAATGCATATGATCCGCAGTGTTTGAAATGGGCTGTATATAACAGGTTGCCATCCTGCCTCCTCTCAGAGCCACAGACACAGATCAGGGCATTTTTCAAAGCACTGGCAGCAAGCTGAAGAGGATTCGGGCTGGGATAGCTAAACATCCATTTGATATATGTTTACACCATTATACATCGGGAGTGCACTTTCTTTCAATTGGTTAGCTGAACAAGAGCAGTCCTCAGATGTGATATATCTTTTTTGAGGATACTAAGTTGTTTCCTCTCTCTCACTCCTGCCTTTATCCTTTCCCTTCACCCTCAGCGGTAGCTTCTCCTTGCTGTGTAAAGACACCAAATTAAACAGAGCCATCCCTTCCCTTTCTCCTACATCTATTTATTTTGCAAATGGTAATGATAAATCACTTAGGGGATCCATTTAGTGTGCAACAGGGCTGTGCATTTGCAAGTTTTCTCAGCGCATCATTATTTTCTCTCATGGTCATAAGCCATGCTTCTGAAGACATCTCCTGGGGATGATAAACCATGATGCTGGATGAGATGAGCAGAGGCCTCAATTTTCATTTATTCTCTCTGGTTTTTATTTTATTTATATATTTTTGAGAAACTGGAGTTTAGACAGTTTAATAGACTGGAAAAATAATTGAGAGAAAGATCCAACTATCTTTCCCTACTCTAGGGACACACAAGCCATTTCATTAGAGACACACATGGTAAGGAAGTTTGCATTGTTTTCATTAGTGCTTTTGTTTTGTGATAACCATTGCAAAGGCAGAATTCAAAGAGGAGAAGTGACACCTGCTGTCATCTGTGATAGCCTTGGAGTGAAATGGGACTGCTGTCAGGTAACACAGACAGGAACGCAGCAGGCTGAACAACTCATGCAACTTATGCTACAGAGTAACTGTCAATGCAGCTTGCAGTGGATAAGCGCTTGCATCCCCCAAGGATGAGGTGTGGCTGCATGGAGGTGGGCAGCAGCAAGGAGCAACGGCAGCACTGGAGGGACCACAAACATGGGTCAGCAGCCATGTTTGTCAGCATGTTGTCACACAGCACAGCACAGAGCTTCACAAGCCCTCAAAACAGCTGAGAGATACCTCCGTCGTCTTCTACTTGGTTTTAACTTTCCATCTTCCTTCAAATTCCACCTCCCATTTTGTGATCTGTGAGCTCAAACACATCCACAAGTCATTAAAATCCTCTGCTTAGTCTACAAGTACACTGTTTTTCAGTCAATCTCTACTCCTTGTGATGTCCATTGTGGATTGGGATCTGGAGTCAGGCTTGCCTCTCCTGATTTATTAAATGAACCAGTCAGCTAGCCCTTGTATCAGTGGTACTCAGGTGCTGAATTTCAATCCAACATCCAGTCCACTGGGTGTTGAAAGACCAAATTCTTTGGCATTTTCTTGAAATACATTCAGTGCACTTTCATCCACTCACTGAAATTGAGGTTTGTCTTTACCATATAGTTTATGATCAAGGGAACAGAGCCAATGACTAATTTCTTTTACTACCTTTTTATATATCCATGTTTAATTGCTGTAATATGTATTGATCTTATGTGCATGTAATATATGTTATTATTATTTCCATTAAAAAAGGGTGTGATTACTATATAGTGCTTTCCAGCGTTTATATCATCCTTGTCCTTCTCCAGATGAAGACAGCATAGAACATCTACTTGCAAAATTTCTGCAGCCCCAATTTCCCGTAATTTTCTCTAATTCAAGTGCTATCAAAACGAAGTACAATCAGATCCCTGAAAATGGGAAGTCAGAAAACACAGCCCTGCTTGAGGGTGTTGAGTTTCGTTTTACAGCCTCATTACAGCTATTGCCCTGTATATTAATTTGTGCTGTGTTGGGACATTTCCTCTGCTCTTGTTAAATCATTATTAGCAGCAAATGCCCTCTATAAACCTGGCACAACCATCCTGTCAAAGACAACAGATATTAGCAAATACCGATGCTCTGACCTGTGTAATGTTTTGTGGTTCAGTTCCCAAAACTGTGCAAATCAACTGGCCCTCATAAGCTCTTCATTAGAGCTTCAGTAATTTCTGAAGCAAATGAAGAATAAACAACAGCCACTCCTAATTAGCAGCCTTTTCTCCTAGGATGTCACACAACAAGAGTAGGGAAAAGAAAAGAGGAATCATCTTAATCCGTTCAGTAGGAGCCTCAAGAAGTATCTATTCACTTAGGAGACCTACACATGAACCAGCACCTACTGTGCTAGGTGCTGCACAGACACAGAATCTATTGCAGGTGGAGTAATTTAGACCTCAAGAGTGCATCAACAGATAGTTACTTAAATAGATGCAAACCCCTAGAATTGGATGGATCTACAGCCACCAAAAGAAGGCCCTGCCTCCAGTGAGCATGAGAGTGTTGAGTTCAGTCTTGTCTTTCCAGTTGTTTTATTCTATTTTTGTTACATTGTGAGAATACAAATAAAGACGGAGCAAAGGTGAGAGTTCTGCTTCTCCGTCCAATACAGTTTTTAATATATAAAGCTGAACAGGAACACTTAATCAAAATGTTTTGTCTGTGTGAACACTTCTGATGCCTTGAGATGGCACCGCTAATGCATGGACATCCATCATGCCTCTGTAACAGCAAGATACTCCAAGGAATAATTTAGGGGCCTTCTCCCAGGAATATTACTCAGTGTAAAGTCAGTATTTTATCAACTTGTCCAATGGGAATACTGCTTATGACAGTTTTATACAGCTGTGGTGCTACTGCGATTTATCTTCAAACCCCTCAGATGATGCTGTGTCCTCATGTTGCCCTATATGCATAAGCAATGTTGGCCTCTACTTCCATTCTTTAGAATACAGAGGGAGGAGAAGGTCAAATCTGTGACCCTGGGGAGATTATCTTTGCAACCAACATTTAGAAACTGAGACGAGACACTTTGGAAGATGTCTTTGCTACCTTGTACGTATTTTCCACAGCACTAGTTCAGCTACAATGGAGTGATCTAGATCCCAGACAGGCTAGTATCTTGCTGAGACTGTCAGCTGAGTTCCTTTGGCAGGACATTTGGGTTTAGCTCATCAGTTATTCAAGTATCTGTGCATGTAACTATTAAAGCTGGATTTTTTTAAGCGTAGAACTAGTCTGAGTTTGTAAAGATGTAAGTGTACAGGTTGCTAAACCTCTTTAACTGATGTCAATGTTTGGGAAGAGTACTCAGCATCTGCTGTAAAGCGAGCTCTCCAACAGTCTACCAATGTTTTGGGAACAATGGGGGTTTTTTATTCCTTTTGCTATGTTTATATTAGCCTTTGCAACTGCTTACACAAGTATAAGAGTCCTTATCCAATGCTAAAATGTGTTCTCCACATTTTAGAAAATGTTCAGTGTTGTCTTGCTGTTTCTAGATTATTTGTCTCAAATTAAGGCTGATCTTCCAGTGATTCACTTCCAGCTTTTGATGGTCTATTTTCTGCCTACAGAGGTACTTCAGAGAGAGCTGGGAAAACAGGATTTTTAATGAAATAAATATGCAATAGTTAAATATGCTAGAACAACACATTTTACAGCTATGCCCCCTGCTTTCCACTGGGAATGTCATCATCTGATAACATGGCAGTAAGATACAGAATTTGAGATCTACCTTTGCAAAACTATGAGGAATTGGGTTGCTCCAGGAAACCTCCAGTCCTGACAGACTGACGTGAGATTCCTTCCTTGTGGTTCTTTCTGCAACTAACTTTACCACAGATTCTTCTTGGTGGGTTCTACTAGAAATGCCAGTTCTTTGCAGTTTGAGGGGAAGGAGAAAAAGATAGTTCTAAGTAATGGGGGGAGGGGAAAATAAGAAAATATTTCATCTTCTTTAATGATAACTTCATTATATCTTCTCATTACAGTAATTGCAGGTTTAACTAAAGATTTTCCCATTGTACAAGCTCTGGAGAGGCTGGGAATTTAATAACAGTTAGAATAATACCAATGATGGAGGCAAAGGGTGAAATTACCACTTGGATACATTTCTTTCAGCTGAACTGTGCAGGATCAAGGGGTCACTCAGCAGAGATAATTGCTAATTAAGCTTGGAGGGGCAGGCAGGCAGCCAGGCAAACATCCTTGTGTTGCATTGGGTTGCCAATTGATTACAACTTCAGCCCTTGATTAAACTTCAGAAATGATTAATTGATTAATACTTACACACTTGCCAAAATGGACGCGAAGGAGGGGATACCGAAGTGAGGCCATTGCATTCACCTCCGGGCGATCTTCAAAGCATGACAACTTTGCAGTTTTGTCATGGTCCCATTTATGGCTATTTCATTAATGTCAGTACGGGAGCAAGATGAGCTCATGGCTCGGGTACTGAAAAGGGAATCAAGTAACGTGAGTTCAGTGCTGGCTCTGCAAAAGATTTGCTCTCACTAGAAGGCACTTAATCTCTCTCTTCTTTCATTCATCATCTGTACAGTGACAGTGAAAGATTGTTTTCTACAAATACCCCTGGGAGGGTTTCTTGCAGCACAGATCCATATACAAGACAGATTTGAGGCTGAGGGGGACCTTCCGAAACTTTCAAATTCAGCAATCAATGATCGTGCAACTGTTGCTAAGATGTGAAGACATGGAGATATATTGTAACAGTATTGATTTACAGATTTTAAGACCAGGGAGTACGATCAAGTCTGAAATTGCCTCAAAACATAGACTACAATTTAATTTTAACAGCAACAAACTGGCTGGTAAGAAAGATGTCATTACCAAACAATTTATTTAAACCAGAAACCTTTCATACCTTTTTTTTTTTTAATATGGTGCTTTTGTGGGGATTCCTGGAAGCATGAATGCAAGCTAAGATAGACCATCATTGAGAACTAATATTCCATTACTTTTCACTTGCTTCTCTATATAAATATCATTACATAGTTTTTATTTACTTATTTATGTGAAATTTGTTAGTAATGACCATTTGAAGTTCTAAGCACCTCTTTAGCTTTTTTAAACTATCGAAAATGTGAATTTCCATCACAGTATCTCTCAAAGCCATAGTTACAGCACTTTTTGTGCCAAACGCACCTACCCCCAAATTGTTCTGTCTCATCACAATCAAAACCTAGTAATGAATAGCATACATTATTCCTCTTTCTGAACTTGCTTAAGGAATCATTGCTGTCTTACATAAATTATGGTTTTCCACTATTAAAAAGCAATGCACTGAGGTTTAAATATTGCTCCCCCAGCTGGAAAAGTACATTCACTTTGCAATGGGTTAACGTGTGCTTACAATTAAATACTGAAACATTCATTAGTATGTTCTGGCTAGCAGATAATTCTGCCTAGTCATGTTCAAAGAGCATCACTATGTTCAAAGAGCATCACTGTTATTAAGTAGACAGATGCAGTCAGCCGTCCTGTGGGGGGAGTGTTAAAATGAGACCCCTGATTAAATGGTGACTCACAAGAAACCCTTGGGGACAATGCCTGAAGGTGATATAATCACCACAGAGAGTTTGAGTGTATAACAATAGGGTAGACAGAAAGCATCATCCTCCCCAGTGAAAGCTGGTTTCAAGGTGAAGCTTGACTGGATCCCAGCTGCAAGGCAGCATAAACATCTTGACAGGTGGTTAGCTGGATGACACAGAATGAAAAAAATCTTTTAAACTCATCTTACGCATATACCTTTTCAGTTATCTCTGAACCTCATAACTTGCACTGTCTATATTGGCCTGCCAGTACGGTGATTTCAGGGCACGTGGCAAATAATAAGGTGTTTGGATACTAAAACCTGATTTATTACTGGCCTTTTGATGTACCGCAGGACTATGTGTGGGAATGCCAGAACATCCCAGGGAGCTGATAACTACTTCTAAGCAATGCAGAGCTCCAGCTCCCCAGATAAGGAGGAACACATCTGTGTGTGATAGCACACGCCTCTATCACCACCAGTACCCTTCAGTCCAAGGCCAGGGAAGAGGGATTATCCAGGGATTAAGTGTGGTTCAGTCCTTCAAATGTTGGTGTGGCTGGACTGTGAGGGCAGACTGGAGGGGGAGATCTCACAGTAAAGCCTCATCTCTCTCCTGTTTAAAACAAGGGTTCTTTGTTCCAGGAATGCTGACCAGGGCAGTCTCCTTCCTTCCAACACGTCAGGCTTAGTGTGGGAGTTTGTGCTGCTGGGTTTTGCCTGCATCCCTCGCCTGCAGGTTTTCCAGCTTCCACTGCTCTAAATCCAACTCAAATTCCCTCTTCAGTTGCGACTCGTAGTTGTAAGTGCTTTGCAGTGGTTTTGTAGCATAAAACCTCAAAATTATTAAAATCTCCAGAAAATCACCACCTAAAGTTGAATGAGGTTTACAGCCACATCCCTAGGGAAGGGATTGCCCAGTAATGTCTTCAGCTAGACAGTTTCTTGGAATATGGGGAAAATGTCCTTTTTTTGATTCAGTATATGTTAAAGGACTCGGAAAACAATCACTTTCTTCTGAGCAGAACTACAGGTATACATGTGCTAGAAACTGACACTGTGAACTTTGAATCAAAGATTTTCTTTCAGGGAGACTGATGTCCTTATTTAAGAAAACTGTGTAGAAAATTAAAGCAAAAGTAATTTTCGACAGAGGATAAGAAACAGTGAGGAATAAATCCAATTTGGTGACAATTGGTCGTTCAGTACCTGAATGAGATCAGAGCAGGTCTGTATTATATGGCTCTCTGGAAAGCTACTCAACCCAGTACCAACCGCTCTGAATCAGGAATAGTTCCCTTCCCATCTCGGTGTAAGAAGGGCATACGAACTGGATCCTTCTCTCTTTAAACACGGGAATTTGCTCTTGTGTCATGCTGGCTGCAGAAGACATTTATAGCATTGTGCGTGTAGTTTTGGAAGAATGCAAGGAGCAGAGCCCATAGCAATGGAAAGCCAAAGGGTCTCCCCACTGCAGGCTGAGTGCAGAAGACAAGAAAATATTTTGCCATGAGGGCATGGTGCAGAGATGCCAGTTTCCAATGATCAGTCTAGCTCTGGAAGCAACACAGATTGTGCATCCTTGGTTTTCAGGACCTGAATAGGTATGTCTTTGTGGTGTTGTACTGGTCAAGGGGGAAGAAAAAAAAAAAAAGGTCCTGAAATTCCAATATACATTTCTAACTTTCAGCAGTGAGGTCCTTTAGGTGAGTTCGGGAAAATGTGTCTCAGTGCTAACCCCAGGAGAGGTTCAGCCCCCTTGTTTCTTTCCCTCTTAGTGAAAGCTGCAGACAAACACTCAGCAATTTAGTGTGATTTTGTGCCCTAACTACACTGTATTATTCTTTATTATTATCTTCATGAAAAATAGACCTGCTGCAAGTCTAGAATCAGTATTCCTCCTACACTTCTCCTTAAGCTACTTTCCCTGCAGGCACACTATCTCTTTCTCTTTCCCTCGCTCTCTTTTGCTCTCTGCTTTGCTAGTAGCTTTGTTTTAGACAAGATTTTTTTTTCTCCCAGCCAATACTGAATGAAACCCTCTGCTTTTCGTGTCCTGTACTGAAAAGGAGAAATCTTCAGCAAAAATAGAGAGCAGCTGAGTGTGAGAGGACAGGTGCAAATGCTCCTGACAAGGCTACCGAATAAAAGGGGGGAAAGAAAAGCTTTGCTACTTAACAAAGGATGCTCTTTGGAGAAGTCTGTGCATGTGAACCACATTGACATGAATGTGGGTGTGAAAGAGTATTAGCGTGGGAGAGACAGAGGCAAAGAGAGCTCTGCATTGGCGTGTATTGGAATCTATGGGAAGAGGGGGGAATTTCCTAATTCTGGAATTCAGAGATTAACTGGGCCTTAAACCTTAAAGATTGCAAAGGTTTTAGTAGGAACAGAGATGTGTTCACTCGATTCATGTCCTCATGTATAGAGCTGCTCATGTGCAGTGGATCTCATGGAAAGCTCTCATCCACAACAGGCACATAGTGCAGCTGATCTCTCCACGTGCCATAAACCCAAAGAGCCCAGAAGGTTTCAGGCTTGCTGCCCACTTCCCACAGCACATGCAGTGGGCCTAGCCAGGAAATTCTGATGTCCCTCTTCTATGTCTGAGCTATTGCACAAATGTAAAAAATCCTGTACATCTGACTGGAGGAAATTTCTAGGTGGAAAGAAAATAAAAATGTCCAGGAAACCCAGATACTGCTGGCATTGCCATGCAGGGCGTGCCAGGTCTGAGCAATCCTGGGCTCTCTGCCTGGCAGACCGCTTGTACCTGACTTTTTGGACCAGTAGCAGATCTGGTGAGCTACTGTGTTCATTGGCCCTCTTCTAAGATTCACAGCTCTCTGGATATTAATAACTGGAGATTCACAGTTGGATACAATTGTTAGTTGTATAAGACATTATTTTCTTCCACTCCCTAGATCCTGTTGTCACCTTTCAATATGCAAGGGGTGCTACCTGTCTGTCTGCAACCCTGAGACCCCCATGCTGCCCCAGCCACCCACGTATGAGCTGTCCTTCTTGCTCAGATTCTGCAAGCATCAAACACAACTGAATTACTCAGAGCAATTGCTCCTGCCCTTATCTTGAAGTGTGCTTTGATCTTGCAGAAGGGTTTGTGAATTCAGTGTCTTGTCCTTTATTTTCAATCTGTATTAACTGATGCAATGACAGATAAACAGTTGCTTTTCCTCCCCCCCCCCCCCAAGAATATAAGTGTTCAGGGAAAGGGACCATCTTTTTCTGTATCGGGGGTGTAGTGCCATAGGCTTCAATTCACCACAGAGCTCCAATGAGCTACTGAAATAGAAAGGATAGACCAATAATAACTTCTGCCAACAGGAAAAGTTGAGCCATAAGACAACAATATATTCTTTTTTTGTAAAGAGGTATTTGCCTCTACAGCCAGGCTGTCACTGGTAGCTGAGCTATAAAGCTAATCTGTAAAGCTAATTTAGGTACATCTGGATGAGCTGGTCGCCAATTGTTGCATCTGCAAGATACTGCAGAGCTGCTG
This sequence comes from Gymnogyps californianus, assembly GCF_018139145.2. Lineage (NCBI taxonomy): Eukaryota > Metazoa > Chordata > Aves > Accipitriformes > Cathartidae > Gymnogyps > Gymnogyps californianus. The sequence continues at coordinate 14,397,924 of NC_059484.1, forward strand.
TTGTTTTTAAAGGAATGCAGCCAAGAGGTTGGGAAGCTTTTGCCATTTTATCAGCCAAAATTCTGGTGTAACAATAGCCCTGTGCCTTTGCAAAACATATGTTAGGAAAGTTAGCAGCATCACTTTAGTATTTCTCCCTTGCAATTAGTTTCCTCAAAGTAAGTATAACCATGAGAAAAAAATAGCCTTTCCTAAAGGGATATCTGGGTACTTTTCAAATACTATCCCAGAGGGAAGCTGAGTAGCAAATATCGTATTTTCTTTTCCAGACTTCAAATGCCCATCGACCCTTAGAAAAGTATCTTATTTAGCTCATTATTAATAATCTGGCTGTTAGCTTGGATTGCTAAATGAATCTGCAGAAAAATAATGTGTGTACTCCAGTTCTTCGATGTTTAGATTCATCCAAGCGTTTAAGAACTGTCAAACAAAATACACTGTATTCAAGGGAACATATTCATTGAAAGATTAAATTAGGTACTGCAGTAAAGCCCCCCATTGCAGTGGAGAGGCATTTCATGCTAACAAATAACTACAGCACTATTATAACGAGACCTAGAGGCATGTGATTTCAACTGACTGCACATCTCTGCTCTGAGCGCCTGTATTTTTTTTTCCCAGGCTGATGAAAGAGCAAATAGTGGTTGATAGGGAACAGAGTTGTTCTCTTAAACATTTTTGAAAGATTTCGTACTGTTTCAAAGATTGTCTTCAGAGTAGTTACCCTGACCCGTAACTTTGGATTCCTTTCCATCTACTTCTTTTGAAGCACTGAGAAGTTAAGGTGTCTCTGCATCTCCAAAGTTTTGTGCCCAAGAAGTGCTATCTCTCTGTGCTTTCTGACACACTCCCCAGTTTTCACTTAGCTTTCTCATGTCTTTATTTGTCTTTTGCCAGCAGGCAGCAAAGCCTAGGTAACCTGTGCCATCAGCTATAGTCTTTAACTCTGATTTCTTAAGGTAAAAGTCTGTGTCTCACCTCCTATGAGACTTGGGCACAATCCCTCCTTGTTTGTCCTTTGTAAGATGGGATATAATTATGCTTCACCCTTTAAAATGTTGTGTCTTTAAAGGAATAGGACCTCCTTTCTTACCTGTGTTTCAGACCATAAACCAAAGTTCACAGGAAAGCCAAAAGGAAAAATGTCACAGATTATATGGCCAGCTGTGACTGTGCTATCCAAGATGTGAATCTAATGTGGCACTGTTCACACTTGCTTAATATCCAAGATTTAGTTTCTCCAGCTGTGGATGAGCCCAGCAGGATTACACCTCTGTTAATATGTAGGGTCTAGAACAAGAAATAAACTTAAATGCTGCCGTAGAGCAGGAAACAGCTGTAAGAAACCCAGAATCCAGAACATAGTACATTCAACAATTCAGCCACTGAGCACCAGCAAAACAAATATCCATGTGGAAGTAAAAGCTTTCTGACATGGCGTTGCGTACTTCTGCCATCCTAAATACACTACAAATGTCTCTGTGGAAAGTATCAAAGATGCTTTATAGTACAAGACAGGTTATGAAGATGGTTCTTTACCCAGTTGGATACAATGACTTATGTGTAAATGGAGAAGGCTGAATAACAATCACTAAATAATTTATGCAAGGAATCTCTTAACTTTTTTCCTGTAGCCCTTATTTGATGAATGTCTGTGCACACAGGGACTCCTTTGTGCCTGGCTGTCGTGATGCAGTGAGGATCCAATGATGACAATTTGGAGCTCGATTGCTATTCATTTCAGGTCATTTAGATCACTGGAAAACTTCCACTTCCCCTCAGTGAAGCTGAGATCAAAAAGATGCATTCAAGATGTAGCCCATATGCAGAATATGTGCATATCTGTATATATCCCATGGCTGAAATTGGATTTACGAAGCATCAGTATAAACAGTCAGAAGTGCTGGGGGTGACTAAGCCACCATTCTGGGCCGTATCCTAGCTGTAGAAGATACTAGGTTTCCTTCTGGCAGAGCCAATACAGCACCCAGACATGCTGCATGTGCATCTGTTTTGTGGACAAGACCATTGCCTTGTAGAACTGTACAGGTGAGAGAAGTTCTCAGTGGGCTGAGGCTGGATTTCATGCATTGAATGCAAGTAAGTATGGATAGTATAGTCCTTTCCTGGCAGGAGGTCTGAGTGCAGCAGCTATATATGCCTTAGTGTTTGTCCACACCTAGCTCTGACAAAGGAGCACAGGAAAGGAAACTGGAAAGGACACCTAGTACAAATAAGAGATGACCAAAAGTGGACCCTGGCGTTCAATATTTCCAATCCTCCTCCTCAGGATATTGTCTAATGGCAATCTCCAGTGTTCGAGTTTGCTTCTGGCTTTATTTTACCTTGTGTGAACAGTTCAGATGATTTTTACCTTTTTAGGATTTTTAGGCACCTTTTGTTTTTCGTTTTTTTTTCAATGTCCATTCTGACTGCATCCCACAGGGCTATCTGGCAAGACCTGAGGTGGGCTAAATACATTTATGGAAACACAGGACAGAGGCTTAGACGTGGAAATAAATGTAGTTCTAGTCTTATTTTTCTCTTGATGGGGATTGTTGGGTCTTCCTTGATTTCCCTAAGGATACAATCTCTTTTTATCCAAGAGAACTTCCCTCTCCAAGGTTTTTCATGCTACAGCCTTTCCTCTTTTAGCTGGGAAGAGACAAATGATATTCCCATGCCATCTATGTCAACAGTCGCCTTTATTATTTTAGGGACTCCTCTCTCTCTGGAACGAAGAGGGTTATATTTGATAAATCAAGACTTGGTTATCAAGTGAAATGCTCTTGTCTAATCACATGATGCTGAGCCTGCCAGGCTGTGGCCAAAATGGTACACAAATAATGCCAGAGCAGCCGAGCTGCTCCAATCCCTGATGGAGGAGAGTGAAAAGAGTCTGGCCCCTGAGGAGGGCGGACCACCAAAGCATGTTTAGGCTGTGCTCTGGCATGCGTTTGGAAAGGGTGATCGTGTTTACCCTTCTGCTGCAGTGGGCTTAGCATCTCTGATACAAGCCACCCCAATCTGCAGCTTAGTTCTCTGCAGCATCCCCAAAGCCTTTCTGTAACATCAGAAAAAACCAAGACGAACCAGCCACAGTCTGTAGCCACCTAATTGAATGTTTCTGAGCCTGGCAGGCTCTGTTATCCCAAATCTCTGGTGGAAACAGTATATTCCAAGCTTCCCCCAATTATAGCTACCAGCAGCACAAGCAGCAGCTCTTGCACTCGGGCTTGGTCCTCCCACACACCCGTTCCTCGCTGTTTTGTTGCCTCAGGATGGAGTTGCCTGGCAACAGGACTCTGCAGCTTTGGGAGACAAAAGCTATTATTTCTGTCACACAGATGTGCTAATGTGATTATTGACTGGGGGGGAGGGACACGACAGGTCAGGTTTCAGATACTTGACAATTCCCAGGCAAGCGGTTTTTAAGCGAGAAAGGCAGAGAACCTGAAAGCAAAGGCAACCGAGGTGGAGGGAGGAGGCAGGTAGCTGCCAGGTACGGCATGGGGTAAGGTAAACACGCTCATAGATTTTCCAGGAAAACAGTTTCATCCAAAAAAATAACAATAAAAAGGCCGGTTTGGTGTGTTTTAGCTGATGAACTCTTACTGAGTTCCTCCTGGATTCCTGCAGATGGTCTGGACGAAGGCGGCTGCACGTAGCTGACCTCAGTACTCAGTCACGTCTCATGGAAGAACTGTCCTGGAATAGAACCTGTCACCCTGGAAATGCTGGTCATCCAACAACTGGGTGAACAGAAGCTCCCAGGACCTTGCAGATGCTCAGCGAGTACCAACCTGCCTGGCTCATCACTGCTGACAAAGATGTTTGTTTCACCAGCTTTATGCTAATTTGGACCAAGACCAAATGGCAAAAAGAAAAAGAAACTTCTTTTTTTCCCCCTGCCACCTGTCTTTCAATATTCACATGTATGTTTGTATGTTGAGTGGAGGGCGGATAAGGCCATTCCTGAGCAATGACCATTTACTGCTTCTGGTTTACTGAGAGTTTGCAGGATTACACTGATGAATTTGGATTTTGAGGTAGCTTTCCATTTATAAGTCACTTTTTAACCAGAACTGAACAACAAAAAAAACCCCTCTTCCGTTCCTCTGGGTTTCTACTAAGCTGGCTTGTGTAGGTCCATGGGAAGAGCTCTGGCTTCTTCTCCCAGGAGGTGCAGGACGCTGGATGCAGTCCCTGTGCCTGACTGCAACGTTGCGTCTCCGTAAAACTACGTCACCCTGTTGTACTGAGGAAAGCTGCCTCGATATTGCAGGAGTGTTTGAAGTGCCGTTCATACCTGCTATGCTCATGCCTTCTTTGCTGCTGTGGGTGGGGAGGTATAACGTGAAGGCATTTTTATCTGTACATAAATCTGGGAACGAGCTATTTTTCATGGGTTTGCACATATTTGCATTCAAGTTAGCTTATATGAGGGCAAGGATTTCTTGTCCTATGAACTAGCAGCCTGGGACTGTGGCCAGTGCATGAAATGTAGGATTTTATTTGAATTTCTATGGGGATCAGTTTTGGTTTTCTAAATCAAAGCCTTTCAACAAAAATCCATGAGGCAAAATGGATGAATTTTATTGATGCAGAAGTCCCAACCCTGTAGCTGCACATTCACACTGAGTTGTACAGTTCACTGTCTAGCAAAGAGTCTGTTCTAGGCTATGTACAACTGAGGCTCACCCTGGTCCTTGCCTGGATTTTTCTCCATCATTAGTACTTTTTAAACAAATAGGTAATGGATAATGCAACTGAAGTACCCAAACAAATACAAATAACAATGAGCAGGGCTGGGTAAAACTAAAAGAAACTCATTATTCACATTGTTTGTGCTATTTCGGTGAGTGCATAGAGTTAGGATCCTTGCAGTGACACTGCCAGTTTGTTGCAGTTTCTTCTGCTTGCTATTTTTCTAGCATAAGGTGTGCTGTTCAGTGTAATGAGTCATGACAGACGCCAAAGAAAAAGCCCTCTCTGGGAAAAGGATGGCCCAGTACTATTTCCCCAGCAAAATAGAATTCTAATGACTAGAGCATGAAACGCACTTTTCTGCTCTCTTAAGATGTGAATTAACAGGAGGGAGGTCAAGGCAGTAGTAACAAATGTCCCCTGGTCCCTACCTGAAACTTAACTCATGCCTGGAGCAAAATGCCAATTGAGTGTGTAAAATGTATATGTGTGTGTGTGTGTGTGTGTGTGTGTGTGTGTGTGTGTGTGTGAAATATGTGTGTGTGCGTGTGTGTGTGTGTGTACTGAGGGCAATTATTTCTTTCCACTTTTTCCAGAGAAATTATCTCAAATAGAGATAGGTGAAAAAGTCTTTTGGGGGCTGGGGGGTGGGAAGGAGATTCCATTATTTGTCTCCATTCCAGAACAGAATGAAGACCAGACCTTTAAAAGAGCCTGTGAAAAACAAAATAAGAGGAGTACAACATAGCAGATTGCTGGGGTATTCTTTTTGGCTTGTGTTTTGTTTTGGCTTCCCCTTCAACTTGGAGTGGCTTGAAAAGATGAAAAACTTTTCACTTTGTTGGAAAAAAATAGATACAAACCACTTTGCCTTGTCTTGAACTGAGATATTTTTCTCCTGAATTTTCAGGTGGGCCGTCAAACCAAATCAAATTGGGAGAGTAACCATATAGTTTATCCAGCCTGAGAGGCAAATTTAAAAAGACCTCCTGAGCTCTGCAGGTATATGATATATACATAAAAGTGCAGCAGTTGAATGGAAATGAGGTATTTTTAAGTGTTATATACTGTAAAGTACCCTGTATGGATGCCTCCAAATCCTAGAGAAATGTAAAAAAGGATCCCTGCTGTAACTAAACTTCCACCCAGAAGAGGGATTTGGTTTTAATTTTTGCTTTTCCCACATAGCTATAACGGTGGCTTGAGTGCTAGCATCTGCAATAACCTTCAGATCAGTTATTGGGGTTTACAGTATTGTTGTACATCTCTGGGAGTTGATAGGTGAAATAGAAAACAGTAGAAGAGCTCAATTAAAAATAAAAGAAAATGGATTTTGGATAAGTTAGAAATTGAAAGTTGGAGCCCTAAGAGGTGAGTAGGAAACATGCCTGCCCTTAATGAAATATTTAAATAGAAGGATTGAACTCAAGACCTGCTTCTATCCAGCAGTGAAAGAAGTTGAGAATCCCTGCTGAAGGGCTGCATCTGTTATGAAAATCATCTTCCAGCCATGGCTTCAGTTTCTTTTGCAAGAAATCAATTCCTTGGTGAAGCTACTTCTCACTTACAGTGTAAGATACAATAATAGACTAGGAGAAAAATGCATTTTTGGCACCTTTTGGCTTAACCTACTTGAAAATGAACTTCTCCAGCTTCCAAAATGAGCAAACTTCTCTGCAAGAAGGGTTGCAAGGGGAAGTCAATCTGTTTGTAGAGCAGTGAAGAAGTGTGATAAATTCAGATCTCAAAATCTTCAGTTTATTATATGGTTCCCACTCAGGCAAAATTCTCATTCTCTTTAATAATCATCGTGCTTTGATAGGAATCAAGTACAGGCCTCAGGATTTGTCCATATAGCCTAACAAATCCTAGCAAATATTGATTAAAACTGAAATGAAGCTAAGAGGAACAGTAAAAGCTGATTGCCTAATACAAGTGATTTATTACACAACACTATGTTTTTCCTTTGGCTGGTGTGCATGTAGGCTCTGAACACTAGCCCTGAATTAGAGGAATTATTCTGTTCAGCCACTCAACAAATTCTGGCTCATGCAAATACTTCTTACTGAAGCAACTGAGTCACAATTTCACAAATAAACCTTTTTTCCAGCTTTAATTGCCTAAAAAAAGGACCATTTGAACATTATTTCTACTAGCGCCATCTGGTGATTTCCCGGCAAGGGCTCACGCTCCCCAGCCAAATGACAAAGCCAGCCAGCAGTTCATCTACAAAGTATTCCTGTACGTGCTCCCCAGAAGTTTGTGCCGGTATAAAACACAGGGTGATAATTTCAGCGTTAGAAGTATCCACTTACTGCAGAGAAATACGAGTGGAATTCGGTATGTCATTAGTGCTCTCTGCCTTACTTATCTCAAGATCTCAGTGCCTTTTCCTAAATCTAATGTACAAATATCAGCACATCCTTTTCTGAGGGGCTGCTAACATTCTTGGCAATATAAGCTAGAAAACAGAGGTGAAGAGGAATAATCCGTTCCAGTCCATACAGCAACGCAGAGCCCAGCTCCCTGTTTTCTGGACCTGCGCTCTTATCAGCAAAGCATATTTGCTCTAGTAATCTAATCTCTCCCGCTGTTAATTCTGCACTAGTTTCTCTGTTTTGTTAATAAAATCAAATGTCAGCCTTGCTGTGAGGAGAATGTACTAAAAGATACTCTGCTATAAAGCAGCCAGCCGTGTTGCAGCTTTTATTTCATAGGAGTACCAGACAGCTGTACCTCTTAGCTTCCCTCTGCTCTGCTCTGCGCAGATAGTTCCCCCACTTCTCAGAGAAGTTTACAGACAAGTAAACAGGGAAGTTTACAACTTCCTGGGTGTGCAGGTAAGGAAGAGAGGCAGAAACAGCAGTGATAGGATAGAGGAGGCTGCTTTACATCCCCTGCAAGCTCACAGAAATCAGGAAGGTTATGCGAAAGGCAAGGATGCACAGAACTTGCCGCTAGGCGTTATATCCATACAGTGCCTTATATGTGAAGAGTTCGGCCTCCCCCATGAGTATCAGTGAAAAAGATTCACTTGTCCAAAGTCAAGCAAGGATAGCCCAACCAATGGTGACTTCATTGCCTCTTGAAATAAAAAAATCTTCCTTACTTGGACCAACATAACATCCTACAGTGGAAGAGATGGAAGATGGTGTGGACACATTGATGTAGGTTTTCCTTTCAGTTCTCTGCTAGGAGGAAATCCCCATCGGACCGGCTGTATGACATCTCCACACCGGACCAAGGATAACTACCCTATCGGCAGGATTAAAGGAGCTGGGATGTCTTGTGTGCATCACATGCTCCAGGATGCCCCACACCATCTTCCCCTCTAACTTAATCATAGAAAAGCAAGTTAGAGGAAGGCAATTTTCAACAAGCCCATCAGCATAAAGAGATGTACTATCTAGACGCCTACCTAGGATTGGTACAAAATTCAGGATAAGAAATTCAAGGAGAACTCAGCTTATAATAGAAATGTGGAGTAGCAGAAGTTCTGCGTGGATTTCAAGTGTAATTCAGCACATTTTGCCCTGCTGTGGCAGACACATTTTTTTTACAAGTGTGTAACTCGCATCCTCCCTGTTCTTTTACCATAAGCTTCACTCCTACAAATTTTCTTCTTTTTTATTCCACTATTCAGCAAAGCAAAGACATAAAGCATTGCCAGGGATGGTTTTGCAATCCCAAGGCTGATGTTATAAGATAAGATCAGCTGTTTCAGGCAGTCCTGGCATCACATGTATTTGTTTATTTTTTAAATGAACACAATGTGTCTGTATTGAATACTGAAGCTTAGATTGTTCTATCCTTTGTGTCAAAGCCAAAGAAGGCTTTGACAGCAATAAATCATTATATCGTTGCATGGGTGATAGTGGCGCTCCAGTAACCTTTTACAGCACACTATTGACCATCAAAATAACTTCATTCCAGCCAGCTTCCTATGCTGTAAGAAGCAGATCTAGCAAATGGCAATACACCTAGCTTACCTCAAGATCCTTGTAAATCACAAAAAAAAAGCCCTTTGCTCTCTCCCTTAAAGTATTTCACTGTAAAAGAAATTAATTTTTCTTACCCATCATGCTGTTTTCTTATTTTTTCAAGTTTTGAATGTGTCCCAAGAGTGTTGGATTTTTTTTTTAAATTTAATTAGAAATTTTAAATGAAAAAAAAATATTGTATCATTTAGGATAACTGGCAGTGGTTTTAAAAGAGCATGGTGAGTTCCTTTTGGATGCAGCATGTTCAAAACCAATGGAAAAGATTCATGTTAGTTCTCTTTTATTTTAATTACATGCAAATCATGGTTCCATTTTAGATACTTGGAAATAAGTTCTCCAAGTGCTTGATTATGTTTAATAGGGGCATGCAAGTCCTATCCGGAGGCTGGAATGCAAGCCATATATGCAGAAGTAATGGAAAGACTGATATAGAAGCAGAAATTAAGATCTTTAGTGTTTCTGCTTTCTTTGATTTATTTAACCATACTTATACAAAATGCAATGCAGTTGGGAAACTTGTTTCCAGATAAGAAACCCTTTTTCTCTTCAGCAGGACAATTCATCTTAAGTAGTTTAAAAACATTTTGAAAAATGCAGCAATTTTCACACACACACACAAAAAAAGAAAATGGAAAAGTTTAATGTTATTTAACACTGTAAAAAAAAGTTATTCAATATGCAGTTAATGTTTCTCTGCTAAACACATCCGTGAATTTCAGTTGTGGATCCCAGGTGTGCGTGTACATGCACCGTCATGCACAGTTAAGCTCTATGAAACTCTGACAAACATCATTGTCCAATCTAGGGACATTTGCAATACTGCATTTCCATGATACTGATCATCATCATCATCATCATCATCATGAAAAGAACATCATTGTTCCTAACTCACAAAAATGTGTTCTTACACATTGGTTTGGTAAGCAAGTGTGATTTTCAAGGCCAATCCGATCAGGCCTTACCAGACAGGATCCCATGGCAAAGGTCGTTAACATAAGCATTTAATTATGCTTATGTTAACAGCCATCTCTCTGGTTGCTTTTGTCTCCGTGCCACAAACCAGCTCTGCCACTCTGAACCTTCTGCTGCTGCAGCTGAACCCTTGCTCATGTGTCAGTAGTTCTGCCATCACCAAGCTCCAAATCAGCAGGGATGGTGTTGTGGTTTGTTCCACATCAAAACAAATCCGAATGGCAAAACCCTGACATCCTTTGCACAATGGAATTCTTGGTTTTTAACCAGCCTTCTCTGGGAGATCAGGATGATCCACTACAGCACAACTTACCCATTAAGTGGGCGACGTGCCTCCCAAGCCTTCTTTTACAGATTAAAAACATTGCAGAACTTTAAAAAGTGACAATACAAATCTTTATCATGTCCCTGATGCAGCATCGCTCCAAGGCAAAAGTATTCCTTCAGCTGTTATTCCAAGTGATCTGCCAGGGTGCTGTTTGGGAAGGGATCTCACTGGTGAGTGCAACTCCACGTAAGCTCAAGGTATGCTGATTAAGTATTAAAAAGAGAAAGCCTTTCTCCATCCAATTGCATTTTGTGGTTTATGCTCGTTTTTAGCCGGTAGCCTCCAAACATTAATTCAAGAGAGCGGTGCTTCCCAAAAGGGTGTAGGAAGGCCATGAATAAATGCCCACTTGCTGTTTGCAATGCTAAGTGGTATTTCCCAAGGAGACCATTCGGTAGCAGCACAGGGACTCAGTTAATTGCCCCTGTCTTCTCTAATAAAGCAACTCTCCTAAGCTGGAGAGAAGCTCTCAGGCCCACAGGAGTGTCCGTTCACGTTGGTCATAATGGGGTGGAAGAGGGAGGCCAGCCTAACTGTTCAGCTGTGCCATGTGAAGGCCCCATCCAATTTCACGTAATAGCAGCCAGTAGAATCTGAACAACCGAATGCTGGAAAAGCTCATTTACATTTTAAATGAACCTGCTGATGCCTTTGGGCAATCTTGATGGTTAATAGCTGTATCAGTAAAACATACCATTCTTTTCTCCACTCTAAAACAAACAAACAAATACATCTAAGGCATCAAAGCATCTCTTCTCTGGGTAGATGCTTTATCTCTAGTATGAGGTCTGCATTTTAAAGGCATTCCTAGTGCTTTTAAGCACTTTTAAAGTCCCTAATATAGATAGTGACACTGGATTTTTTTCTTTCCTCATTAAAAAACTAAAGCAAAATAGCATCACACACACATAAAAAAGCCCTTCACAAACATCACAGACTCCTTGTCATGGTCTCCACAGAGGACAACTACACACTGACATCCTCTTGCAGAGGAAATACGGTTCAATGTCACAGCACTATCCTTAATACCTCTGTAATCCCCAGAGCTAAAGAAGTAAATTCCACCAGTAATGGGGAGATGAACTGACTGTTTAGCAAGTTTCCCTCCATGCAACTTGGTTTCTAAACAGGATCATTGTGAAGGGGATTTGACTACAAACACCCATCAGCTACATTAGCTGAGATGAGCAAGAGGAGCTCTGTGTGATTAAACCTCCTCTCAGAAATGCCTTAGTCAATTTACAGTGATTGCCCAGACAGTTGGCTGAAGGTATTTTTGTTTGCTGTTCATCCTCACACTGCAGTTACCTTTGTAGATTGTACTCATTCATCTTCCACTGGCCAAATTTTCACCCTGTAGCTTCTCTCCACAGCCCGTATCCTGTTTCCGACTTGCTGCCGTTCTCTTCAAGGGCATCTGTGTTGCAGACAAGTCTCAGGGCAAATAAGCATCAAACTGCCTTCTGCTTCCTAACATAGTCCATGGCCATGACCAGGAGGGATTGCAGAACTGCTGAGTGAAGATAATGGAAAACTTCACATTTTGCTATTAGTCCAACACTCATAGCAAGCTAGAGAGGAATACTTTTGTGAATGAACAATTACAGATACAGATATGGCTATAACTAGTCAGATGATGGTAGCTATACATCTTACAAAATCACCACTGCCTCCAACTCCCTCAGGAAAGATGTAGACTTAGGCAAGAGAACACAGATCACCTATAGGCAGACTGAACAGTATCAGATGATGGAGAGGGAATTAAAGGAAATTGTGATGTTTCCTCTGGGGGCAACAGGAGCAACAGAGTAGATCAAAACTGAACAGAGTAAGTTGCACAGCTCTCCAGACAATTAGATGCTAAAAAGTAGGACAAGGGGATGCCAGCTTGCCAGCCAGATTACACGGTTCCTTTGAAGGACCCCCTCGGGGCTGGTCCCATCCATTGAACCAGCTCTCTGGAAACCTGCTGCCATAAATGTCTCCCTCCGAGCGTCTGAGGGCGAAGGAAGCATTCTGAAAGATGTTGCTCTGAATTTCTTGTGCCGCAGTCAAATGATTTTTCTAGCATTTAGCACTCCGAAAGGCAAATGTCAGCACAGCGTTTTATCCAACAGTTGCTGCAGAAGACTGAGCTGACATCCTTTTAAGTGTGTCCAAAGACCACATACAAGCAAGTGTTCTGCCTTATGGTAGAGACACACCATTGCTGTGTGTTGCTGAAATGAGAGGCTTTGGTCAGGCTGCATGACAGGAAACCGAGTGGGAAAATGTTGGCTCCAGTTTCACTTGAGCCTCCCACAGCAGATGGGTCGAACATTTTAATAAGTCTTCTGAGCAGATGAGCTAAATGTTTTAGACCACATAAGTGCTGATTAGAGAGGCCTTGTGTGTGTCCCCATGCTAACATGTCAACTTTGCCAAAGCAAGAAATACAAGGTTGCTGTAGTAACAGAATTAAAACGGCAAGAGAGAAATCAGTGGAGGGTAAGGGAAGACTTTGAAAGAAGAAAACTCAAACCCACCTCTTGGTTTCTAGTTTTCTATGGAGATGGGCTGAAACAGAATGGGAGCTCAGATGCAGATTTAAGAGGCTAAAATTGATTATATAGCAAATGATAGGTTGCTAAGAGGCAAGGACTGGTGGAAGCTAGATGTGTGACCTATAAGGATAGGGGTTTACAAGACATCTGGCTCCAGACAGGCTTGCAACTTATTTTCCCCCAAAATATATTATTTAGTGGAGATGCCATATTGGGAACTTCACTGGGAGCCCAGAATATGCCAGCCTTGAAAACCAGCTTGAGCAAGGGAAGGAGGAAATAGTCTGTTTGTTTACTGGAAAGCTCTCCCAGGGCAGCAACACTCTGCAATATTTATTAGGAATAGAAGGAACACATAAAATGAGTATTAATTTGTAAGATGAAGCTTAAATGATTTGCAAAAGTATTGTGTGACACAGTTACCTATAGCTGATACTCTGTGACTTAGGAGTCCCTTCTTTGTCCTTCGGCATCATCTGCAGCATGCTCTCCCTAAGCTTCTAGCATTCCACTAGCAGGGACTGACCCAGGCAAGACCACAACTTTGGTTTTTTTCCAATTACTATTGATCTGTAGAACCTCTAGCATACCCACCCACGGTTGTGAGGATGGTATGGCACTGGGATCCAGGCAGGAGTGTGGATGATGAGAGGACAGAGAACAACCTATTACTCATCCACAAACTAGAGCCTTTTAATGGGATGTGATCTGAGAAAACAAAATCCTTGAGGAAGCGAAGGAATATCAAAATTGAACACTGAAAAGAAAGGAAGTAAACATTTTTTCTTTGCTGTTATCTTTTTCCCCCATGGGACAGAAACAAATGAGGAACCAAAGTCCCATCTGGAGTTATCAGTTAAAGCCAGAAGAAACACATCAGAATGGAATTAGACCTCATGGGCCAAACTCAGCATTCAACTGAGAATTGTAAACTATCAACAATGTTCCCTCCTGGGATCTGAGTCCTCACTGAGGCAAGAAACTAAAGATAGATCCACAGAGAGGTTGGGCCAACACATCCATTGGCAAGCAATGGGACTCTGAGGCCAAAATATGGAGTATTTAACTGTATCACTGCACTTAGGTCTCAGTTGGAGGGAGACTTCTCCCCCTTGAATCCACAGCCCTTTCCGCTGAGGTCTGCAGAGTTGGTGTCCCTTTTCAGAGGGGAAAGTTTTCTTCCTCAATTCTCCCTTTTTCTCTCAATTCATTTCTTGATCAGGAAAGTGGAAATTAGAGGAGACGTTCATCTCAGCTGCGGAAATGTTCCTGAGAGTATAGTATCACATGCATTTGTCAGTCCTGCTCTCAACAGCTAAAGCGAAGAGGCTTCCATCGCTTTTGCTATGGCAACCACTCCATGCACTTTAGTTAAACTTCAAACTTCTTTTCCTCTGATGATATTCAGCTGGATTTGTCCTTCCCATGGTCAAAAAGCCTGCAACAGCCACTCTGAATTCTGCGTGCATGGACAGAAATTTAAGGCTAAGCCAGCCCAGCCACTTTGACAGTGCAAACTGCCTAAATTAAAACATCTGCAATGTCTATACCTAGGCAAATAAATCCAAATTAATTCAATCTTACAGAGGAAGGTTTGTTTATTCATTACACAGAGTAAAATTGTGAGTCAATTTGTAGACACCTGGGCTGGTATCAGCCTTCTGACACTGCAATGTGAAACTGGCAGCCCACGTTCAGAGCAAGCTAAGAAATCTCACTCTTCCATCTTCCAGACAAACAAAGAAGGGAGGAATCAATTTTAAGGTGTTTCTTTCTTTTTTGGGGGGTGATGAATCATCAAGGAACCTTCTTCAGAGTTGACCTTCTCCATCCTACTTCTGGTGGAGTCTCTTTCCAGATTTCTGAAGACAGGTAACTTCTTCCTGCACTTGAAGCTCAGACTTGTGTGTCAACCCCCTCCTCCCCGTCTATGCTAGCCCTGTGGTCTGTCTTGTCCACAAGATATTCCTAATCAAGGAATGACTAATGGCACACTGATGCCAACAGGAAAATATCCCCAGACCTTGCTGTCATTGTATTAGGTGCCTGTCATCCAGATTTTGACCTGATCCTTTGGAGCCATCTTACACAGAGGAGTGCGTAAAATTATCCTGCAACTGGTGAAACAGGAAAGAAATTTAGTCTTTATTTTGTCAGGAAAGAGTTATGAGCTTCTGAGTCCTGCTGTCAACTTTTGAGGCACAAGCTAAAAGGAGTGGCATTTCTGTTAATTCCCTTAGAGCCATCTGCATTTATTTCCTGCTTTGTTGCTAATTAATCTGTTTGTACTATTTATACATTTGAACTGTCATGAGTCTGAATCTGATCCCAATCACTTTCCAATAAATCTGGAGTAACCTTGGGGAAATCAGAGGCGTCCCAGGGGAGTTCAGATGCAAGCCTAACTTCCAAAACCTTTCTCCCCAGTGAAATTTCTCTCCTCCAGAGGGATCCAGGGAGTGCATGCAGTCAGCTTAAAATCTAGGTATTAGACTCTTTGCAGTGTCTAGATCCAGTCTGTTTTACTCTTCTAGCTTGCCAGTACTATTAGTCCACTCCCGCACAGAATTTTAGCTGGTAGTAAATAGATTTGCCCGGGATTGCAGATTGCTTTGCAGCCTTTGGCCTCATGATATTTGTAAACAGAGACAGACAAACCAAGAGGTAACTGTATATATATAGACGTATACATACGCAAACCATTTCTGCAACTTTGCTCACACCTTCAATTCCACATACATAATATTAGCTGCTGCTGAGATATTGAGATTCAGTGGCTTTAAGTCCTTAAGCAAGCAACTCTGAATTGTACAGAAATCACTGGAGACAAGAATAGTGTGTGCAGGTGCTGGCGCAATTTTCTTCCACATGACTTTGCCAGTGCTGAAGGGCTGCTGGTATTCCAGCTCCGGATTCCAAGCAGACACAGTGTCATCTAGAGGAGAAAGTATGGCCATGCACACTGAGATATAAAGGGAATATATTTTTATGGGAATGAATGTCCTGAATGAAACCAATGTCTGTACTGATGCAAACTGCAGTTTTCCGTCCTTCATTATCTTTCTGGGTTGTGCATGTGTGTGTGTGCGTGTGTACATGGGGCATGACATGAAGGTCTCTTGGGAAACTCCTTTGTGATAAACCATAAAGAATATCTCACTGATCTGGGTCATTTCTCTCTTTCTATTATCTCCTCCTTATTTCCCTTCTCAGGAGCATGGCAGGCTAACAATAACTTCTGATACTTCAGTGCCCAGTTTGAAATGCTGTAGAAATAGCTTGGATAGTGAATTATTCCTTTGTAATTGGAGACGAGAGCCAGCAGGAGCCAGAAGGAAGATGATTGGCTTGCATTCAGGTTCTCCTTCTAAAGGCCCTACTGTTTCTTTGCTTCTACTGTACAGGAAGCAGACAAGCTGTTATTTCTAGTTGTTGAGTACAATAGGGCTTAGAAGAAATGTGTTGGGTTTATATTAACCTCCTGTATTGAAAATCTTGGCAGAGTTAACTCAGTCCTGTACCCTTGCAAGACGTAATAGATAAATGAAGTATTGAGCAGTTCACTGCATACGGGGTTTTTTCAATACTGCTGTAGAATAAATGCACTGTTCTGCATGGGCCTTTCAGGTAGGGCAGAGCATCAGGCTGGTTTTGGCCAAAGTGTCCCTTTGCGTGTCCCTGCTGTGCAGGGGATGCTCTGCTTTTGGAGACCTGCTATAATTTGTCCCCAAAGGCAGATATTCTTATTTCATAAAGCACCCAGACAACTCTCTGGCATTTATACTTCCTAATGATAGGCATTAGGAGAACATTAAACATAGTGGTCCTGGGGTTAGCTGCTTGATTGCGTGTTAGAATTTCATGCTGTGTAGGCGGGGGAAATGAGGAGTAACAATAACACAGTTTTAAGATATCCTCTTCAGTTAAAAGAGTCTAAGAGCAGTTCCAAAAAGGCTGTCATGTGGGAAAGGCATTGACACAAGCCTGGTGGGAAAGGTGATCTCAGTCCAAAGTCGATTCTGCCCAGGTCTTGGAAGATAAGCGTCCATGAGCAGGAATAACTTTGCATGAGTGATTTCTTCCACAAGAAGTGCAGCTGTCAAACTCATTTTGAGAGCGTTTCTTCAGATGCAAACAGCTGCCTCCAGGCTTTGGAAACAGCATGTTATTTAGATATTATCTGATGGGAAAAAGGGGTTTTAAAGAGCCTTTGTATAAAAGTATTTGTTTTAATCAAGCCTAGCAATTATAGTCAAAGCTGTCCTAGGACATGCTAGGATCACAGGAGACATACAAAGATCACAACAATGAAGGATGTTTAAGAACAACAATGAAGGATGTGGCACTACTGGTACAAACAAAACAGAACAATAATTGAGGATTTTCCTGACAAAAACATTCAATTCAAGATAGGTGCCAGAGATTCTGGGTTAGAGTTTCAGGATCACCATTAGGGGACACGAAAGGTCTTGAATCTGCATGAGTGGAGGAGAAACAGCAACTCTAATTTTCATGCTTCCCATTAAAAGGGAGCAAGTCTCAGTTCTTTGTGCCGCTAGATCTCACCTCTGCCAGGTACCTGGTTTTGGCAGGCATTGAATTCATGGCATTAGGTACCATAAGTGAGAGAGCAGGACATATGAGGAACTCAACAATAAGACTAAATTCTTATAAGATCACAGGGCAATTTTTTTTTTTCCCCCGATTAGAAGCCACAGAAGGTTTTGAAAGGTGTGGTTTGGCTCAGAGAGCGTGAGTTCTTGCAAGAAGCACCTCAGTTGTTAGCTGACACAAGACCAACTCCAATTTACATTTAGAGGACGTGAGTAGGAGGTGGTATGGGCATTTCTTTGGCAAACAGAGTTTTTAATAGTTGAATTTATAGTAAGATTAGACATAAGGCTGAGATGTGCTGAACACCTGCTGATCACTTGCAACTTCAGTTGACATGAGGGGCAGTTTGTAGGATTTCACACCTCTCTGGATTTGATCTTCCAAAACCAAGACTGTTTCAGAAGGTTGCATTAAGTATGAGTCATCTTTAAAGAACACGATTTGATGATTGGTTCCTGAGCTGGGAGCTTGTTTGCCCAGACACTACTTATGCTCTCACTCTGTAGTCGGTGGGATTCAGTCATCTACTCCTTAATACTTAGACTACAGAAGAATAGCAGACTGGACTTACAGTCTTCTACATCTGGTACATCAGTTCATTTTTCTTCAGTATCATCTACCCATCCAGCTATCCCTATCCTGAGTACACACTGATGGCTTGGAAGAGTCACTCTGTGTTGCCCACTGCACATAATCATAATTATGCAGGTGATTACTGAGCAATTGTGTGCAGTGGGCTACATGCAGTAACTCCTGCAAGCATGCTGATGTTTTGCTAACCAGCACTTTCCTATGCTGTATTTGTTCAGAGAAAAGTAGATACCTGCAGAAGAGACAGGTGAATTGGTTCAGATCCTGATACTCAGAGGCATCTGACTGGGATAGACATGAGTATGTTAATAAGAAGCGCTCATAATGGTGTTTCAGTTGTTATCATGGAGGGGGCAGTATACATATAGTTTATAATCACGTGTGATCATATGCTAGGATTGGTCTGTTCCTGTAGGTTAGTAGGTACAGCAATCCCATAATGACAAGCTAATTGATAATGGGTTAGGGATTATGCTTAGCACGTGAGAAGCCTCACATTTTGGGAAAGAGAGAAAAGTAGAGGGGAGAAATCCTATTAGGTCTTGGCCTCCACTAACACTGGACATACTGCACATCAAATCCTCTGCTTGTATGTTAATCACCCCACTCATTAAGCAGTAGGAGCTGATTAAACAAAAGTCACTCAGAGAGTCTGATCATGGAGGTTGTGTTAAGTTCCAAAGCAGATCAAATTAGATGGCTGGATAAGTATTTGCATACATTAACATTAACTAGCCCTTTCTTCTATAAAGATCCAGGCAACGTCTTTCTGGGTGCAGCCCAAATCAGCATTTTAATCATGATCTCACATGAATAGTTCACTTATGTTTCTAATGCTGCAGGTCTGTGGCTACAAAGTAAGAGACGATACCACATTAAAAAATCATGAATAAATACACATTAGGTAGTAAAGTGTAAAGCTTGACAGGCAGGTTGTCCCTTCTAAATCAACATGCACAGGACAGTTAGAGCTACATTTTGTGTTGCTACTGGATTCAGGAGTCATTGGATCTAAATCAAATGACCTAGAGATTAGACGTGTTCAGTGTCCTGAGTCATCCAAACCCTGTGTGTATCTCAGTAATGTATTACTATCAGTGCTGCTGCGCTTCAGAGCATGGGTTATCAAATCTTGCAGTGTCATTTCAGGTCCCGGCATTATGAAAACCTGTTGTGCCAGCTCAGGTGCTGTTAGGTAACCCATATGCATAAGTACTATTTGCCAGTGTTTTCTGTACTGTTTCTGACATGCTGAACATTCAGGATCCTACTGAAATCTACGGAAGCTGCGTGTCTTCTGCACCCTTGAAAGGAAAGGAGGTGCTTCTGGCACTTCCACTCATCTGTGAGTGGTTGTCAGGAGGAACACTTAACACCTTCATACACATTGGGAATAGGACTTTCTGGTGTGGATTTCTCACAGGCAAATGAATAGGAAGCACAAAGCAGGAATAAAAAGATTTGCCTTTACTAAGACTACTTCTTTCATTACTTCTGATATGAGAATATCTGTGTGTAATCATGGTCACCCTCCATTTGTGTCAACTTAGCCGGTAAATCCATAGTAGCAGGTCAGTATTGTCCTGTGTAGCAATGAGTTCCTCTGTGTATCAAGATTAAAAAAATAGCAACAAAAGAAGAAAAGGGACAAAATGCAGTTATTGGCATGTTCAGACAGCAAAAAAGGGGAAAAAAGAGAGCAGTGATAAAGCTTTATAATTTCTTTCCTGCAGAAGAAATTCAAATGCACTCTACCCTATCAGTTCTAGGCAGACAGATGACAGATGCCCTCAGACTAGAAAGGCTCAATAATATTGCATTATTATTATGACTTCTTTAGAGAGGATAACATTTCAACTATTAAAATCACTTGCTTTGTCCTGGCTTATTGTTAACGACCTACTTTATCACCATCAGTAACCTGGATAGTAATGCTCTCACTGGATATGATAATCAAGAATCGATTTGCAGTCTGAGCTAAGCCTAGCTGCCATTATTGGAGTCTCAGTTCGTTGGAGATGAGGAGTGACTTCCAAGCTGTTCATTTGTTCTTTCTCCTTTAAAAGTTGGTTAGGAACAGACCAGTATCACCTCACTAGCACATACCTGAATCTCTCTTACCGCAAAATAAGCCTATGTAATGCTTCTGAGATGATACCTTATGAAAGTCCCAGTCTATGAGGATTTGCGGTCAGACTGCAAGTGACTCCTGACTGGTATCAAGAGCTGGGAAAACATCTTTCTGAAAGAAAAAAATCTCTTTGCGCCATTACCTAAAGTCTAAATATCCCTGTGGCTGGACTGATTGCTGGGCCCATCAGAGAGCTCAGGTTACTTGGCCATGGTGTATGCAGAGGATCACAGACTACTTCCTGATGAAGATGCAGCTGAAGTTTGGAGCCCAACCTTTCGCACTGTATATTCACACTCTTTGTTTCTATTATGGTCAGACAAGGGAAGTGGACTTCAGGGGAACTAAGCAAGCTGGTGTTAGATCAACTGAAAGTGTCCTTGCAAATATTTCCTTTGTAGCCAGCAGAAATGGATATTTGGTCTCTTGAACACAGCATGCATTTCATTCATTTGTATCCAATTAAACATGAGCTGCTATAGTGAATTAGGCTGGACAGAAGAAAACATGTGGTTTCATTCCCTTCTGCAAAAAGACTCAGGAGAGTTTGATTGTAATGAAAACATAAGGGACCATGCGACATAGTTCTACTTTCTGGATTTTGCTAGGCATAATGCCTACAGCTGCTCTTCCTCTAACAGAGAAGCTTTCCTGGACAGCTTGTGTTAGCAGTATTAGGGAAGAGCAAATTTATCCATGTGGCTGTCATCTCAGTCACTTCTCATCTACACCGTAGCCCCTGGCCAGCAACAGAATGGAGCAGTGCTGTAAGCAGAGAGCCAAGGTGTATCAAAATCCCTCCTGAAGTTGGGTTTTGACCCTTGTTTCTAATGCAACTGGAGCAGAATCCAAGATTAAAGTTCTTCATACACTTTTCTCCTGAATGTAGCTGATTCCTCCACTGCTCCCAGAAAGATCTCAGCAGTACTTCAGTCTGGGTCTGTTCTGCACTAGAGCTAACAGCCCTTATATAGTCTGGCTTCTGGGGCGAGTCAGTGAATAACTATTCTTAGTAAGGTAGAACACCAGAACCTAACACTGTTACGGATATATTGTTTATTGTCATTTGATCACACTGCTACCAGAAGAGTGGAAAAACATTCCAATGGAGCTAAAAACCAAACCAAACCAAACCAAATCAAACCAAAATATAATTAATATAATATAATATAATATAATATAATATAATATGAAGTGCTGATGAGGTTTCATTTGGCAGCCAGATGATTCAAATATTTTCATTGGTAAGTGGAGTTGTAAATCCACAACCAACTCTATACTAAAGTTTCAGGAAGAGTCGCATCTAGTTAAATTATCTTTTCAGAAAAATTATTGCAGTCTGCAAAAACACTAGCAAAGTACAATTATGTGTTAGTCTTTCAGGAATCACGTGACCAGACTGCAAATTAGTCTGAATTCAAAGGTAACCCACAAACACACCATGTCATGCGTTCTCTCTTTTTCTGCAATGAAGATGTCTGAGCAGCTAGAGAGAGAGGAGAACAATGGAGATTAAATTGTCCAGAAATAACAGGGGGCGTATTTATTGGCATGTGATCAATGAAAATAAGCCAGTGTTTTAACTTATTATCCAAGATGTTTCAGATCGATGTTTTACAAAGTGATAGGTGGTTGCAGTCTGAGATTTGAGATCTCTCAGAGGGCTGATGCTGCTGATGTTACCCTTCTAGCATCCAAATATTTTTTTTCATTCCATCTCATTAGCAGGGAGAGGTCTCGGCACTGAGCATCTGTCATTGTATTTTAAGCACAGCAATCAATAATCAGAAAACCTTAGTGGCTTCGCAGATAACTTCGTCTAAAACATAAAGGTAGTTCTTAAATCAGATTTGAGCTGTCTCCAGTCCCCTGTACAACTTGTGTGAAGAAAGTGAGGCTGGTTACCTTCTGCCTTCAACAGGAATGGAAGTTACAAATGTCTGTTTTTCTACAACAAGAGATGTGCTCTGAAATCTGAATGTCCCAGACTTAATCCTTACAGATAATCTCCAAAGCAGCGTGTTACAAATACATGCAATCTGCATTCCTGACCTCAGATCTGCTGTGGCCATGGCCCCGTAGATTCATACTTAAAAGGATCTCCAGAGATCCTCTAATCCACCCGCCTGCCCTGGGACACAGACTGCATTCCCTCATCTGAGCAGATGTTGCAAAGCTCACCAGTTTGATGTCGCTGAACACCTCAAGGACTCTGCTCTAAGAATAAGAGGGAACAGTTGCTTTCTAGGTTATTTTAGTGTGAGTGTTTGGGTTGTTCTGCAATGAACAGAGAGTATTATCAGTGGCCTCTTGTCCTTACAAAGGTCAGAGAGGGTGTCACGGTGGTTTCTACAGCAATAGAGTGAAAGAGCTTGGACTACCTCTTAGGGCAGCGAGAATATGATTTGAACCATAATATAACGCAGCTGAAATTCCTCCCATCCTGCAAAAGAAGGAAGGATGTTGCTACCTAGTGGTGACTAACTGGCCTATGAAATATCATCCCATTAGTGTCAGTGGGACCAGGGCAAGGATAAGCCACAAAAAGCACTAGTGAAATCGGCTACAACAGAAACCATTCTGTTTATAGGGTGGCTGGTGGAGAGGAGCCATAGTTTGAGCTGCTCCATTTGTTCCTGCAAGTCTTTTTTATTTCACACTATCACAAGATGATAGACATTTTCCAAAGCACTAAAGAGGAAGAAAGTCATTGCTCATAATTGCTCATTACGAATTGTTACAGCTCCTTGAGTCCAGTCAGCATTTATGAGTCAGTCTTTAAACACTGGCATTACTAGGTGTATTTATTACATATTAATTAGTGCATATGCACACATTTGAGTTTACTGAGCATCTTCTGCTGAGGATATTAGACTTCTAGAGAAGCTGCTCATCTCAGGCACAGATATCCCCCAGTAAGCAGATTCCCACTGGGCAAAGCTCATTAATTAATGAGAAGCTCTGGATTAGCATTTTGAAGCTAGGCATGGAAGTGACCAGCTAGGAGCAGCTGAATGAAAATTAAACCAGACTGCCTCGCGACAGCAGGATGCAGCTGCATGCTCTCCATTTCCCTGCTGACTTCTCCATTCCCCTGTGAGGATATTCCGCTTCAGCAGAATCTGTCAGGTATTCTTGAAATTGCTTCAGAAACTCCTTGTAGTGCCCGTAAGAACAGGGGAGAGAGGAGAATTTGGCAATTCAAGGAAATGACAGTGTCAGAGGCAGCTAGAAAACACTGTCAGTCTTCAAACTGTGTTAGCCTGGAACCCTCAAGAAGATTTTAAGCTCCTTAATGGGAGCAGTCTTAAAGAGGGTAATATTATAAAAGTGTTCACAAGGAGCCTTCTGTTGCACGGAACTTATATAATGCTGAGTAGGCTTTTCTGAGGGATAAAACAAAGGGAGAGTTGGCAACAAAACGGACCTGCTGCAAACCACTATGCCCTGGTGGAGAATCTGCAAATGCTCGTGAGCAGGAGGTGAGGTAGGATATACAGATGCCTATCACAAAGGAAGTTTTAGATCCTGGCAGTTCCATGTAGGCACAAAAAGATGCACTACACACCGTTCTGGGCTGGGAGTAGAGTGATGTATCCTCAGCCTCGGTTTAGGAAGGTGTGTGTCCCACTGCAGTCAATGGAGAGAAGTTCTGAGAGCCCCTCAGAGCCCCTGTCGAGCCTCCTTGCACTGGCTAAAGTGAAGTTTTATGCACATCCCCCAAAGTAATCTCATATTCTTATGGGTTGGCGACCTCTTCAGACGACTGCTAGAAGGT
The DNA here is from genome assembly GCF_018139145.2 of Gymnogyps californianus. Taxonomy (NCBI): domain Eukaryota; kingdom Metazoa; phylum Chordata; class Aves; order Accipitriformes; family Cathartidae; genus Gymnogyps; species Gymnogyps californianus. The sequence continues at coordinate 14,421,589 of NC_059484.1, forward strand.
GGCAGTGGTCACCTTGTTCTTGTCCGTATTCTAGCTTTTATAAAAGGAAAATTTAAAAGTTTCAGGGCTTTCTGATGGACTCGTTCCCTTTGTTTCTCATCTTGGAATCACAGCTTTCATGAACACAAGTGGAAGATGCAGATTTCCCTGTGGAGCCCCTGTAAGCATGCCTGTATCAGCACAACCAAAACTATTCTTGTTCGGCTCAGGAGCATGACCTGGCATCTTCTTGAACTGCAAGCAAACATCTCAAATGCTGATTTAAGAGTTCTCCTCTATTATGGACTCTTTGCTCCGGTTAGGGCAGTGCATTACATACACTGACTACAGCGTCATCTCCGTATTTTGGCTAAGCAAATCTCAGATCAGACACATGAGTAATACCTAGGCCTACAGTCAAACCTCACACCACACGTAGCCATTGCCTAATGAGTTTTCAGTTTAAGCAGGCAAGACAGACAAAGGGTAGGAAAAAGACTGCTTTTCCTCCTATATTCCTGTATTCATTCTGTCAGACAGCAAAAAGAAAACCTCGACTGACCTAAAAACCCATCAACTCTAATATCGGCCCCAGGGAGACCAGGAGGTTGGTGTCAGCATGGCTTTTGTGAATGGGACCAGCAGCTGGGGAGGTCTGGGATGTCCTCTAGTGGCCAGCACGGTACGGTGGGAGCTGGAGGACAGAAATGCAGCTTTTCTGGAAAGAGGCAGATAACAGCTTCCCTAAGCGTTGCTTTGGCTTCCTACAGGGAGAAGTCTGGAGAGTTCCAGATATTTTTGTCTGTTGTTAAATTCAGCATACAGTTGCCATTACAGGCCCCTCTAAGAGCGTGATCATTCACAGCATGAATCCTATATTGCAACACTGAATAAAGCAAAGTACTTGCCATTCTTGCAAGAAGAGGAGAGAAATAATGCTCCTACATTACAGTAGGGGCTGTAAAGCAGATCTGAAAGTACTTTGGTGCCAGGCTTCTCTGGGTGGTTTGAGCTCAGTAGGTGCACAGGCACAGAGCTCTGGCTCAGTGTGAACGCCTCTCCACTTTTAGGATCAAATAGTGAACAGGAAGGGAGTCTGAAATAAGGCCTCATCTCTAAACAGGGAGGATCTTGGTCACACACATGAAGTAGAAAGTCTGAGGGAAGTTCATTGCAAAACTTGGGTCACAACAGTGTATTTCACCTGTCTGACTCAGGAGGATGGATTTAGCCTCTGTTAATTTTTAAAAAGTCATGTAGTCAATTCAAGTTGCCAAGTGTTGAGAAACACTGTAAAATTCAGCTGGTGGCTCTGTCTGAGAGGGAAGTGATGAACAATTCTAGTGTTGTATTTCCTCATAACAGAAGAAATAGATGCAGTCTGAAGAAGCCGAGACTTATTTTTCACCCACAGTGCTTAAAAATTAGTTCAACTTGAAGTAAATGTTCCAGTCAATTTGTTTTTCCACTATCCAACCTGCTTTGTTAGTAATGCAAGAGTAATAGAAAAAATATATTGACAGAACTGTATCTGCAGAATACAGAGCAAAGCCTGCCTGTGCTCACAGGGAAGACTATTACCGATTGCTACAAGAATGTTTCTCAAAATGGTTTATAAGGCATCAGCAAGTCTTTAATTTAACTGTGTGCCATTATTACATGCTGAGTGTGGTTTATTATTGTACTAATAAACCATAAAGAAGACTCTATAACTTCATTATCACAGTCAATTGCCATGTGCAGTGTTAATTTGCCAACAGATCATTAATTGCCGGTACTCGCTGAAATGTAGACATAAAGCAAAACTATTGGGCAGAGTTTCTTTTTCAGATTCCATTCTGCTGACGGCAGTAAGACTGAACACACACAGAAATAGCTGTGATTTGCCAGTAGAAAGGCTTAGCTGTCCACTGAACCCAACGGAGAAGGAAGCCACAGAGGTTTCCAATGCCAGCAGTACTCCACTGACCTCTTGGTACAATGAAGGTAGTTTTCCAAAAAAGCCAAATGTATTCTGATCTGAACTCTTAAAGATGCATGTTTTACACTATCCAAGGAGTTCACAAATGTAACTGTTCTGGGAAGTATCATTTTTCCGTAGAAGAAAACCAAACCAAAATACCTCATTTGGCTGAAGCAACCTCTTCAATAAAGTGCTAAACTGCAGCGTCACATTGTGTCATGAGGGATTTATTTTGTACATAAAGCTGTTTTGAGTCCTCTTTGGGCTATCTAATGGACAGTACCATGTGCATATATAGCTGTATGTTACGGACCCCTCTGCGGTTGGCAACACAGTGCCTTGCTTATCAGCAGGTAGACAAGTGTAAGTGCATTGGGAAAGCTGCTGGAATAGGAAAATGCAGTTTAATGTTGACAGAAATAAAAGATGTTTACATCAGTCCAGGAAAGCAAAATAAAATATCTAAATTTTGGAATAGTGAAAATGCCAAAACACTCACAAAAGTCTCTGATCCTGTGAGATGTTCATCTTTTGCCTGATTCACAATGAACCTAAAAACTGGAATTTTATCTGGGGACAAAATTCCAAATTGTACTGTGCTAAATCAGCAGATTTTTTCCAGTTTTGGAGTAAAGTGTAATGGTCCTGATGAGGCATGTGGTCTAGATCTTGCTCTTAATGACGCCATTACAACAGGGAATTTTTTAATGCCTACTTTCCCTGGAGATATGCAACCCCACTCCTTTTAGATGCAAGATGGGGTATATTAAGCTTCATAGGAGGTGTTCTTTAAATTCCTAACTAAATTGCTGGCACACTAATGTCCTTTTGCAAAGCTTGTCTCACACTTTATTACCCAATACAGAAAACTGAAAGGTTATAAGGTGATAAAAAATTCCTGCCACATTCAATGTGGAATATTCCTTTAGTTATACTCCCCAGAGGATGAATATAGTGGGACTTGATACTGTAAGACAGAGACATGTTAGCAGTACTCTGCAGCTCATACCATTCAGAGATGGCCTCGATTCTTGTTCTGGTGAAAGAGTTGATGTCTAACTGGGAAGTTTCTATGGTTCTGATGACAAGGTGGTAATTTAACACCATGGTCAGCTTTATCCTGAAGCGTGTTTCTAATGAGTAGGAATAAGGCAAGGGGAAAAATACAAGTGAGAGAGTGCTTGAAAGTTTAAGGGCATTAATTGCCTCCCAGCTGTCAGGGTAGTAATTAAATTCAGCTTGTTGACTTCAGCTTTGTTGCGATTATGTAAAATTAATCTTCAAACACACTGAAAGCTTCCATTGCTGTTCATTTTAGTGCTGAAACCAGCAAATCCCAAACAATATGTAGAGAAGCATTGGCATGCATCTGGCAGTCACCCAACAAAAAATGTCAACTTAGAGAAATGCGATGAAACTTTTTTCCCAGTTTGCTTTTGTGCAATAGTTTTTTTCCCCTTGTTTATTCCCCTAACAAGGCCAGAACTATGTCCGTCTCTCTGGAAGAGCAGCAACTCAACTGACAATCTTTTGAAGAGGTCACAGAAGTCCAGCTGCAATTCTTCTCCCACTCCTTAGCTCAAGCTGGATTAGATGTAAAGGATTACTTGGAAATTTCAGCTTTCAAAGAACAAATCCTTCCTGCTTGTTAACTTTTGATTAGCATTCTCAGCCTCGCTGTGCTATGCATCACACACAATTAAAAGCAGTTTCTGCCCCAGAAAGCTAGAACTCAAACTCCCTGCTTCGTATGCAAATACACTACCTGACTTGTGCATATGTGTCAAAAATTTATGCATCAATGTAGTCAGTGGAAGCTTGCTATTAACGTCAGCTGGTATGCTAAGCCCTTTTTATGTGTGGCGTGCATAAATACATTCATGCATTTTACATCCCTACTTTCAGAAAAAAATGTCATTTTTGTATGAATATATAAATACCCTTGTAACTGCACTTAATATATTAATTAAGTGATGTTCACTCTTAAACAGTGATGTACCGAGGAGTAATTGATTGGGTGGACTCTTACATCTAGGCAGAAACAATGTTTATTACCTCTGCTTGCTGCTTTTAGCTACTAGGTTTTGCCTAAGAGAATTAGATCAAATTGGCAATGTGATGTAGATATTTCTGCTAAGTTTTGATGTCATCTTTGAGAAGTCGGCAATCTCAGTAATCAAAACCTGCAGCAAGAACTGCCCACTTTGCAAGATATGAGATAATCAGGTACCACATGATGTGCAAGATCTATGTGGAGAAAATAAACGATGCATTCTATATTGTGTGGACCAGAAGGTAGCAGAAGAGTAGCAGAAGTCAGTATTGCTTTCTCTCCTGAATATGGACACTGAGTTAATATTGTTGAGTTACATCCACTGAACAAGTTACTACAGGTGAATGCCATAACCTCCTGGGCAGCAATCAGTGCTCCCTCGTACCTGCTTTAACAATGGAGCATCTCCACAGAGGATGCCCTTTCTCTTACCCTTGGAGCAAGTAGTTGGCACAAGAAGAGAACTAGGATGAAGTAGTTTGTGGTGTTGAATTTCCTACATCTTGGGTTCCCATAGCAATATTCACTGGTAATTGCCTGGCCACTACCAAATGAGGACACTCACTGGTCCCGGAGGTGTTGCACCCTGCGAAAGGGACCTGGAAGCAGTGTGTCATACAGTGGAGAACACTAGAAAGGACTGGGATCTAGCTGGGTCCTCTCTGACTCCACAGAAACTTTGCTAGGGCAAATTGCTCCATGGTCTGATTCACTAACTGTAGTGTCCTCTTATCTGGATATGTATCCCCACTTTTCTGTAGCACCTATCTGATCCTCTAGCTGGTCAAAGAAGGATACAATCAACATCTGCAACTTCATGCCATGTACAAAGGCTTTATAGGATTCCTTTGGGGATAACTATTTGACATCAATCTGGATGATGGAGAACACTACTGACTCTTTTTACCTTCAAGAGCTATATTCAGTCCTGTGATGCTGTGTTACAACATATAACCTCTGTTCTTTGCCTCTAATACAGGATATGCTGTACAAAAAATGTCAACTGATAGAGGGCAGAGCTCAGTTTTTCAGAGCTTGTATTACAAGGCATAGTTTGCACGTGAAGCCAGCTACTGGATGCAAAGCCTGGCTGTTGAGGTGGCCAAAGGGCAGAACCCCTAACCTGCTTTTGGAATCATTTGTTTTCCTGAATCTTGCTAGATATTGCCTCATAGTCTAAATTTGGAGAAGTCTCAGTACAAACTGAAAAGCACTGGGGTATTTTTACCCTTCTGGCAACCCAGCACTCTTATGAGCTGAGAATCAGCCACGATGAATTTCAGTGCCATTGGCTATACGCCTGGCAGGCATCCGTGGCAGCCTCAAACCACATGCTTGTGTTCTAGCTGAAGGCAACTCTTGGCCTTGCTGTTTGTCAGCTTCCCCCTCAAGGGAAGAGTGATGAGGAATTACTGCCAACATGTGTAATATTGCAGGACATGAGTCTCCATCAGCAGAAAGAGCTGGGACTGGTATCTCAGATAAATCTTCTTTACTTTGTTGACTGCATCATCCCAAAGTTTAGTTTGGATTTCAGAGGGAAATGCATATCTTATCCAGGTGGTTTTGAACAGCACCAGATCTCTAGGTAAACCTCTAGGATGATGGCAAACTACTAGAGCTTTGGGGAATTCAGTTAAAGTCCCTGTATCACAGAAGTTCAGGTATTCTCTTAGGTCATTCAGACCTGGCTCGTGTCCCAGAAAACTTTAGAAGTTTAACTTGGGTATCTAAGGAGCCTAATTGCTGTATGCTTTCTCTACAACCTGTGGATAGAAAGAAGCCTGTAAAAACAAGGTTTAGCCCACCTAAGGTATGCTATAAGGATAATTGCAACAAAGATTGTAAGGCATGGTGTGGAGAGTGAGGGTGCTGAAGGAAGACAAGCCACTGCAAAGTTCATTATGTTCTAAAAGAAATGCTGGAGTTCCTGGAGTTCGTTGTACCAAGACCTGCTGAGACCTTGTTTAGCAGAGCTTGCCACAGGCATTCAGATGGTTTTGGCTCATCTTCTGAGACACCTAAGAAAAGAAACTGCTGACTCAGGGTACAACCTAACTTCTGTTTTTGTGACCAAAACTAATTTACCCTTGTTCCTCATAATTTGGCTATACTCAGTTGAAAGTCTGCTGGTAGGTGCAGTCACCACAGAAATTTTCTTGGGTTATAATTCTAAAATCTCATACCTACCCCACAAACAAGCTTTTTGTCCACCCTTGAAGTCTAGCCTTCCAGCCCAGCAGAGGAGTGCAGCCATAGCTTGGGTTTTGCAGTAACACAGGCCACCCCGCAGGGTGGATGCATGCTGTTATTAAACCCTAGCTATAGCATCGGAGGCTGGGGAGATAGCAGTCCTCTGCCACCTTCCCACAAGTTCTCACTTTCTGTGCTGCCAGAAGTCCTGGAGCCCAACGAGGCGACTGCAGCCCTGGTGTCAGCACAGCATGGGCATGAGCAGACCGCTACGCAGCTGCACGGTTTTTCCCTCCTGGAGCTGGCAAGATCTGCACTGCAGATATATCCTGGGATCTTCTGGTTGCTGTGGTTCTTAAATACAGCTTCCCTCTTACAAGGCTTTCTCTGCCTTTCTCATTAGAAAACAGGAGAATCACTGACCCTAAATTTAACCCTAATCTTAACTCTTTAACCCCAATTTCTTTCTGTACTATTTATTTCAGACTTTTCTATTATTTTTTGAGCAGTGCTGACAGGCAGTAGTTCTGGAATAGTGAAATGTCTTGCAACCATGGTAACGCAATGCACTCATTGGAAAGTTTTCTGATACTAAAAGAATTAGTTTACCACCACCTTGTACATTAGATTTCCTACGAGATTCCCAGGCTCACCATGTTGTTTAAAAGCACAGAACTCCTTGACTGATCAGGTAACATTGCAGAGAATCACTCTGACATGCTACACAGCATTTGCCCCTGGAGCACACAGCAGGAACAAGCCCAAAGGAAACTGCTTATGAAAGCCATCGAGCTGGAAAAATTGGAAGTATCGTTATTAAAGGGTACTTTTGTTCTATTCCATTGTTGAATTCCCTTGCCTCAGATATAAGCTTTAATTTTGCAGCAATCTGTTTTGATTTGTAAAGAGAAACAGAAGCCTTACCGCTGACAACAAAAAGTAATTCCTCTCCTCTTGTCACCTTGCAACCTTTTGCTCCCAGTGGGAACGGATTCAAGCTTGCTGAAATCACCGGTACCTCCACTGTAAATATTACCCATAGTTTACCTCTCTTTCCATTATGTCTGTCTCTCTCTTGAATTTATATCTAATCTTACTCTTTTTCTTCTGTATTATGCCAAATTAAAATCTCCTAAGTGCGTGAAAAATGGTGACTGTAATGCATGAACAAAAATTAATAAAGCCAGAAGAGAACATTAAATCAATAATCTAATTCTGACAGCTTGCTTTGTCTCTGTGGCCAGGCTGTAAGGATGTACTAGTGTTTCCCTCTGTTTAAAATTAATTGAACTATTTTATCATATCAGATAAGACTGCACTCTTTGTGCTATTGAAGTGATAATTATGACATGATAATTACAGTCTGTGGCCTGCATGATTCTGTGAATGAGTCAGCACAGGCAATTAGTTTGCGACAGCAACTTTATGTGAATGTGTCCCTACAGACGGGAGCTACAGGAGAGTCTAGCTGCTTATTATCTCTGTTCCCCAAGATTCCTTATTCACAGGAGGACAGAGCTTTTTGTTGTTGTGGTGGTTTTGGGGGGGATTTGGGGGTTTTGTTTTTGATTTTGTTTCCAGTTTGGGCAATCCATTTGGATAAACATAATGATTGCAGGAATCAGAGACAGAAAAAGACGGAAACAGTACCAGTCTATAAGGTTGTGGATTCTGAGCTCTGTGATGGTGTCCTTTGAGAAATTCTGTTTGATGCCAGAATGATACGGGCTCCCCATGCCTGCTGCACCTCAGTGTGACTCCATTAAAACTGATCAGCCTTGGAGTTTTCTAAATCATCTGTCACTGTAATATCCTGCTGACAACTCTATGCTCCTCTGAGCTCACTGAAAAGCCTCAAGAATGTCCTGGAAGAAGGAAGACAAAATACTTGTTAGCAGAGGAAACTATAAGCATCAAATGTTGCTGAAGAACTGCTTGGTTTTGACAAGCTCAAAGCACAAGGGTATTTCATCCCAAGCCATTTCCAGTCTGAACCAGGAGACAAGGTATAGATAGAGATATATGCAGATAAGGAAATAATGAAACAATTTTGGGAGACATGAGAGAATGCAGTCTCACAGCATGGAAGTAAAGTTGTTAGGTTACTCACTTTTAGAGGGAAGGTAGGAAAGAAGGAGAGGATTGTTTGATTTCTGGGTGTCCTTTCCATGTATGATCTCAGGCGAAAAAGTAATAATCCTCATCTCAGAACAAATCAGTAATGCATTGCTATAAATAATACACAGGGCAACATACTGAAAAATTAGGAGAAACACAATATGGAACAGCTGCTTACTAAGTGAACATCATCCATCCTGTGAGCTGATGAGACAGTGGAAGAAACAGTATCTGATCGTGTAATTAATGATGATACATATCAGTGTGATCCAAAAAAGCCAATCTAGGGCCACCTTTCCTAACTTTGACGTGTTTAATTTTGCAACCCTTATTTTCTTTGACTGTGTGTGTAATTATATCTTAGCTGTATTATTCATTTATCACAATGTTTATTTCTAAGCTGGTTCCACCTTAGGCATGCAAATATGAATGTCATAAGATCAGGCCAGATCCAAGGCAACTCAAATGGAGAGGACATATTTTTATTCCTTCACCGTTGTGGTATGTAACCATCTGTGAAATTTCAGAAAAGGTGCAATTCCCTCATCCTAGATCCCTAGTAGATGTGATGAGCTGCAAGGCAACTGTCAGCGAGAAGGATTTGTATATAACATATTGCCTCCTGATAAAAGGAACAAACACGCATCAACACATGTACCACATGTCGCTATTAGGTCTAGATTTGGAGTTCAAGAGACAGATGCTCTGCTCATAACCACAATGCTCCGTTGAATTCTGTATACACTAAGTGAGAAAGTGATTCATAGAGAACCAGGGGCTTGTCCCAGGGCTTGTGGGAGATCTTCTGGGAGAGAAAATGATGTGTCCTGTAACATTCAAAACAAAGACATTTTTATTTATTGGGAAAGACTGCCTTGGCTTGAGAATAAGCCTGTGCTGCGTTTATGTCTTGTGGGTCAAAACCAAACTGGAAAGATTGTCACATGCAGCCTAAGTGACATCTGTTTGAGTGACACCTAACAGAACTCCTCCTGGACATGTAATACCTGGCCTAAGCCCCAAACTCAGTCATAAGAACAGCTCAAAGATCAATGTCAACGATAATTGCTATCTCTGACACTCTGCTTGTTAACAGGTTTCAACCTGCAAAAGAATCCAGTATACCATGCATAAAATCCTAAACACTAAAATTCTCATTCTTTGCCAAAAATAATATTTCTAGCTTTCCAGTTCCTTCCCTTGAACAAAGAGAGGAACAAATAGAAAAATAGTAGAACCAGAGAAACATTGGCTGGAAAGGACCTCTGGTGGTCAGTAATTCAAATTCCCATTTGGAGCAGGAATGTCACTAGCAAAGCCAAGATGCTCCCCACTTGTATTTTATAATTATGTATGCTCATTCACTTCGTACAATAAAAACAGGTTTTTGTGTTACTGGGGAAACCATAGCCTAGAAACAGAGTGCAGCAGTACAGGTCTTGGCAGAGGAGCTCTGAGATGTGAACAGTGGTGCACCACGTGCAGAAAGATGATTTTTATCTCAGCCCAGCCGTCCATCTGGTTGGAGTCAGCAGAAAGGGGCATAAGCTCAGGTGCACAGCTGTGAGCCAAATGGACTGGAGCCCATCAGCCACTCAGGGCTGCTTTGTGTCAGTGTACCACGACACGGACATGAGGGATGGAGATCCAGTATGTGTCCCTCATCTCTGATTCTGTGGGACATGGTTGGAGGGTCGCAATAAATAGCTGGAGCTATTGATGTATCTTCTGTTTAACAGAGCAACTGATACAAGTGGAAAAAAGTAAATTAAAAAAAAAAATATACCAACGAAGAAGCAATACAGATCGAACTAAGTACGGCGTGTGGCTAGTTGCTCTGAGTTTAACTTACTGTGAAATCCAGCCTATAGTTTTGATCCAAGTTCCCCTGTTCCTCTCATTATGAGTGAAGAAAAACAGGACATATGGCCCCAATGATGCCCTGCATGGGGTTGCTGGAGAACCAGTGAAATAATCGGAGCTTGCTTTGTACTCTTTGAATAGCAATTTTTTTAAACAATTTATCCTACAATGACATCTGGTGGTTGTTTTTCTTTGACAGGAAGTTCTTGCAGAAGTATCCTGCCAAGAGTTGCCTGAGGGTGAATCTTCCCATGAAAATAATTCGCTGGAGTTCTACTTTTGGGGGGGGTGCAAATATATTAGCAAGATGGAACATTTTTTCAGTTAATAAACAGCACAGTCCCTCCTTGGGGCCAGTCACTGTGGCTAATTGTCTTGTTGGGAATGATCTGATGGTCGAGTATCCAGCAGAGAAGCCACTGCTGCATCTTGGAAGACGTCCTGGTTCATTCTGAGAGCAGCCACTGTTCGGCCCAAGAATATGCTGTGATTTGTCAGAGATCAGAGCATCCGCACACCCATTTTGGCAGCAGAAGTTATGAGGACACTCAGGAGTGGGCGCGTGTCTCTGTTGCAGCCAGTGAGCATCGCTGTGTTGGGGTGCTGAGCGCTCTGCAGAGAGTGATCCCCAGGCTTGTAAGCCATGCAACGGCGGCAGGGGGGGAACCTCCAAAGGCTGATTCTCTCCCTGAGACAGCCCATAACAAAGCCCTAAAAGACAGAGAAGGTATAAATTACCTTCTTTCCTGGAGGGAAAGTTGTCTCTTTCCTGGAGCTGGACACCATGCACAGACTGGAGAAAACTGCCACCCAATCTCTGCTCCCACCTGCAGCGAGGGGCCTGCTCCGGTGCTGGCAATGCCCAGCACTCACCTAATCTGAGACGGTCTGCAGGGCAGGCCTGGGTGCTTCCCCTCGCCTCCTCAGTGCTGTTCAGGTCCTCACGGCCAGAGCGTGACCTGTGGTCCTTGGATGCTTGTGCAGTCCTTGTGGCCATCGAGGTGGACACTTCAGAGCCTGTGGCTATCATCACAGGTGGTCTCCTGGCCACCAGGTGGAACCCAAGCCATGCCTGTCCTCTCAAAATCTCGCTGCCAGCGGCTCCTTTCAGAAACTTGCGGGCAAGTCGGGACTCCTCTTTTGTGGGTTTTACCCTTTTGGGATGGTTTGTACTGGACAGGCTGCACGGGATAATTGCTGTCCTGTTCAGTGAGACACCAGGTCAACAGCACAAGGGGGAATTGCCCAAGGGAAAGCGTTTGCAGACAGCAGCAAGGCATGGAGTTTTAAAACTGATTTCTCAAAACAGACATTCGAAGAGGAAACTGTGAGCGCACGGTGGCTGCAATGTGGAAGGAGTAACATGAATGAATTTCATGGACTTTGGTTCATATTAAAGTAATGCGGGCAAGGTAACAGTTAAGCCCTGGCAGCTATCAGTGCCAAATATTGCATTGCTTCTTGGGGAAAATAGCAGAGAACTGCTGACTTTGGTCTATAAAGGTCTCAGTCATAAAGTCAGGACGCAGCTATCCTGGGCTGGATTTCTGTCTGATGCTCAGCATATTCAAGCCCAACATTATTAATGACTAAAATTGAATATTTTTTTAGTTTGACTTCAAACTAAATTCTTGACTGTGATATCTTCTCACTAGATCCTCAAAGGTTTTTGCTTTGGAAATTCACTGGTTGATGTTGGGAACTACTAACGATCATTAGCACTGGTTTTTGTTTGCTACAAAATTATTTCTTTCACTTCAAAATTTTACAAAATATTTGGAGGACTTTGTAAAATATGTGGTTTTATAAAAGACTAAATAGAATCGTGTTGTTTTGGTTGTTGTGGTTTTTTTCCTTGTGGCCTGTTAAAAACATGGAAACTTCTGGGAAAAAACAGGATATATACTTTTCAACATTTCTCCTAGGGATAAGAAAGACCTCCCCCTTACCCAGAGCCGGATGAGGATACAAACAGCTGTTGCTGTTAATGCTCTAGGATTGTGCAGGCTCCCTCCGGAGAAGGTATATGCACAGTAGCTCATACATTTGGGACCCCCATAGCTCTGCTGCTGCTGCTACAGCTCTTTTTCCTTTGCTTCCCTGCCGGGACCAGCAATTATGTGCTTTCTTATTCCTCCCCCGGAGACAAAGCCCAGAGTCAGCCCATGAGGATCATACACGGTTAATACTCTATGCCTTGTTGACTCACACATCAAAAATAATTTCTTAATATCTTTGTACTCCTTAATCTACTGTTTCTTCTCATTACTGTCATTGAAAGTACATCTGTGAAGTCTGCTGAAAACCCTGGCTACTCGGGATGCACTGTGGGTTCACTGCTTAGTATCACAAAATCTTTATAATCTTTATATACTTAACTTTAATATTTGGTCTTGTTTATTTGCAGTTGTTTCTTGCCACTGAGGTATCATTTCTCTGAACTCATTTCGTTCACGGCTTAACATCCTAAACTTGTGAACATCTTGCACCATCATGCATCAGATGCCATAACCCAGCTCTACCAGCTGTCTGCTGGTCGGAGAGTGGAGCACTATGATGTTTCACTGACAAATGCCACAACATTTTGCTTCAACATCAAAAGCTGAGAGTTTTGTTTTCCTGTGCTTTTTAAAAAATTTTGTTCCAAAGCAGCGTCCTCCATTCAAATTTTACCTACTTAGAAGGTTAAGCAACTTGAAATGAAATCTTTCCTTTCCAGTCCAGTGAAAACTTTTACATTGATCTAAAATTCGATCAGAGTGTGTTTTCATTTTTCTTGAAAGGGAGTTGCCTTTATTGAACTTGCCTGTCCTCCTCTCCCCTTGAAGGAAATATATGACTTGAAACCAAATTGATTGGAAAGTGTGGTGTTCGCCTGGCCCCACTTGTCTCGCAGGTAGTTTCTCATGTGTGGCATTTCACTTCCTGAGGTGCAATGAGACCAAGAGCAGGATTAGGGCTCTGACAGCTCAGCCCTCTCACCTTATAGCAGCTTTTCCACCTCCAGCAGCCCATCTCTCCCTCTGCCAGAGGTTACGTCTTTCTAGGAGAGATGGCAGAGCCAGATGTGTGTCACCTCTGCACATTTGGCTCAGCAGGCTGCAGTACCAGCTCCAGCCTTCCTCTGGAGAGGGCTTGTGGCAGCTGAGGGATTAGCACATGTTCACTTCTGCAGCACCTTGCACCAGGACAGCAGTTTCTGACAGTGTGTTAGGGCAGATGTGACTTCAACACCCTTCCGAAATCAGAACGCCTGGCACTTGTGCACCGTTTATGTCAGTGTTACGGAAATACTTCGTGCTGTACTTTTAGCTTGTTTTCTTCCACCACCAGATGCATGCAGATATGAATGACAGACACGAAACAATATAAATGAATTTTTTATAATGGCAGAAAGATTCAGGAAGCTACAGGAAAAGGGGTTGGATATTGGATAGAATTAAATGAATATGCAGAAGGGTAACAGATTGTATATGGAGATTTTTTATATATAAAATCACTCATCTCCACAGACATCAGCTACTGAGAGCTTCATCCCTCTCAGTAACTAACATCAATGTCACCATCTGCTCCCTGGTGTTGCCATTGCACAATAGCCTTGCTGTTCTCAGCCTTCCAGAAAGTCAATTGCTTCAAATAAATTTTTTAGAAGCCATTCTACTACTTTTCAAATAATGTCTAAAAAGAAGTGAGTAGGAGTCAAAGGTTTTAGCAGGAATGGTGAGAAACAATCAGAAAACACAGATAACACACTAGACTGCTGCAGGAGAAAGAAAAACCAGAAGTAGCCCCAACCAGTCCAGACAATCATTTTCTCCTCTGTGGGTTGAATTTATTTACAATATTCTGTGCTTACGTTGAGACAAGCTAGAGCAGCTGAGCTACCCGGTGTGGTCATTCATCCTCTGCAATCAGCTAAATCAGGTTTTGTGGAAAATGCAGTTTTATTTCAGCTGCTTTGTGAATGCAATACCTGAACTCAACACTTGCCTGCACAAAACCTGGGCACCAGCCTCCATCCTTTTCTGCATCACTCTTCCTAGCTGTCTTCTCACGTTCAGCAGCAATCTGAAATTAATTCACAGTCCTAAGGTGTAGGTGGGAGGTTTGCTGAGAAGTTGCGAACGACCCCACTGCAGTCCTGGGTTTATGACTTATGAAGACTTTGAATAATTTCCATTTTCCTAGGACAAAATACTTGAAATATTTCTCCACCAGAGAAATATTTCTTCCACTTTGGGGAAAACTTTAAAAAGAAGATATTTCTTCTAAGAAATACAGAGTTTACTTTGCTGCTAATACAGTTGTCACTATGTGTTAATATTGCCTGGCTAAGAAAGACCTGAGACAGGAAAAGTTAGTTTTAAGGCCAAATGTCTATTTGTTATCAAATAAATAAGGTAAAAATCCTGTAAGGTTCCTGAACAGGGGAAGAGTCTGATTGTGTTCAGGTCTGAAGTGACCATGAAGCAGCATCTCTATGGCCCAAATTTTTGGCTTTAGAAGAGCAAAATAACAGCCTGACTGAAGGCTCTGAAAAAACAGATGAGCCTTCTGTATGGATGTGACAATGAAGTGGGAAAAGGGAAGGGGATGTGTGGCCTTAGACACTCAGGAATGGGGCCATTATTACCTGATCCCTGAAAGTGAACTAAATCTGCCAAGAAGTCCACCTCTATTACCCCAAAGTTTGTTTTTCTTCTTTCTGGAAAGGAAATTTTTCAGTTTGTTTTCTGGCAAACTGAGATTCTTATATCCATTTTGATCATCTAAAAAACATGGGTTGTTGTCTAAATTATTACTTTAAAGGGAGATTTTTTTTTCCTTTTAAAAGTGGTTTTGCCTATATAATCAAAGAAAGAAGACATCTGCTCAACAGGAAGATGATGTTGAAAGCACCTGCTCCTGCTATAAATAATGTCGCAATAGTCTATGGAAAACGGGAGGTTTTTAGCAGGTTAGACTGGAAAAGGCTCATTAAGGAATATTTCACAGGCTGTGGAAGCAGGCGGTATCGGGTCAGACTGTCTCAGGAAGAAGTGGGAATTGAACTGGGCTAAGAAAATGTCCTCTATGTTGAGCTGTTGACTTGAAGAAAAGAAGAGCTGCTCCTGCTGGATTTGAGATGGAGCTGATATCTACCTTTTAGTTCCCACTGTTTGTTTTCTAAATCTCTAAAATTAGAAAATATGAAAAACCTCTTTTGTTGTTGTTTCTAGTGAGAAAGAAATATATATTTCAGTTTGAATCAAACAAAATCACACTTGTACCAACTTTTAAAGCAATGAACCCTGGATAATTGTTAGTCTGTCAGTTTGCATGTCCAGTAACGGTGAGAAGAGTAGCCAGATTAATGCAGTTACACTTTCAGTGAGACTCACTATATGATTTAGCTCTAATGGTAGATATTCATCTTTGTGATAGGGCAGTGTTTATTAGCAATACAGGCAATAACCTGCCCTGTGTTGCATGGGTAAGTCTGGGGGTGTTGTACTTGAAATTGTACTTACTTTGTACCGACTCTGAATCACCACTGAGACTGGAAGCCTTGAATTTCCAATTCATACATGTAGCGCCAGGAGAATTCTCTTCGGATTCAGCACCGCAATTTGGCACAACAGCAAGCTACTGGGAGAAAATGATTTGCTGATAAAAAAGTCTGAACTTCACAGCAGCAGCCCAGCTAATATTTCCTGAAAACGCTATTGCACTATAAACAGACTCATTGTGTTGGCTGTAGGGCACTGTCTCATCTGGAAACACCCATTTCACAGTAGTTACACAATTAACAGATATATTCCCAAATAGCTCTCTGTCTGGAATATTTAACCTTTTTTTTTTAAATACAATTTCCTTTCTTAAAATTGGTCCAATGCATTTTAAATCACACAGTGCCTTCCAGGATAGAAAGGGTACCTTAAAACCTGTTACAGCTGTGTTCCTCTCTGCACCACAAGCATCTCTGTCTTGCTCTTCCTCCCCCTTTTGTAAGCAATCGCTGTGTGCACCTGGGAGGCCTCAGCTGGCCAGATTTAGTGTCTGTTTGAACCAGAGTGATTCAGGGCAATCTGCTCATTAGCACTTAATTTCTCCTTCGCTTGCCCAAGGCTCGCTCCCGTGTAATTCCGGCAGCAGTCGGTCCCCAGTGCGGCTGACAGTGCATTAGTGTGCTGGACCACAGTCCCCCTGCACGATCCCTCCCAGCCCCACTCGTTAGGGCTGAGTCATTGCCTGAACTTTCTCTTTCTGTAGTTTTTGCCGGAGTCAAGCTTTGATTTTGTTTTTTAAAATAATTAATTTAGCTGCAACTTAAGGCACATTTTATTTTCATCTGAAGACAGTTAGGGAACACTCACATATGTTTTTTCTGCTATTTGTCCTGGAGAACTTCAGTTCTCAGGGAACTTAATACATGGGAAGGTCAGTAGAGTATGACCAAAGTCTGAGGCAGCACAGCTTCAGGAAAGATGTCTTGCCTTAAGATTTTGATAGCAGACCTATCCAGGAATTTGCAAATGTTTTCAGCTCTAAAGATGGCTCGTGTTGTTCCCCAACTTTTCTGGTTTTTTTTTTTGTTCGTTCGTTTGGTTTTTTATTTATTTTGAAGTTGGACAGGCTCTCTTACAAATCTCTTACTTACGAAGCAAGATTTGTAAAAGAATAGAAAAATTTGCTAATGCTTTTATTAGGGCCCCAGGTATCTTGAGATAATTCTTGCTTCTCTGGAGTGTAGTGCCTGGATACAGAGATTGAAAGAAACTCTTTGTTCATTTGCATCACAGATGAAAACAGGGACATAGCCAAATCCTCACTGGTATGTCCACTCTCTGCCCAGGGAAAGTATGAACAGGAAGGTAGACATCTTCTGTGCCAACTCCATCCCATGATCTCTGAGTACACTGTAAAAGTGGACGGTGTTATCTATGTACTTACTGGGCAAGCAACAATTGCCTTGCAAGGCAAGGTTGCCTTCTGTGAAAACAAGTCTTTAGTAAGGGATGCATGAGGACTAGACACCCGTTGGAGGAAGCCCACGAAGGACCTGCCAATCTATCAACTGAACTCTTTATATTAATAATGTAAGTCTAAGTGCTAGGTAAATTTTTTGCTTCATTTCTTTTCTGGACGGCTATATCTCTATAGATCTTTTTATACAGTATTTCCTACTTGGATTTGGTAAAAGAACTACTTCTATTGCTTTTGGCTTAACGTGTCTATACTGTTATTGAGTGCTCACCCAAATTCCTGTCTTGAGATCTAGTAACACAGGGATCTGAGAAGAAACTTCTGCTCTGTAGCAAGGACGTGGGCAGTGCAGATGAATCCCAGACTTCTGCAGAAGGCTTGTGGCAATGTTTAATTGTGTTCCAGTGCAAAACAGACCCGGCAGCTGTAGCAGAGCTTTTGAAAAATATTCAGAGAAACTAAATCGCTCTGGTAGGTGGCTGAGCAAGTAGCAAATTGCAAAGATATGAAATGATAAAGGATTTATGAAATTTAATACACTGGACAATTCACCAAGGCAACAAGACTGACATTTTTCTGGGAAATTAACTTTGCTGGAAAATATCAAACTGATGACCTTCATTTTTGATCTTCTGTGTTTATCCACAGAGCGAAGATGGCAGTCACTGTAGTGGTGCAGGATCCCTCACATGAACTGACAGTTCCTTTATACCTTCCCACAGAAGTGGAGCTACCTATGCAGCTTCATTTGCACTGGCATTTTTTTTCTTTTAAACATTTTTCTCTTGCTATCAGAATGAAGAGTCGTAGAGAAAGTACCCTGGAGGAGCAAGTGAATTAAGCTGTCAGCTGAAGTTATTGTCCATCATCTACTTTTTCCATATTAGTTAACCAATGCTTGGCAATAGAGCCTTCCTACTCATATGGCCTGTTGTCTGACCATGATCACAGCCAAAAACTTGTGAAGATTTGTGCTCTCCAGTCCTCTGAGGATGTCCAGATCTTGACAGTTTGTCAGTTGCATCACATCTCACATCACAAGATGGTGTGAATGTCACCTTTGTGGCACTTGGGGAAATAACAAAGAAGGAACCAAGTCTACATTTCCCCAAAATAAGGTATGCACTTTTGCTCTAGAATTCACTTTGACCTCCTTTTTGAGACTTCGTATTTCTCCCCCTGTAGCATAGGAACAGGTCTGAAACCTGAGAAATATTTGGGAGATAAATATTAGGCAAACATTCCTTATTTGTAAGATGGATTACTTCTTTCCCACCCACCTCTAGTTCAGAGATAACAGTTAGGTCTTGCTATATTTAAATATTGTAAGTTTGTGTATGGAATAAAAGCGTCAGAACTAACTGGTATTTTGGAGAGCATACTGTTTAAGTGGCTTTCTGTGCTTGAATTGTTATAAAATATATTCCCTCTGAAACCTGAACTGTAACTTATCCGGTCTAGCTTTTACAATAAAAATAATGAACTGAATCATACCAACTCCCACTACAGTGGTCACTACAGAGGGAGAAGGTCAATGGTGATTTTCCTGAAACGGACCAATTAAAACCTACCCCAAAGAAGGTAAGTGCTGTGTTTGAAGAGAGTTTAACACACGGATAATAGAGTGAGACTAAGTGGAATGAAAGGCCATTGAAATGCACTTAAGCAATTCAAATGAAGTGGAGTAAATATTCCTACGAAAGCCTTGATTTTCTGTGGCTTGTGGGATACAAATTCATTGGAGGAGCCCCTGGCTGTCATGTTGAGATAATCTGATTGCACAATCACTTCAGAGCAACCAGTCTCAATAAATAAATCTACAGATGTCCCATGAAGTGAATACGAAATCATGTGCCTGTTGAATCAGAAATAAAAGAACAACTTCTAAACCCCTATTTTAAAATTTCTTCTCCCTCCAGTAATTATTGGATGCCACATGAAAGTGAAAAGCTCCTTGAATAAAAGATCCAGCACTGCAGATCATTCCAATTTGTCATGCATTCAAACAGGATCCTTTATGAAAAGTTCTTACGAAATACAGCAGAAGTGCAAATGACGCATCTTGAAGTAAAAGTCACCAAAACAGGTTTTTATTGCTTACAACTACCTGGATGATAAACTAAGATGATTTATCTTTAACTGCAGAATTGCAACACTATGAATTTGTTTCAAGTAGTTTGAACATTTCATTAACAGTTTTTCAGGAGCATGCAAAAAATTATTTCCCCTCATAAAAGTAATAATCAACAAACCCAAAAAACCTGTGGTATTTCATCCAAAAATGGTAGCTCCAAGAAAAGCATACCTAATGAAAGCTGCCCTCCAATAGATATGTGTCCTTTCCACCCCAATTCCCCATTCATGTGATGGTAACCGCAGCTCTTCCCATGAATCCTGCCAGGAATAACCTCTGTGGGC
This sequence comes from Gymnogyps californianus, assembly GCF_018139145.2. Lineage (NCBI taxonomy): Eukaryota > Metazoa > Chordata > Aves > Accipitriformes > Cathartidae > Gymnogyps > Gymnogyps californianus. The sequence goes on from NC_059484.1 coordinate 14,441,142, forward strand.
CAGCTGCATACTGGAGCTTTGTCTGAGCCGATCGGTCAGGAGGCAATGTGCTCGTGGACAGCAAAATGGGCAACAAAAGCCAAGCATTTTTTCCTTTAGTGGGACTAATAACTTGACTCTCTGCTGTTCAGCTGCTAGTTCTCTCAAACATGTGAGATCTCAATTACTTTTTCAGACTTTGAAATGTGGTTGAAATCAATGAATTCAAATTTACTGCGGTTGGAACAGACAATCAGTGACAAATTTCCTTATTGAATCCAAGCTAAAATATGCAACTGTATAATTATTCAAGGTGTTAACAGCAATCAAACACTAGAATATCAAAGCTTGACTCAATTTCCATCCCTGGTCCTCTAATGGTAGGAAAAAATGAGAATGCTCTCAGGATGGTCAGCAGGAACGATCCCGGTGGGCTCGATCTGTCACCTCAGCCTGGGCACACTCATCTTCACTGCCTGGCTGGGATGCAAGGGAGCAGTCAGTGCCTCCTCCCTCAACAGCACCCACGTGCTCGTTCATCTTACAAGACTCGGCAAGCACTGAAGAAGGAAAAGGAGATGCTGTGTGCAACTGTCCTGGTGAAATTCTATATGCCCTGAGACAGTGTGTTGCTAAATAAGTATCAGAAATAATCTTTGTTTTCTAGGAAGTCAGAATGCAACGAGGTTTTGTATACGTTTACTGATCAGGCGATGGAAAGCTTTGCAAGCAAAGAAGGTACCAACCTCCAAGAGTAAATAAGGACAAAATCTGTGTATCAGGAAGCCAGTCAGTCATGGAGGGAGGATAGGGGTTTGTCTCAGTTTGAGCCTGCACTGCTCCTTTTGCTGCATGTGAAAGGTTATAAAGCATTAATCTGGGCTTCTTGTCACCCTCCCTCTCCCAATGCTCTCTTTGCTCTGCGTGCGGCACTGTGCAAAGACCCTCGGTCCTTTTTACGGGGATGCTCCCCTGTGCCCGCCCAGGTGGGGAGGAGTGGGTGAACCTCAGAGCCAACTTTCTGTACCTTCCCTTACACATTAAGGTACACTTCACTCACAAGGTTTACTGGTAAACTGTGAAAACATCCCCCAAACCTGCCACGGCAGGGACTGGCCTATTAGCCTGGCACTGGGGAAGAGGCACGTGGGTGAAAGGGAAGACATGGGTGACAGGACAGCCTCACAGGCACTCTGTGACTGCCACAGCTGTGCTGGCTTCAGATAAACTAATCCATGAATAGTTCAATATCTTTTACCTTGCTGCAATGAAACAGTCATTTGCTGAGTCTCCCTTGCCGAGAAATGACTTGGAACCACTAAGCTGTCAAGCAATATGCAATTGAAGAAGGGATTTAGGGGATTAGCACTGGCCAGATCAATACCGTCATATTTAAACAGCATCTGAAGTTATTGTCTGATGGCACAGAGAGCCAATTTGGGAGAATTATCTGCCTGTTAGAGTTCGGGCCCTGTCTTCATCTCATTCTATGACATTTCCCCATGGTCTGGCCCTCTGTGGAAACAAATCGTTATTCTGGGAGCTTGTTTATGGTGCTTTTCTCACAGTATGAATTCACAAGGCTGAAATTCATTCCCAGAGATTTTATGAATGTTGTGAGAGTTGATTACTTAGACTCACCTAGACAGAAAATTCAAAGAGGGCCAACGTGTGTAACTACCATCCTTATTTCCTGTCTTTTTTGATGCCACTTCTAAAATTTGCTGCAATACTTTTCTTACCAGACTGTAATCTTTATTTTTTCTTCTTTTCCCTTCTCCTTGTCTCTATAATTAAGTGTAATTTTGGAGGCAGGAGTTAAATAATATTTGTAATGACAACTGGTAGTCATGAATTTATTTTTGAGGGTTTTATATGAAAAGCCGTTTTATATTGGTCAAGAAATTACTTCCAAAGTCCTGCTATTTATAGGGATGTGCACTGGACGGGTCACTTAGGGACATATTGAAAAAATGGACCAATATCCAGAATGTCAGTCCTGAAAACCCCTGCTCCTTGTTTGGTGGGAGACAGTTATCACCAGCAAAGCAAATCCTCCACCAGCAGCACGTGCTGTGAGGTTGCTCAATCTGTGCATGTGCAGTAAAACCTTCATTCCTGCAAAACATCAACATGTGGGCATATGCAGATAAACGTAGCTAGCCAGAGGCATCTGAGATTCTGTAGCACGTCCTCTGGCATACCTCACCAGGAAAATCTACATGCCTGCCTAGTGGCCTCGGAGGCTGCAAGTTGCTCTGATACTATGCTGATGAGCGCTGTACCGACAATGGTGGGGATGTTTGAATTGAGCCCCATTTCCTTCTGATTGCACAAATGTGCTATTTCACAAATGCCTCCTGCAAAATGGCCCCATTTTTAAAAAAATACTGGATGATGAGCCGTCTGCTAAATGGCCCAAATAGCAGCTACATATCCTGCCAAGCAATTGACAACTTCGAAACACATCCCACGAAGGGTAGCAGAGCAGGCACTCTTGCACCACGGAAAAGAACATGGTCCTGAAGAAGCAGGTGGTTCCTAGGGCTAACTGGACTCCTAGGCATGGTTGCCTTTGTGCTACCCTCTTCAGATTATCATCAGTCCATGCATTGCTCCTTCTTGCAGTTTAAATGGTCACAAGGTGGTAGAATTGAAGTTGTGCCCCAAAACCTAAGTAAAATATCACTTTGTTCAGACAAAATTAAAGAAAACTTGAAGAAAGAGAAACTGTGGCATTGTTCCTTTTTTTTTCTGAGAAGAAAGACATTCTCTTTTTTGGCATCTATTAGGGTGGGAAAGTGAGACCTACATTATTGGAGATCGTTAGGAAAGCAAATAGTTGCAATGTTTGCTCGCACAGAGGCTGTAGATCTCACTGCCCCTGAGTTACGAAGTGTACAGCCTCACACTGGGTAGCTCATTCAGAGAAACTCATGTCAGAGCAATGGGATTTTCCAGGCCTTAGTTTTACGACTATAGAAAGATTATCTTCTGATAGAAATATTGTCTTCTGTTTATCACATTGTCTCCACCAGAGGGAGAAATTCACTGAACAGTAATGGTCCTTATTTATAGGATTATATGAAATTGAGGCGCTGTTCCTAAGAGTATTTTCTGCAATAAGAAACTAATAGATTTTCTTGCAAAGATTTAATTTCCAAAGAGCTCTCACATTTCCTTATCTCTATATGTGCTACATGATTAATTTTTTTCTTTTTTTCCCCAGATAAGTCAGATTCTTTCTTTACACAAAGCTGAGGAACTACTAAATTAGCTGATGTGAACTCAGGATTGGTTGGCATTTTGCTACCACAGACATTTGTTTTGCCTCTTCAGCAATTATTCAGCAATTCCACCACCTTTCCTGGGAAATTGTCCCAGGACTTGCCATTCTCCCTGCTCGGATATTGCCTTGTGGTATTGAACGGTGGCAGGAGTGGAAAGAAATGGATGCTGTTTCTAACTGGAGTTTAAAGGCATTCATTACCTCTATTTCTCTACCATGGCAGAAGGTTATTACTATCTTGTAGACAGTGTGGAATTTCGAATAGGTTGTTTCTCTTCTCCGCCTGCTTTCTGCTTGTCTTTAAATAATAACATCAGTGCCCTTTTTAGAATTCAACCACTTTGCCATTAAGTAGTAAACAAACTACTTCTGCTCTGGGCATGCTGATCTGCATTTCCAAGACACATCGATAATAAACACTACATATATTCTTCTGTCAAAGATATTAAATCTTGGAAGACATCTGCACAAAAATAAGCAAGTGAGAGATGAATGCTCAGAAGGTGAGGAGAAGGTCAGCTCTGAGGGAAAAAGGGTTGGAATATTATTTTTTAGCAATGATGGATGAGCATCTTTAGTCCTTAAGCTCCACTTTCTTAGTGTCATAATATATCATCATACATAAATTGTTAGTTCTAATCCCCTTGGGTTTATAGCATGTTTACACATACACATATATGTCAGGCAAGGCTGATGGGAGATGGGTATCAACGTTAGTATAGCAAATGGACTTAACACACTTTGTATGGCAGGTGTTATTTGATTCCTAGCAACACCTGAGACAGACAGGCTGTGCAAATGTCAAGCATACATCCAGGAAAAAGTTACATAGGAATGGATAACTTCAGAGTGGTGAGACACTTCACTGCTGCAGATTTCAGCAACTGGAATGCTGGCAAAGGACTGCAGTGGTAGAGCAGTACAGGCGAAACCCAGCCATCCTCGTCTCCCTGCAGCGCAGGAAGAGCTTTTCATACATTTCCTCCCTATCCTGCCATGATGCTGGATATCCTGCACTGAGATATGGAAGTATGGATGCACGTTATGTTGGTAGGATCTTAGTAAGATTTCTGTTTTGGCCCAGAGAATGAAAGAATGGCAGCAAAAGGAAATCAAGCCATGAACAAGGAAAAGAGTCAGTGAGTTCACTTAGGGAGCCAAATGATGCTAGAGGTGCGTAGCATATGCACAGAATGGTGGAAGGAAGATGTAATTATATTCTTTTTGCAGATCTGTGACTCCATTAGGAGGGCAGTTTCCTGTAATATTTCTAGTTACCTGGGGCTGGTGAAAAACCCAATTACCATCCTCTTCAACACACACACACAAAAGCAAGAGTGCCTTTTGCCTTAACCTCTATATCACAACTAGCTTTCATAGCAGATTAATATTGCTTGCTTCAAATACCGTAAAGCTGAGATTTTAATCTTTGTTCCTAATGGATTGCCTCCTCCTCTTCTATCAGAAGTTTCTGGCTTCTGATGCTTTAGTTTAGGTAGTTTAGCCAGGACTCTCTTTCAAATTATTATCTCTGTCTTCTTCCACCATTTATTTTCCCATCCTTACAAGTTTATTCGTCCTAAGTGCATCTCTATAACAGGATATTTATTAATATTCTGTGCAGCACTCTTCATTCTGGTGAGTCTTCCTCTCTCTTTTGTATGCGCAGTCCTGTGGCTAACATTTTAAGAACGTAGTTAAGTAATTTGTGATTTTTCATAAATGCAGTCCTGTTTGGTTTTGGGTTTTGTCATTTTTGCTATAATGAGGAGGTAAATAGATTCATTAAAACAAGGTACTTGCCACTGAGTTCAGAGGAAAAGCAGGAGTAATCAGCTCCTGAATACAGTTAGAGGCAAAACCAAGTCAGAGTCATGCCTGCAGGAGTTTAGTTATTTATCACTTTCATTTTGCTGGGCTTCTCTTGCTAGACTTCTCTTTCTCCTTCTAGAAATCTGCATCCTGAACTATACATGGAAAAGATCTGGTCCAAAGAGGGTCTTAAATAAGAGCCTGACTTTGATGTAAGCATCTTAAAATATGTGCAAGTATATTTTCATGAATTGGGGTTTTATTTTCCTGTTGCATTCAAGCTATGATGATGATGATTGTTTTTAAAAATGGGAGCAGCTGTGCTGACAAGTATATAGATACCAGGTATTAGTACAATATTTCATTGCTTGAACTAAATTTCTGAGTAAAATTACTGGAACATATTTTTAAATATGCAAAAAAAAAATTAATGCATGTAACATTTTGGTTTGTTTGTGTGTAATTTAGGTGTAAATTAGATGCCACTGCTTTTTTATTTGCTTTATACTGCCTAACTTTAGCTTTGCAAAAATGTTTACATTTTCCCTTTTCAAGTTGCAGTGGTTTCATTGCTGAAGGTATATTTCTGAACTATCACACTCTATCAACAAAATTAGGAGATAATTTTTATCTACAGCTCAGTTAGTCATTTCAAAATTATTCCAAACAATCCCATTTTTGTCATTATGTAATCACTTGTGGTTCTTAAAGGTTCCTCTTTACACTTTAGGGCATTTTCAGCATACAAGGGAAACAAATAACACAATCTAGGGAGGCAAAGAGGCAGCTGGGAATCATAAAGATTGCATTCTTATAAAAGTTGAATTACTGACCCATTTTCCAACCCTAGGCAACTCACAGAAGTTTTTACATTTCATTTGTCATTATTAATGGCCTTTGTTTGTCATATAAGGGAGAAGAAAGGAGGAAAAAATATTTTTACTTCTTCTTTGGAAAAATTTCAAAGCTATCATCATCTCTGTTTTCTGTATTTGCTCGTGCTTGGTGGGTATGTATTCTCACCAGAATTTCACTGAATCTTAGCTACCTTCTGAAATAAATTTCAGATCTTGAGAAGAAATGCCTCCTTTACCACATTAGTACTTTAGAGTCAGTTTTTAGTTAAAACAAAGACTATATGAATGTTACCTTGGGAAAACCCAGAGCATGTATGAGTACTAGCCTATGGGTAGGGGCTCACTCAGCATGATGGTGAATTCAGGTCAGGCTCAAACCTCTACTCTGACAGCTCCAGATCAGACATCTGAATCTGTTCACCACAGAAAAAGTTTAAGTGCCAGACTTTTGGCTACTTTGGAATTAATTTAACAAATGTGTAGGAATGGAAAGTTGAACCTGATCTCACACATGCTCGGGTAATACCCAGAGCACTGGGCTGTTGACTTTTCCTGGAAAGGAACAAAGTCCATCAGTGTGCTTCTTAGAAACCCACCCTGAAACAGAGAAATCTTTGCCTAATAAGTGTTTAAAACGAATGCATTCACATGAAAGGTTTTGAGTTCAACAACTTGACATTTTCTCATAACAGTTCTCTTTCTACTGAAAAAAATTACCAGTTGAATAAATTATGTAATTAAGTCTAATGCATTCTACATCCCCTCCCTTCCCCTCACTGCTTTGGGATACTATAATATACTGTCCCCAGTTATTACCTATACAAAGCTGCAAAATTATTCCAAAATCTTCAGCCAAGATCCCACTGAGCTGGAAAATTCCATTAAGGGGGAAGTGTTTGTATTTGCCTGCCTTCAAGTAGCGTAAGGGAGTATTGCTTTTTTTTCCTGCACTGAATAGGTTTAAGACCGTAATCTTAAGCAGTAGATATTGTGAGCTCTGCAAAAACTGTGCTAAAATGCTATTCCCAAAATCCTTAGAATTGATTAGTTGTATTCAATGAAAGCTGCGCAGATAAATCCCCAGAAAACTTCACGTCTTCTCACACACTTAAAAATGCAATGGAAATGCAGACAGTAAATAAGAGGCATTGATTTGCTTTCAAACACCACCAATACTTTGACCTTTTTAAAGTAATATAAAAGCTTTAAAAACAAGTGTCAGAAGCATGAGTTATATTTTCGTTTTTCTAAATATAGACTAATATTGTTTGCTGTAGTGGTCAGGTTATCTATATATTTATTTTTTCATTTATTTAAAGACTTATTTTATGTTTAGAACTAGGAGAAACCACACGAAAGGGAAAACTCTCGGTACATGTAGTTTCATAGCTACCCTTTATATAGAGAGTCCACATACGCACATATAAAAGCATACATATACAAGTCCAGAATGTCCTTAATTTCTCTTGTTAACAGTTTAACAGGTTATCTCTGAATCGAGCCCTGCCTTTCGTGCCCTCTCATCTGTGTGTAATTGAGGCCTTGCCTCACAGCTTGTCTGTTTTGCATGAAAATGAAGTGTCTGATGATGCACCCCTTAAAAGCTTGTCTGCTCTGTATGTAAATGCGATCTTGCCTACCCAAAGTCTCCAGCTCCTATTTGCGAAGGTGACTGTGGAACTTTTCAGACGTCAGATATGCACATAACCAATCTGAGAGAAAGAAAATTGATGGTTATTAGAGTTTGTCAGAATTTTGGGTTCATTGGAAACACTAATGCTGGAAGACTTGTTTTCTTTCTGAATTAGGAGGAATAGCTGAAATCCTGAAATCTTTTGTTGAGCGAAAAAATGCCTAACATTCCAATAGTTTTTTATAAAAGAATATCATTTTATATATATCAAAAAAATTATTCCAAGTTAACACTGGGCTATTGAAAACTGCTGTTCCCTGGGTAATATTTTCAGTGCTGCTCTTGTCTTCTCGATTAAATGAGAAACGCTCTGAAAGACTTAGTGTTAATTTTCTGGTTCAATCTCTACTCAGTAGTAACTGTACTTAAAACTTATTTTAAAAGGTTAGAAAATATGTAAATGTCATGCTGTGTCTGGCTGTATTTCATACTGTAACTTGACACATTCTTAACAAAGCCTATCAAATAGTATTTATGACAGACCTCAAAATAATATAGAAATATTCAAACTAATATAAATGAAAAGGCATACAAATATTTTTATATTAAAACATTTATTTTGACATTCCGAAGCAGATCACATTTTACTTTCAGAAGTTTTCTGGAGGGGAGTAATTTCATCAAAATCAGTAGCATCTCATGAGGCACAAAACCCCCTGGTTTTCATCAAAACATTATTTCCCAAAAGAAAGCTGTTTTAACCACAAGCTTATAACTAGAGTTGATTACTACCAAGAATTTCATTATTTTAACTTCTATACATCCATTTGTGAGCTTAAGATGGAGTCACAAGGGTCAGGACCAATTAGTTCACCATGAATTGTCCAAGGAGAGGATCAGGAGCAGAGAGAGTTTCCATGCTGCCAGGAAGGTTTGGCAAGAGAACGGCAGAGGAAGACAAAGCAGGTAGAAGCAGATGTCTTCATTACACTGAAAAAGGATGAAATATTACCAATGTTTGATCCCATTCTGCTCAAGATTCACACAGACATGCAGCAACGCATAGCAATATGTTCACCAGCAATTTGGACTGGTATTCACTGAGGTGTGAGGTTGATGCTATCCACCAAAAAGGGGCAGTGCCCAGTCAACTCTCATTCTAGTCCCACTGAAGCTACAAATGGAAACAGCTCTGATGGGCTGCAGAATACGCTCCATACCTGGGGATCCCTCTCCATCAAGAGTGGGGAATGGAAATGAGTCTTTACTGCTCTTTTGTGACACTGCAGGTTCATTTGGCTGAGCTGCTTTGAGGTGGCTTTGTTGCTTTCTTTATCTTGAGTGTTCCAGCATAGATTAAAGCATATCTGAACTCAGCAACAAATCTTTGAAATTAAAGTGGAAAAGGAGAAACAATTTTTTTGCCCAGCTAACTGGGTAAACAGCTATTCACCAGAATTAATATATGTACTGTCAGGAAATAACATGGTTTCAAAAGTGCATTCAGCTGTTCAGTTCTTCAGATTTGGGTGTGGGGTTTTTTTTATTCTGCTCTTCATGAGGTGCTTTCACATGCTTCCACGATACTTAGCTTTTTGTGCTTCAAATTCAGGCACTTTCTATTTGAATGATGCGGTGCATGTACCTTAACATACTCAAGGTAATACCTTTTTGCAGTGAAATACAGCACTATTGAAATGAGCTTTTTTGATTAAAGAGCATATTTAATTTTAAGCCTGGTCTTTTGGGCCCACTTTTCATCTTACAGTTGACTTCAGATCTCAGAAGTCTAGCTGCAACAGAAGAATACCTCAGCTTCTTCTCTACAGCATGGCTGTTTCATGGAAACTACATATTTTCCTGTTTTCACCCTTTTTTTTAATGTGAAGATACAGTAAGAGAACACCTTCCATGGCCTGTATTTTTAAAATGCCAAGAGCAGTTAGAAAAAGCACCCACTTCACTATAAAAATGTATAAGGTCTGAAGAAAAAGCCTTCAAGTTAATGTGTACACAATCTGGTAGCGATCTAAAAATTTTGAAAATATCATGTAGCAGACTCACATGGGCCTTAAAGTACTGCAGGGCTCTTGACATTATTGCGATTGTTGTCAGAGAAAGACATGATGTCTCTCAAAGCAGAATCTACATAATGCTCCCAAAAGGGTGGAAGGGAAGACAGTATTTCTTTTGGAAAGAGACAAAAAAGCCTCATGATCTTCCTCCAATGGGTTGCTGGTACAGCACAGGGCCAAATACCAAAAAGTTTAAAACACTACAATTTTTGTAGAACTTTATACTTCCTCTGTATCTCTCTGGGAGAGAGGGACAATCTTGCTTTGAAGGGCTGGGCTATTCATATCTATAAAGCACTTGAAAATCTCATGGGAAATTTTGTAGCAAAGCAAGGGTAGATGTGCTCAGGAAGATGAGCTTTTTCCCCACTGAGCAGTCTTTTTAACACTGCGAAGCACCATCTGCGTTGCATTGTAGAACGCTTTTGAAAGAATCACTGGCAAAATGCATAGGCCTTGATTCTCATATCTTGAAGACAAAATGGCCTGTACACTTCATCTGAAAAGTACCTATTTAGCACAGAGCCAGAGCGCGAGCCGCTCACTCACCATAGGAAGTCTCATTTAGGTCTGTGAATAAATGTTTCTCAAAAGGGACCAGAGATGTGCAGATTACTGCCCTGTATTCTAGTTTGAACCTTTTTCCACCTAGCCAGTAAGAGTGGATCTTCTTCTTTTCTATCTGACTATTAGGTATCATTTAAACCTTGTACCTTCACAAATATGAGCAAATTCTCTGGTTTTCCATTAGCTTGGAGGCACATACAGTGCTGTCAGCCTGACCAACCATCTTCACTGCTCTAGGGACCCAATAAAACTATTAGCAAATATGAGATGCACAAAGTACTACCTGCATGTCTTCCCTTTCAGTTTTGTTTTGTGTTAAATCACTTGCATGTCAGCTCTGACACTTCAATTCAAATAGGTTTTGCGTAAGACCATGCATTTCAAAATACGGTTTGTCAACCAAAAGAAAGCAAGCAGACCATCTTCTGGTGAAATGAAGAGTCACTACAGTGATGCTGGAAGGTTTGGCAGCTGCAGGACACCCCGAAGTTTTAGGAGACTTGCTGATCAACACTGTGGTAATGCAAGGGCAATCAATGAGGCTTGGAGAGAGGAGCCCGGGAACCTTCAGTTCTAACTCCGGAACTCTTTTATGCCTTGAGAAAAAGTCCTGAATGTTTTATATAGGCCATTTATTAGTGCTAGCAGACTATCCAGTACCAACTCATCATGCATTATATCCTCCAGGGAAAAGGCAAGGTAGATTTATAAGTAGGACATTCTCAGTGCTGGGAAAATTTGTATTACAGTATTTCTCTTCTGTTACCGGTAACATAAGGCTAGGAACCAAGACTCTGAACAGCCTTTAAGATTCAAAGTCTCATGAGTACCAGAGAGACTTAGGCTCCCAGACACCTCATAAATCCGGACTGTAGATACTGTTTCCTTCTCTTCTGGGATGATTGAATCATTTCAAAGAGCAGAAGATAGAATAATGAATAACAATGTGGGACTAATTGGGTTTATACACAGTGTTATCTTGGAAATAGCAATGCTAAAGAGCCATTCCTCAAATTTTAGTGGTAAGAGCTTCCACGCAGAGGAATGCTGGAAAGGCAGACAAGTGCAAACGAAAGCAAAGCTGGATGGGGAGCAGCTCTGTTGAAAAGGACCTGGGAGAGTTGGTAAATAGCACTCTGAATATGAGCCAGCCGTGTGCCTGGCAGCAGCAGCATCCCAGGCTGTATTAATAGGAACATAGCCAGGAGACTGAGATGTTTATCCCCCCCAGATCAGCACTCATTGGCCCATATCTAGACTACTGCATCCAGTTCTAGTTCCCCCAATGCGGGAATGACACTGGTAAACTGGAGCAAGTTCAGGAGAGGTCACCAAGATGTTTGGGGCTGGAGCACTTGCCCTATGAAGAGATGCTGAAAGAACTGGTCTGCTTTCACCTGGGAAAGAGAAGGCCTCAGGGGACCTCATAGCAGCCTCCGCAGCACCCAGGAGGAGGTCAACCCGTGGTCCAGCCTGTGGTCTGACTCTACAGACCCTGCTCTAAGCAGGAGGTTGGACTAAAGACTTCCAGAGGTCCCTTCCAGGCTCCATTAGCCTGTAATCCTGTGATCCTATTTCTTTACAGGTTACTTGTTGCTTCCTTTCTTTCTGTCTTCCTTCATCCTCATCTGTCCTTACCTTTATGTAAGTTTTTCTTTTGGTGTATTTGGTTTATTTCCCTGTCTAAAGTTCATTTTGTCCTTTTTCACTTCCAGTCCCCAGCGTTTCTTTGTTTATCTTCCTAACAGGTTATTGTTTCAAGCTTGTTAGGTCTTCTCCTCCCCCATTTCATTTCCCTCCTTTGTCCTGCCAGCCATCATTAGGCTTTTCTTGTTTCAAGCAACATTAATCTTTAGCCATTGATCTTTAAATAGAATCGAAAAATAAAACATCAAGCTTTTGAGTTCTGTTTTCTTTACCTAATCTATTTCTGATGCCATTTCAGAGTTAATAGTACTACCCATTTAAATACAATTTGCTGTATTGAGAGAACAACAACTTGGCTCAGATTTGAGTCATTTCTCTCTGATGCAGAAATTTGTTTTACTAACGGTATTGTGGAATACGTTCCGATGTTCGTCGATAAGAGGTATGTTTAGCATTTAGTAGAATCAGAGCAAATCAATAGAGTTCTGGGTCAGCTCGGATCTAATTGTGGATCAGAGTTTGCAAATGAGAAGATAATGAAGGTGTCTTGGCTAGGCAAAATATCTATCAGTCTGGATGTTAAACTGGTCTCCCAGTAAGGAAGGTGGACTAAGCCAAATTTGTACAGCCACTGTACAATTAGCCTTGGGGAAGAATAAAGAGAGATGCATTGCAGCAGCTGTGGCCTCAGTGGGCCGTGGTATAAGGAAATGTCCAAATAGCATTTTTTTGCATCTGAAATGAAGAAGGCACAGCCTTCATTCCCTTGTCTGTTTGCAAGGGTCTGTGTGGGAAGTTCCTGAGCTTCATACTCATCTTCAGTTTCAGCGAGGGGAATAAGGCTCCCAAACCGCCAGACTGATCTAAATCCCGGTGGAGAACTGACCTGGTAAAGCCACTGAATCCAGAATTACCAGGTCACAGGGGTGCTCAGGCCACCTAACACCACACCCTGGTCCTGCATAGGAGAGCTGTTCTCATTGCATGGGGACTCTTCCTTGTTCTGCTCCTCAGCTCCAGAGGGCATGGATGGGTTATTTTACCTTATTTTGCAGTTCTGCCTGTGATCATCTCACTACTGAGTGGGCTGTAAAGCACAAAAATGTTTTTGAGGTGTCCACCACAATTTGAAACAAGCTTTTTCATAAGTTAATCCAGTTTGCTTTGCATGTCTAAGGCCTGTTAGGTTATTTGAAAACTACAGTAAATTATCCCTCTGGAATGTATCTTTTTCATCATTGTTGTGTCTAGAGTTTTCTTTCTCTGTTTAACCTTGCAGCAGGGGACATTCAAAAGAACAGTACCATCCCTCGCTGCATTTGACTAAACCAAGATATGACTCCTGGGGATAGTCTAACAGGGAAAAGAGCAGGAAGAGAACATTATCTGCCGGCATATTAATGTTCCAAATTATGCACATCCTTCTTCATAAAGATGGTTTCATTAATTCCAAGTTGAATAATATTGATTCTCAATGTGACACAATGACAAGCGATCACTGTAATGCAACTTACAAAGCAATCTGAACAGCAGCAGAGGCAGGAGGGAATGGAAACTCATGACAAGTGTTTTTCCCAAAAAGTCACCCTTACAAGCAGTAGAATAATACTTTTACTGGAGCCAAGAAAATTTAAACATGCATAGATAATTTAAACAAGCCTTTTCTGAAATTAGAAGAGGAGGAAAAAATGCTGTCTAATTTCTAGTTTCTTAAATTTCATTACTATTATTATGTAAGCAGCTCTGAACAAACTGTTTCATAGAGTGTAACCTAACCTGCATTCGGGGGAAATAGAGAGTGTATATAGTTTTTCAATAGGAGCAAAACTTTTCAAATAAGCTTTATTATTCTTACAGTAAGGTTACCTCCACACCAACCCTTCAAGAAAGAAATGTTCAGAAAAGGGATTCTCTTAACATTTCTCTTACTGTTAACTTTATATTTGATATGTACTATATAACTTCCATGTGTCCCAGTTATTTTCATTGATGGATTCAGTTCTCCTATAACAAATTGCTAAATTTCTACCACCCCCAATAATACAATGCATCACTGCCTTTCTCTGAATATGTTAAGACTTGTCACTGTGATTCCGTCTCATCAGTCCATATGTCTAATACATATCCAGGCACTATGTAGACTCTATGATATGGATGGTTTTTTTCCAGTGGAGAAAAATCCTTGCCCAAATTCCAAGGTGCGGAACAGAAGCCAAATGGATGTGAGTTGAAAATTAATACTGATGAGTCATGCCAGGGAAAGTAGTTGTCTCTTTTGGGTCAGACAATCAAGTGAGTTGAGCTCTCCCGAGAAACATATACACCACAAGGAGAGGAAGAAACGGCAGTGGAGTATCGATACTGTAATAAGATGCAGAAGGCCACAGAGAGATGCTGAATAATCTGATTCTTCCTGCATAAATCTGAGTCCTGTAGTGCCAGATCCCTCCTGACTCAGAAAATCTGACTCATTCTGTACCGTGCTTGTGACTTCAATACATTTTCTGCCATGACAATCCTTTCATCTTCCCCCATGTAAATCCAAGTTACTTTTTGTCACGATGGACACGTTCGGTATGACAAGATTTTCTATATCAGAGTTCTTTTTCAGCTCTTTTCACTGCTCCCCAGCATGTCAAGCCTGAACCACGTCCCCACCTGCCACCCACTGCCTCTTCAAAACATGAGCACACACACACACACACAAACGACACACAAACGGTTACTAAAAAGGAAGGACATCATTCCACTAATTTCCAGAATCAACACTAACAAAGCAACCCATCGTTGAAAGCCATGTCAATAGGTACATCCACCCTGCTAGATAAGAGAGGACTAGGGAGTGATTTTTAGCACCGGACTGTCCTCACTCTTCACCTGCTGGCCGGCGCTCCAGCCCTGTTTTCTACTGTCCCAACAGCTTCTCAGAGACAAAGCCTGTACATGGCTCCCTTTAAAGACCGATCCCGATGGGAGGAGGATGGATAAGACTGCACAAAATTGGGGTCTAAATTCATCTCAGCTGTTTAACAAGCTTGCTGTTAACCCTTATTACCTTATAACCCTTATTTCCCTCTGCAGACAATAGGAAAAAATAAGCTCCCCCATTTCATATCTCTTACCTTGTGCTATGGTTTAGGACAAATCCCTTTCTGGAGGTTCCTCTTTCCATAACTGACTAAAGTAGGAGCCTGAAAAAGCTGCATAGACTCATTCGCTGTTTTTAATGACTAAAGTTAGGCAAAATGGGTTCCACTCTTGAAGTGGACTGTGTCTGCACTGTCTGTGTAGGTTGCCAGCTGCTCCAGGCAGAGAGGTGCCCTCCTTTGTATTTTGTACTGTAGTCATGAAATCCACTTCTTATGTGTGCTGACTGATGTCCTGGGGACTTCAGATACCATGCACAGCCATGGAAAAGCTGTCTGCAAAGAGCCTAGATAATTGCAAAATGATTTAGGATAAGGCATGGAAAGGCTACTGCAGATCCAGCTATTATTATAGTGCAGCTCACTCCTGCAGCCTGGAGGGAGATAAAATATACAAAATGTATCTATGCATTTGATGGCATGTTGAATGTTATACTGAATATACTTAGAAAAACAAGGACTCACATTCCAGCTACTGTGGTGAACCAAACAAGCCTTTCAAAGGAGGAAAAAAAAAGTCACATCCATGATCTATAATTATAGTTGAGTAATTTATAAGGGGAGTGGGGCTATATTTTTCTAGCAATTGTATTAACATATTCAGTGTAGTATGGCTCAACATTTCTGCTTACTAGCTCTGCGTCCTCTTAATTACATCCTCTTCTTTGCTTCCCTATGGGACAGAGATACTTGGTACTGCCAAGTTCTCAAAGGATTCAAACAGTGGGTTTGAACATGCAATTCAGAAAGCAGTGTGGCTCCATGGGCAGCTCTGAAAGGCTCCATGAAAGAAGTAGGGAAAGCAAGCCCAAACAGGCTGGATAGCAGTCCCCTCACACAGAATTTCTGAAGGATTTTGCGCCTACCTTCAGTATCTACAAATTGGAGAAAGGGTGAAACCACTGAAACAACAGAATCTGATGGCTGCAAATGGAAATCAGAAATGAAAGGCCAGCTTGTAAGTGCTGAAGATAAAAATTAGTGCACCTGCTTGCCTAGAACTATGGCAAACTTAATACCTCTTCCAGCCCTTCCAATGAAGTAGGATGTCTTTCTAAAGTTGTGTGTACAGTAAGCATTGCAGCACTTTCTTGCAAACCCTGAGCAACATCCCATGCAGGATTGCTCAGAGATGTCAGCTCAAGTCCTGAATGCCAAGTGGACATGTCAGGACAATCGTTTCTCATGCACACCATGGCATTAACACAGCTATATTACTTCCAGTTCCACAACCAGAGCATATGAAGCTGGATGAGAAACGTCCATGTCTCACCACATAGATATAAATATCCAAAAAATCCTGGTTTGCATGAATAGAATTTTACATTCTGAGATGAGCAAGTATTCAGAGCAGACCATCATAATGGCCCATAGTTCTTCAAAGTACATCCCTCTGTAAGCGTGACCAGTGGAGGATTTATCCATTTGCTATACTCTGGATTACCTCCACCATTCTCTGTCTCTTTTGAAGAATGTGTCCAATTTTCTCTAAAATATAAAATTATTCACCGTTTACTGACCTAATATATAGTCGTTAATGGGTGCCCTTACACGGGCTTTGGGAAACATGAAGGCACTTGAATTTACCTCTTCTTAAATGTGCACTTTGCAGCCCTCAATGGAACACAGGAATGTGCTGTAGCGCATTACTTAGGCTGAGGGAAAGATTCCACAACGTAAATGTAGCACAAGAGATACCACCAGCATGAGGGCATAGTCAGTGCCTAAGGAGATAATGCCACACTCTGACTAGTAGTGACACTTACCATGCCAAAAAACCTTGTCTGGGTTAATGTTGCCAAATATTACACTACATTAATAGGCATTACATAGTGTACATTACATTAATGTAAATATTACATTACATTAATTACTATTACGTAAAACTGCACAATTCTAAGGCAGCATGCAGCACACCATCTTCCTTTGAGTGTGCTACAGCAAGCACCAATGAAGTGTGCTTTATAATGAAAAATACCAAATGTTTTAATATTACTTTCAAAAGGAAAATCTGTTTTTATTTTCTGTCTCAGTTGTAAAAATAAAATATTTCTGGTCTTACAGAGCCAGAGCTAGTCTTTGGTTAGATACACTCTGCTATCCTTATTGAGACAGGTATGATAAAGAACACCAAATAAAGCTTCAAGAATGAAGCTTTAAAGTGTTGAGTCCTGCACAAATTCTCAAATACTTGTCTCCTACTGTGCTCTGAAACAGTTAATCCTGGTCTCGACCAGGCACTTTACTGATGATTCCTCTGTTCCTACCTCTTACGCCCACAGTAGTTCAAAATCAAATTCACATTCTTTCAACACCATTAAAATGCAAGGAATCTCTAAGATGAATCCTTAATGAAGGGAGAAACAGGTCAAAAGAGCACACTTGTTGCTCACCAATCCAATAAAACCTTTCAATCTATCTGCTGAACAAAACACCTCTGTGCAATGCTAAAATAAATGAGTAGGGTCTTTCTGACGGAGAGAGTGCGAGATAATTTCAGCACATCCGAAAGTTGTCAAAAGAGACGTGCTTCTGTCTTTTAGTATAGTTGTTGTGGTACCTTCCATGCCTCTAACATTTTAAATGAATGCACAGTAATCCTCAGGCTCCACACATCGAATATGCCTCTGTGGGACCAAACCTCAGTTCTTTACCTCCTGCTGCTATTTTTGGAGGCAGTCTGTGCTTATTAAAATATTTTTTCTTGCAAGGTTATTGGAGCACTACTAAACCAGAAGAAGTTAAAGAGGGAAGGAGTAAAGAAGACAGGATCTAAGACAGCCTCATTTCTTAAGAATCAGAAAACAGGTTTTGTGTGGGATCAGTTTACGGTCTAGCCACTTACACTGGAGTAGTTTGCATCTTCCTTGGAAAACTTGCTTTTGTCAGGATTTTGGAGGAGATACCAGCCAAAAGGGCTGGTCTTTGGCTCCTAGATGGTTAAAAATATACAGTCTTAGGTTACTAGCCAGGGAGACTCAGCTAAAGGGTCAAACAGAGAAAAAAGGGCAGTTCTTCACACATAGAGGGTAGACCCAAGGAGCTTCTTGCCAAAGGATGTTGGGGATGTAAAAAGTTTACGTGGCTTCAAAGGAGGGACTGGGCAGGTACTCAAAAGTGAGAGCTAGTGAGAGGTACTGGGCAGACAAATTGCACATCAAGCTGACAAAAATCCCATAAACTGGCCCTCAGCTTTTGCACCTCTTCGATTCCAAACATCTAAATTTTTCTGAATCTCAGAAAATGATATGCATGCACTTTGAAGCTTTTTTGTTTTAGAGAAACTCAGTAAGGAATCAAGCATTCATAAAGAGCTAAATGATCTATTTTGACACAGCCATCATCCTTGCAGGATTCACTTTTTTGGCTCAGAAATTGTGTTTGCAGAATGGTTGTGTGCTGGTTTTGGCTGGGATAGAGTTAATTTTCTTCACAGTAGCTAGTATGGGACTATGTTTTGGATTTGTGCTGAAAACAGTCTTGGTAATACAGGGATGTTTTCGTTACTGGCTGAGCAGTGCTCACACAGAGTCAAGGCCTTTTCTGCTTCTCACCCCACCCCACCAGCGAGTGGGCTGGGGGTGCACAAGAAGCTGGGAGGGGACACAGCTGGGACAGCTGACCCCAACTGACCAAAGGGATATTCCATACCATAGGACCTCATGCTCAGCATCTAAAGCTGGGGGAAGAAGAAGGAAGGGGGGGACGTTTGGAGTGATGGCGTTTGTCTTCCCAAGTAACCGTTAGGCGTGACGGAGCCCTGCTTTCCTGGAGATGGCTGAACACCTGCCTGCCGATGGGAAGTGGTGAATGAATTCCTTGTTTTGCTTTGCTTGCGTGCGCGGCTTTTGCTTTACCTATTAAACTGTCTTTATCTCAACCCATGAGATTGCTCACTTTTACTCTTCTGATTCTGTCCCCCATCCCACCGGGGGGGAGTGAGCGAGCAGCTGTGTGGTGCTCAGTTGCCACCTGGGGTTAAACCGCAACAGGTTGTCATTCAGGAAGAAATAAGAGTTTATAAAAATTCATGTAAATTTAGTTCTGGAGGCAATAAATATGTTTTTGGGATAATACAGTGTTCAGAAAGATTCCCAAAACAAGACTGTCTGAGAATATGGGATCAGACTCCAGCATATCAGGAAAGTGGAAAAAGATTTTGATATCAATAAGAAGAGCAATTAAAATCCTATGTTGGATTTCAGAGGAAGAAAAATATACAGTGTTTAAAAAAAGGCTGAATCATTATAGTAGCCTAATTCCACATGAATGACTACAAAAATAGGTTGGCTTTCTACCGATCAAACTCTGTTTCTAAGTACTTGCTGCTGTAGACAACAGAAAATAAAAATCAGCAGAGATCTGAAAAATAAAATCATGCCAGATTTCTTTTTTTTTCCCCCTTGTGGCTCATAACTGGATGTAGCATCAATATAATTTTGTAAAAGCTTTTTGGACTGAGTTTTGGGGCTTTTTTTTGTCTGGTTTCCCACCCTCTGACAAATACAAACATTTTGCAGCTAGTCTCACATCCTATATTTCAGATTCCCAGCTCTCTAAATCCCACATTTCTAATTCTGTAAATGCATCTGCTATGGGAGCTGACACAAGTAGCTGGAACCTCTTTTCTTACTCTATAATCTAATGCACTTAGCGAGCCAATGAATATGTGTGAAAGGAGGGGCTTTCTGGCTAAGGGACTCCTTGCGGGGGAACAGCTGTTACAACAGCAAAACCTTAACCGAAGCCAGGCAAACACGCTCACATCTCTCAGTGGCTCTATGCATCTAGGTCTGGCAAGACAAATCCCTCCTCTCTTCCTCTCTCTGCAAAAAGTGAGCAAACTAGCACAGAGAAACTTAAAGAAGACCGGATCTCAGTCGTGAAACGTTTCAGCAGATCCAGTAATGGCCTGGATCAGTAACGTCTCCTGGTTTAATCCCCTTGCTCTACACGAAGAACGTTTCAGGAGGTACTTCAACAGCACTGAGGATTACTTAGCCTTCCTATGTGGGCCCAGACGGAGCCATCTGTTCTTGCCCATGGCTTTGGTGTACACCCTGATCTTCGCTGTTGGAGTGACAGGTAACGTCTTAGTTTGCCTGGTAATCCTCAAGCACCAGAACATGAAGACCCCGACCAATTACTATCTCTTCAGTCTCGCCATCTCAGACCTGCTTGTGCTGTTTTTGGGGATGCCACTGGAAGTCTACGAGATGTGGAGCAACTACCCCTTCCTCTTGGGGCCCATCGGGTGCTATTTGAAGACGGCGCTCTTTGAGACGGTGTGTTTTGCCTCCATCCTCAGCGTGACCACAGTCAGCGTGGAGAGATACATTGCTATCCTCCATCCTTTCCGTGCCAAGCTGGAAAGCACTCGCAAGCGTGCCCTGAGGACCATCGTGGTGCTTTGGGTCCTCTCTGTCCTCTTTGCCCTCCCCAACACGGGCACTCATGGCATCATGCTGCAGTATTTCCCCAATGGCACCCTGGTCCCTGGCTCTGCTACCTGCACTGTAGTCATGCCCATGTGGATCTACAACTGTATAGTCCAGATTACTTCTTTTCTCTTCTATGTGCTGCCTATGGGGGTAATAAGTGTGCTGTACTATCTGATGGGGCTAAGAGTAAGTCCTACTCCGACTGTGCTCAGTGTTTCCTTAGCTCATTCTTGTGTGTTTGTGTCTGTATGTGTCTTTTAAGTGATTGCACCTTTTTCTTGTCCATCTGTTTCCCCCCCCTAAAAAGCAAAAGTCTTTCAAAGGTCTGAAAACAGTGGATCCAACTCTTTCTTTGGTGTAATCCTATTCTGAAATTAATATAGCTCTGTTGGGGAATCATTTACCCCAATCTTTTTTTAAAAACTTACCATCACTGCTGCTCACATTTGAATGTTACTTAAACATCCAAGTCTGTAGATTGATTCCACCCTCTCAGAGATTTGCACCTTTGCAGTAGGGACTAGAAGGAAATAGACCAAAAGGAAAACACAAAAAGAATAAAAAGGAGCAGGCTAGTGATTAGGCTTGTATATTATTTGTTTTCCCTCTTCTTGTGACTGTGGAATTTTCATTGCATTACTTTATTTTTCTCCTTCCCTGGAGATGGTGATAATATTCAGTTGTTAAAACTCACAAAGCTGTCATAAACTGAAATGCTACCTTATTGCTGCAGTTAGCAAATTCAGCAATCGTTTCTTTATGTAACTATGGCATAGTTTCACCATCGATTAAGGCTATCTTAGAGTTCATATTCATTCTCTCTTCAGAAAATGAAACTAGTTTTACCAAGTATTCATCATTTAAATACATGGATAAAACAATCAGTATCACAGTATTATAAAACTATGTAGCACAACACTGAAATGCACTGCTAATCATAGCGAGTCAATGACTTTTTTCTTCTCGTACATCACATATATTTTGAAAATACAAATCTTATCTCATGGCACTGAATATAACTTAAAGTTTAAAAAGCTGTGTCCGATCATATAGCAAGAAAGGGATGCAATATGCTAGTAGAGATGAATGAACTTACCGAATAATGTGCAAGAAATTCAACCAAATCTCTGCTGGTGTATATATCACTTTGTTGTGCTGGCTGATATTTACTGTTATCTGAAACTATACAGAAGTAATTTCTCCTTACCCAGGAAAAGCCACAAGGATTAACTGCCAGAAATCCATAGCACACAGCAGATCTTTGAAGCAATGAATGGGTTACATTATCCCCCGCCCAGTGGCTGCTGTGGGGTTTTCACACAGTTTCACTGAAAATTTTGCAAAGTAAGACCTGAAGGGAGGAAAAAGTGCTGAAAATATAGCTGTTGCAAAAAAAAAAAAAAAAAGATAAATCCCTGAACTAATAAAAGAAGTCTTGAAGATTGCAATAACTTCTATTTGTGGCAGCAGATATTCCTAATCCTTATCCCAGAAGAGAAGTTAGGTACCAGATTAGGGCTGCTTCCCCAGGACTTCTGTATATTCACAGATATGTTCAAGCTGTCTTTCCTAAGGGCTGCAATGTTCATTGTTTATGCCTCTGCTTTTCTGTATATCCAACTCAGACTTCCAAATTTTAAACAATATCCATCCTGGGTATATCTGCATTACGCTCCAAACTGCACTAGGCAAGATAATTTCATTTTTTCAACAGAAACAATAGAAGAATGGTGTATATACATAATTTTTCAAGAGAAGATACTGCTTATCTACTCACAGAGGATGAAATCTATGAAGCTTCAGCAACACTCCAGAGTCTCCTGAGTGCCATGTATTGCTCATAGACTGTAGTGGAAAAGCTCAGCGTTGATCCAAAGGTTGTACAACAGCTCAAATTCAGCAAAGAGAGACATAGCCTTTCCGAGTCCAGGCTTTGTGGAAAGGGCATTTCCTCACCAAAGTTTCTCCCTCAAGCTTTGCCAGTGCTCAGGAGAGCCACAGGATGCAATACAGAAGGAAACATGTGTGACACGTTAAGCTGTGAGAAGGCAGCAAACATGGGTCATAAGGTAGCTGAGTTAATTTTTAATTTTATTCCTTGCAAAAAGGAAAAAATATATTTGGCTTTTTCACTGGGAAATTTACTGCCAAGAGAGCCATCAGGTTGATTACCTTATGATCAATTACCTCATTATCTACTTGGATGTAATTTTAAGGCCTGATGGTTTGATACTACAACGTTACAGTCAATAGATAGTTCCAGCATTAGCGTAAAGAAGAGGACACTGATGATTACACTGTAGTCTCATTAGATTTGTTTGTGGAAGCTTCCTGCTGCCTCCTTCATAGGGTCCTCATCACAGGTGCCTTTAGGACCAATCCTTAAATCAGCCAGGCTCTTCTTTAAACCCAGTTCAGCTGTTGGCCTACCAGTTGCAACCTATAGCCAAAAAGCTGAGGAGGAAAAGGAGAGGGAGAAAATGAGAACATTGGGAAATGGCTGCTTGTAGGAGCTAATCGCTGCAGCACTGATAGAGATGGGGTGGCATTGCTTGGGAAGAAGTCTGTGACGCAGCAAGATTCAGTGCAAGGTCCCCGTCCATTTCTTTCAAACTGATCTCTAAAAGGACACAGGGATAGGTGGTTATCACTGGTTGTCTAAAAGTCTGACTCTATTTAATGAGGATTTATCCCACCTACTTCAGACATCTGTGAGGGGATCTAGATGACCAGATGGGACTAGATTGACCTCACCTAGGCAGGATGATTCTTCTGCTAAGAGTCCAATACTTCTCTTAGTGTCACTTACCCTCAGTAACACATTGGACGCACTGGCAATCTTTATTTCAGCTGCCTTTGAATCAAGACTACTTATTCTTGCCAATGCAGAGCTGATCCAGATTTTATCATCAAAATCTGTTTTGCCCCCTAAATGCCCAGTTGTTAAAATCAGAATCATCTGTGGACAGTGACTGCCTTTGGCTAATTTCTGCAGAGCCCAGCACGCTCCTGGAAGAGTTTGTCCCCTTTCCATGGAGGTTGTTCAGCAAACCTTGCACCCACTAACCCATTTTCCTTTGCAATGGGAGTGAGCGAAGAGAACACCCAGGCCACAGTTCAGCAGACAGGTGGCAACTGCTTCAGCCAAATCACTGAAATAGGCAGGAGTGCATGCTTTACCACAAGCCATGTGGTTTTTAAATATCAATTTTTCCGTCAGCTGGAGAGAAAGTTTGGTCACCACTCATGTCAGACAGGCTGAGGAGCTTACACAAAAAGTTCTGCTTTTGCTGAGTGGCTTCATCAGGTTTGCCTGGGGATAGGTGAGGCCCTAATTTCACTCTGCCTTTTGATTTCTAGTATGAAATGCTGTAGCTAATAAAGATGGGGGGGGAAATCCAATTTTCAGCTTCTTGCTCCAGACACTTCTAATTCTCTTTCAGTGAATGGGTAACATTCATCTCCAGGCAACCCTACATAGGCTCATACATCCACAGTGATGTAAAAGTAACAGCTACCTTGGCTGGAGTTCTCCCTCTGTCAAACCATTGGCATGAACTCAAGTTACAACCTTTGCCATGGACTTGGGTTTTTTTTTTTTCCCCTTCCTCTTTGTCATAACTCATTGTTTTATTAAATTGCAGCTGCTGAGTTATCCTTACTAGTTACACCTCCATCTATTATCACTTGAGGCTAAAGAGGAGCCTTATATCAGCATCAAAATGACAGGAGGAAGGTGAAAAATAAAGATACATGAGTCCCTGCTTTATTACACCATCAGAGCACTGTATTCTCTGAGGCTTTGGAATATGCCTTAAGGAATGGAATGGAATATGGAATATGCCTTAAGGAATATATTCCTTAAGCAACTGTGGCTATGACTAAAAGTTACAAAGGGAATAATGTAAAACATGAGAGGCTGAATTGCACTATAATTGAATATAATTTGATTTACATGTGTTTCCCTTTTATGAGTTTTATGAATAAATAGAATATTGAAAGAAGGTCTCATTTGATCATCTTCACAGAGAAGTATTGTTAATCAAAAATCAGGAAGCAAAGTCACAGTGTAAAAGGCAAAAGAAAATGACACAACTAGCATGTTTTCACAAGATTTTTACAAATCCAGATTGATTTCTATCTTTTCCCTCATTCCTGATATTCTTTCCCATGTAATTAAAAGTTTTGTTTCCAATTTCTCTCAGTTGAAAAAAGCCTCACTCCAAATCTGTTGGCTAATCAGAATTTCCCACTTCAGGAAGCTGGGTCCAATTATGCACTCTCCATAGATGATTTCTTTTATAATCAAAGAAATCGTCCTGATTATCTAGACCTGGTCTTTTCATCACCAAAGCACCAGTGCTCTCGCCGTAAGCATATTGGGGAAACATTTCAGGGAGGATCAGATTATTATTCTTTATGTCCATTTTCTAGAAGTCCAGGAAAAACTCCTGGAGAAAAAAACCCACCTTGTTGTAATTGAGCAGTATGTGGCCAAACCTGTGCATATCATGCACACCGGCTGTCTGCAAGAGAACGTATATGAGTTTTGTTCATTAGATGGATTGAATATCAATTAGTCCAAACACTCAGGGCATGAAATGAACTGCCTTGAATTCTACAGGAATTTTTCCAGTGACTACAGCTGTGTTTCACTGAGGCCTCTCTGGGTATTTTTTGGATTACTGGTTTGTGCTTAATTGTGGGGAAGCCTTTTAGGAAAATAAACAAACAAACAAACAATATTTTGCTAGAAGAGAAAATAATGCCTAGAAAAATAATGTTGAAATTGAACACAAACTGTGAACCAAATATTGACTCATTGAGAAAGGACAAATGGGGAACTGAAATACAAATTTACTGTAAATATGCAGTCTCAGATACATAAAATCTACAGATTGTTTTGAACCTAAAGCTTCAATGTTTCCCCACACTAAAACTGAAATTTAAATGTAGATTTTTTTTCAGTGAGTCCTGAGTTGCCCCAAATTTTGCCTTCTCAAACTACAGCTATCAAAATATCAAACAGGCTATGTCTGGTGGGGCTGTCATCTCCTGTCTAAGCTCTCCTTCGGTTTCCCTCCTTTTGCCAGTTGAAAGGAGACAAATCTTTGGAAGTGGAGGAAATGGCTGTGAATGTTCAGAGACCATCCAGGAAATCAGTCACCAAGATGTTGTGTAAGTAGTGAGTCCTTCTGTGTTTTATTTACCATGGACAAGAGGGTGACCAGGTCCTGAAGGGTATCAAGCAAATTCACTGGGTACAAGAGTTATGAGATGAGTAGCTGTGATCAGAAAAAAAAAGGTTTATTGCTGTGTTATCTGGACTTAGAGGGCATGGGAGTGAAACACCATGGCTAACTGCAAAAGACTCAGAAGGCAAATTTTCCTCCCCAGCACAGGGGAGGTTGAGCAAACCCATGTGGCAGATGCTTGCATGGCAACTCTCTAATATCCCTCACTCCAAACCTGGCTCTTGCAGCCCTCTAGGGAGGATCCCTCTCTTTCAGAGTGCAAATAGTCTATCTATCCTGTACATTTTTAAGGAAGGATGTACATCTGTTTTGCATCACACCACGGGCTCTGCTCATGAACAGGAAGGTCCTGCCAAGCCACATACATCTCCTACTGCTGACTTAACCACTTAGACCTTCCCAAGAAAAAGTAGGACCTAGGCAGACTTGCACATTGTATAGCATTCAGGAGAATTTGTGCTCCAACCACCCTGAAAGCACTCGCATCACTTCCTAATTTAGGGCTGTCTTTAAGGCAAAGATCACCTTGCTACTGAGATGGTGTTTACGCAGGAAACATAAATCACCTTCAATATTTCCTGCAACAACATTATTCTTTTAGGCAGCTTAAGTTGCCATCTGAACTAGGAAATTGTACTTCGAAGTCAGCCTGATTTTATGTGCCCCATGACTGTGACCACAGATATTCATAGGACCCAAGTCCAGAGTGGGTTTGCAAGAGTCCTTACTAGAGCCAGCACAGGCCAAGTTGTGCATGGAGGCAAACTCTTTTTCTTTCATGCTGAGCAGTGCACTCAGACAGACTTATCATCAGCACGTGGCTCCTATGGCCTTATCCTGCTATGTGATGTACAAATAGTGTGCAGAGGAAATTAACTCCAAGGCACAATGGCGTCAGTGCGTCCCAGGTACCACAGATGAATCTAGATGTCTCACTGGCAGTTTCTTCATTAGGCTCTGTACATGCCACAACATTACCTGGCTGTTGCCTGCTCTGTTTGAATGTCACTGTGTGTGCATGCATTGAGTTATCCAACACAGCAATCGGTGGAAGGTTTGTTCTTTTAGCTGGTAATGGTAAGACAGAAAGGATGGCAAAAGTTTTGAAATAATGAATAAAATTTGTATATTTAGTCTTTCATCCAGCTTTCTGAACTCTCTCTGCTCTGTGCAGGCTAGTGAACCATATCCTTCCATAACTGACTTGTTTTTCTTCTCCCCTTTCTGCATGCTAGTTGTCCTTGTGATGGTTTTTGCTATCTGCTGGGCTCCATTCCATATAGATCGACTTTTCTTCAGCTTTGTTGTGGAATGGACTGAGCCTCTGGCTAATATATTCAACTTAATTCATGTGGTATCAGGTAAAGCTTTCTTCTTCCACTTGCACAGGGGCTGGCAAAAAAAGTATTTGTGAGTGGTTTACTTGAAATATGTAGTCATTTATTTTGTAGGTGACATGAGAAATGCATGGAAAAGCTTCTTGGGGTTTGGTGGACAGTGATGAGAATTGTGCCTGAAATAAAAACTGCATGCAAGTTTCTGCAGCTTTCAAGATCTGGGCTTGTTGTCCAATACAGTTGTCTGAATATTCACAAAGAAGGAAGAAAAATATAATAGGATATCATGCATCCAGCTGCTTTTCCTTCTTGGGAATGTTCAGAAATGAAGTCTGCTGTCATTCAGCTGCTTTTAACGAATACACAGCAGCAGGCATCATCCTCCAGAGGGTCTCTGAGGCAAATGGGAAACCTTACCAAATGGCAAGACAAAAGACTTACGTACTGCTCAGAACTGGGTGATAAAACCAAATGTTTATGGCCCTGCCAGCCATAAAATGAAGGCTTTTTCAAAGAGGCATCCTATTTTCAGTCTGCTATGGGAAAACACTGAATGTGGCCATTAGGCAGCGCAGACAAATCCAATCTCATGCAATTGTCCTGGTGTGTTGTAAGAAATTAGCTCCCCTCGGCTGGAAGTTATCCTCTGACAGCTTTGATGGGGGCACCAGCTGTGCGAATCCTGCTGTGGGGATGAGAGCTGTGCTGGAGGCAGGTCAGTACAGCTCAAGAGAGCTGGTTCCTGAACAGCTGGAGGTGGTGAGCTCCAGTTAATACTCTCTCCCACTTTCCTTTCCCTGTGTGCTGCAGTGCCTGAGCTAGCCTTGGCGAGACATCTCTCTGCCTCTGCCTGGATGGTAGCAGGCAGAGATGTGCTGTCACTGCCTTCACCCTCACACCCAAGCTTGGTGGAGCAGTATAGGCAATGAAGAGATTTTCCTCTTCTGAGATCGTTCCACACAAAAATAAGGTCTCTCTCTCCTTTCCCCCACCCTTGTTCTCCTAGGTGTTTTTTTCTATCTGAGCTCTGCAGTGAACCCCATCATTTACAATCTATTGTCCCAGCGCTTCAGGATGGCTTTCCTCAGTGTGATCTCTCCTTGCTGCAAGCACTGGGCCCCTAACCATCCCACCAGCAGGATTCCTGCCCAGCAGAGCATCTTCATGGTTGAGGACCACAATCTGGTGGACTCTGCTGAAGACACAAGTCTTCCTGGCACCCACAGGACATCTGTCAGCAGTTCTCAGCTCTCCACTGGTCTGTGACTTTCCATGTTGTGGTCCAGGTGAGAGAGAAGTTAAAGAAAATTACTTTAAGAAACAAAAAGAGAAGACAACCTCCTAAAAGACTGATTTCAACAAGAAGAGCTCACAGACACGTCTTGTTGAATGAATGTATGAACAGACTGTAATTAGCAGGTGTTTGAGAAGCATTGTATTACCCTCAGGCTAATAGGAGGCCTGGAAATCTCAGCTTACTGGCTGCAAGCTATGCCAGCAAAGAGCTGCTTTACAAAAATGAGACACACTCTCAATGTTGCCAGCACAGGAGGGAGACACATCTTATCCAAGTCTTACCGAATGGCTTTTTGTGCACCAGCCTAAACATCAGTTTACTTAGTTTGAAATGGGGCAGCTTTCTGCCCAAGCCTTGTCTACCCACTTCTAGCTTTAGGCAAGCCAGTCTCACTTCTCCCCCCTACGATCTCTCGAGGTGTAGCTGCTGCAAGCCTCTCTTGGCAACATGAGAGAGTAGGCATGAACAAGAGCAGCTCTGAGTTGGGCTGATAAACATCAGACACCAGCAATAGCTATTTTGGGGCCAGAAGAAGCAGAGAGCCAATAATTATGAAAAGCAAACTTAGTTTCTGAGCTAGGTGAAGATTCAGGTGTGGGGGGGGGTGATTAATGCCTTGAATAACTTTGTCAAAAAACCTACCCTTTAGTGGGTTATTTTTAACAAGGCTCAACGTTACTACCATATCTCCTCATACTATGTCTCACAATATCTACACAGTGCTGAAATGGCACATGCATGCCACAAATTCTTCTACATTACCTGGGAAATAGCCATTGCTGGGAGCTGAGGATGTTCCTGGTGTGACTTCTTTGCCCAAAATGCAGCTAGTGGGGGATATCTGCCCAGGGAACGTGAAATGTCTGCAGTTTTTGCAGGCTTATCCTGTGCATCAGACAGCTTCATTTTTGCCCATTTGCCTGAACTGAGCCTGACCATGTGCAAATGGACTGTGGTAGGTCCCTGCTATGCCCCATGTCCTGCAGTTTGCACCGGCTTCTTATCATTGCTTGAACTTCAGACACTTATGTGTTGTCTCTGCCAGTGAAGCCCTGTGGTCATACTTCAGCAGACTACACACCTGCCCATACCAGGTGGATTGCAGAAGTCAGAGATCTGCATGGGGTTAGCAACCACCAGGAAACAGGCTGGAAACCGTTCACAATGGAACTGGGACAAACCTGCAGGATCAGAGAAGCTGATACAAAGGCAATAAAAAAGAGGGTTTTACAGCGATTTTGCATCTACTGAATTCAGGTTTTGCCACAAAGCACAATATAAGGTCTGGGAAACTCTCCCACATCCCAGTCTTGCAAACAGATCCTGAAGGCAGCATACTTACATTCAAGTTGATGAGTTCCTGAGCTCCACTAACTACAAGGTCAGGACCCTACAGAGTTTTGTAAAGGGAGGACAGAGTGAATCTGTTACATGACAGAGAATTTTATAAACCTCTGTGTCCCAAGTTTCAAAGCCTGCTTGTGTTTCAGAGAAGTGCCTCCCTTGTGCATCATGACACAGGGCTAGGTTTAGCCACCACACTGGGCTCGGGCTTGGCAAGCACTGCCACAGAAAATCATCCGATGTGTGTCATCGAGGGGCTGGGACTTACTTACATAGTCAGAGTACACAGAGTTATCGTAACGAATAAGAACATTAGTTCCTGAAAGATGATATACCGTATGCATAAAGGCTTATTTCAAGGTGGTCACTGGGGATCCAGACGACATTTCCCACCATAGGAGGAATGGGTTATACTCCTGCTACAATGGGCTCTTACCTTGTGTGCCCCAAAGTCTTCTGTTTTGCCTCACTGTGGCACTCCTAGGTGAGGCGAGACCTGAGGGGCTCATGTCAGCTGGTGAGTCGCCTTTTCCTGCAGTGCAAGGGGAACTTTAGCCCATGTTTTCTGTCAGACCCATTGTTGAGAAACAAGCCATGGAGAGGGTAACAGATACACACAAGGCCCTGGAGAGAAAAGGCAATTCCTGCTCCCTGAAGACACAGCTGAAATACTTTGCCACCCCCAAGTGGACACTTGAGTTTTATCAGTGACATTTACATTTCTAACCGGTTTTGTATTATCATTTTTCCCTCTACTAGACCTTAAAGTGTGTTTTCCCTCTGGATTTGCTGTGCCGGTCGTGCCTTGCTGCCTGTGAGCTGCCCAGGTCCCTGCTCTCCCACCCCGTGCAGGGCACTGAGCTCTGTGTCCTGTGCTCTGTGCTCCCACTAACGGGCTGGGGACCGCCTGGGCAGAGGCTGTGTGGGATTTCCTCTCTCACCCTGTGCCTCACTTGTGCAACTCCCTAACTGAGCTCAGGGGGTTATCCTCCTTATCCCAGCTGTGTGCCACTGAAAGCGTGTCTTCTTCTCTGCTGTCCTAGACACCCAGCCAAAGCAGTGAGGAGACAGTATAGTTTGACATACTCACACATCCTCCATATGATGGAGACATTCCTCTCTAAGATTTTGTGGCTCTTTGAATGCATCTTAGGCATTTAGGACCAGACAGCGTCTTGTGTTGGTGCACAGAGAGCCATCTGTGAGTGACACCACCCTCTTCTTCACCCTTCATGAGAGAATTGCAACCTTGGCTGCGAAGCTCGGGGCTGTTAAATGCATCTCTTGACTTGCAGATGAGCACACAGACCTGCAGTCAAGGTTGGGATGTGAAGCTGTAGGATGAAGATTTTGTGTGATCTTAAACAAAATGGCCAAATTTTTGTTCCTAGGGAAGACAAAGGGTTTTGTGAGGAAGTGGAAGTGGTGGTGGTGGGGAAAAGTGTGCATGGATAAGGAAATTTTAGAAGAGAAATAGTGAGAAGCAAATGACCAGGAACTCACCTCCAGTTCTGAACTAACTTTTTTTTTTTTGTCCTAAAAGCAGGTTTTATCACATTTAATTTGGCATCAGTCAAAAGAAGTGACACTCATAACCAAAAATTACTGAGCTTTTTTGGCCAAACATCAAAAGCAAAGCTGAAAACATTTAGTCTTGCACCAAGTCAAACCTTCTGTGAAAGTGTTAGTGGGAGAGACATGCCGAAATTCTTCTAAATTCTGCTAAAAATAAAATAAATGCAGTGAAAAAAATGTGGTCTGGCTTGAGGTTGAGTGCTCCGAGTTAAGTTCCCTGTGACAGCACAGCTCAGTACCCCCTCGTTCTTGAGGGGGGGATCTCTAGAAAGTAGTCAATGCACTTTTTCCCTAAAAAATAGTCAATGTCCACTGGAGGCTTTTCTTTCCAAAAGGTCAGTGCTTGAGTTATTTATCACTGCGCTCTGATATTTACCTTGCTGAATTTTGGAAGCTGGATCCAAACATGAAAATACTGGGAAGATGGATAGAGATGTCATGAAAGCCGATGATATTCCTTTATTTATACATTTAGCAGCTTTCATAGCCAAGTGCTGAAAAATGTTGGCAACTGGCTGAGAAAAACTCCTGTTGCAAGAAAATGGAGAACAACCCACTTTCGCTCAAAGTGGTCTTGCGTGATAAAAATATATTTATTTGAAATCAAGCGTGACTTCCTAGACAGAATGATCTATTGATTTATTTCTCTGCTTCTGTTTCCCCCTGGGAAACATGCAAGTGTGTGTGCAGGAAGTGTGGAGAGCAGGGGCAGTGCTCCAGCACTACGAACAAAACATGGACAGTTTGAAATGTGTTGCAGGGAAGCGCTTAAAGGAGAGAAGAATTGCTTGCACTGCCAATGAGTGATAGTCAGATCTAATGCCAGGTTCAGTACTGGAAAAAACATCATGACAGAAAGTGGATAATTCTGTTAAGTTTATATGAAGAGTTTTTGGACACTACTGTGTTTTGAAGTGTTTAAACCATGGCTTATCAGTAAAACTAAACATACACTTCAGCTGCAGAGCTGGTTATATGTATCTGTGTGTACCATGAAAATAAATATACTAGAGTCTCTCTATGTCTGATCCATCCTCCAGCAATCCTTGTGCTTCTTGTTTCTCCTTCTGATGTCACATGAGTAGCAGAAGATGGAGATTCCTTGGATGTTCAGCCAGCACCAAGAGCAGGACACTAAGGCCTTACTACAAATCACAGTACTTTAAAAAAAAAATGCAGATTATTTCAGCTGGTATATATGCATGAAAATACAGCACTAATCCCAGTGTGGTTTGTTGCATCCAAGTGCTCTGCACGACTGCTTCTTCAGGGAAGGAGGTTACACACTGGGCAGCACAGCTGTCATAGCCAGGAGAAGGTCCCAAAGCAAGAAGTACTGTGTAACAGCCAGGTCTGCTCTCCCTCTCTGTTTTTCTACAATCGTTTGCCTCATTTTCTCCGCTGTTCATTGTGACACTTGCTAGGTTTTTCCCCACTGAGGTTTCTTGTTCCACAGACTAGCAAATCTATAGCAAATTGCTGAGCTGTAGCATTTCCATATCAAACGGATATTAAAGTAAGGAAAAACATAGTAAGGAAAATAGAATAATAATCTGGACTTTTTCTTTCTATAATAAACTGAGGAGGAATAAGGGGAAAGGACAAGAAATCAAACAACCAGGAACTCTTGCAAGGATTAAAAGTTGGTTTTAGAATTTGTCCAAGCTGATACAATGATGGCAAATGTCCTTCAGAGTGAGTTGGGGGATAAAAGAATTTGAAAAGAAACTCTGCAGAAAATTGCCCAATTTGGGCCTTGCAGTTTTCCCTGCCCAGGAAAACAAAAAATCACTTTTGAGATTGTTAGGGTAGATCACAAGCCATGAGGGCTCATGCACCAAAAGACAGTGACCATCTTGTGCATGATTCAGGACTGGTTTCCCTGACCTGAAAAAAGGAATTTGCCATATGTAAAATAAGCATGGACCGTGATACAAGAACCTCACTTGGAGAGTGTATTGGGTTTGCATGGCAAGGTTTTGGTAGCGGGGGGGCTACAGGGGTGGCTTCTGTGAGAAGCTGCTAGAAGCTTCCCTATGTCCGACAGGGCCAATGCCAGCCGGCTCCAAGACGGACCCACCGCTGGCCAAGGCCGAGCCCATCAGCAACAGTGGTAGCGCCTCTAGGATAACATATTTAAGAAAGGGAAAAGAAGTTACAGGGGAGTAGCAGTTGCAGCCAGAGAGGAGTGAGACGATGTGAGAGGAACAACTCTGCAGACACCAAGGTCAGGGAAGAAGGAGGGGGAGGAGGTGCTGAAGGCGCCGGAGCAGAGATTCCCCTGCAGCCCGTGGGGAAGACCATGGTGAGGCAGGCTGTCCCCCTGCAGCCCATGGAGGTCCATGGTGGAGCAGATCTCCACCTGCAGCCCGTGGAGGACCCCACGCCAGAGCAGGGGGATGCCCGAAGGAGGCTGTGACCCCGTGGGAAGCCCACACTGCAGCAGGCTCCTGGCAGGACCTGTGGCCCCATGGAGAGAGGAGCCCAGGCTGGAGCAGGTTTGCTGGCAGGACTTGTGACCCCGCGGGGGACCCACACTGGAGCAGTCTGTTCCTGAAGGACTGCACCCCGTGGAAGGGACCCATGCTAGAGCAGTTTGTGAAGAACTGCAGCCCGTGGGAAGGACTCACGTTGGAGAATTTCGTGGAGGACTGTCTCCTGTGGGAGGGACCCCACGCTGGAGCAGGGGAAGAGTGTGAGGAGTCCTCCCCCTGAGGAGGAAGGAGCAGCAGAAACGACGTGTGATGAACTGACCCAAAACCCCCTTCCCCATCCCCCTGTGCCGCTCGGGGGGGAGGTAGAGAAAATCAGGAGTAAAGTTAAGCCCGGGAAGAAGGGAGGGGTGGGGGTAAGGTTTTTTAAGATTTGTTTTTATTTCTCATTATCCTGCTCTGATTTGACTAGTAATAAATTAAATTAATTTTTCCCCAAGTCGAGTCTGTTTTGCCCGTGATGGTAATTGCTGAGTGATCTCCCTGTCCTTATCTTGACCCACAAGCCTTTCGTTTTATTTTCTCTCCCCTGTCCAGTTGAGGAGGGGGAGTGATAGAGCGGCTTTGGTGGGCACATGGCATCCAGCCAGGGTCAACCCACCACAGAGAGTCACGGGTTGCTGATTTCCTTCCACATTTCTTTCCATTTCACATTTTGGCTAGTCAACAGCCTGCTTTGGTCATACCCCAGACACAGAGGCAGAGCGCTAAGGTCATTTGCCACCAGAGTGGAAGACTTTCTGTTACTATCTAGACTTTGTGAAACCCTGAAAAGTTGCAGCTGTTGTTTTTAAGGCAAATTATCTTAAATCCACTTAATTTTTAAAGAAGGATTAATTTTAGGAGTATGGGAGCTGCTGGAATAATTTGCTTCCCACTAGGATAGCTAATTCATGAATGAAATACTGAAGTCTTTATTGTAAAAGCCCAAATAACGTTTTTTCATGCATCCTCAGATTATACTATGTTGTGAAATGCAAAGATCCTTCCCAGAGGAACAGGCTTTTGTTTGCTTTTTTGGCTAGAAGTGGGCTTTCCAAAAGACCCTTAGACTCAAATGTCTACAACATGAAGAGCTCAGTCAGAGGAAATCTGGATTCCTTTTATAGTCAAAGGAGGAAAAAAAAGCTGTGCTAAAATCAATTTATCTATCTGACCTATTTCAGTCATCTATCTTAGGTGTCTACAGGTAGTTTTAATGCATATCTCCTACAATTGAAAAACAAAGCTAGGCAGCTAGGTACAGGTCACCTTGAAATGCTGTACGTTCTTTGTTGCAGAGCAGGTATGTTTGTCAGTCCCTTTCAATTCGTTTCATTTCTTTAGAACACAAGAGGCCCCCTTAGAAATTACTCACCAGGAAACCACGCTCCAAATGAGCAAAACAAATGGCTAACAACTAACTCATTGCAAAACACTGGGAGAACAGCATCCTCAGGAGCTCACCTACCATTTTGTTCATTGATCTGGGGCTGGTGCCGCTGGGACACCTGGAGCATGCTCTCAAAAGCTGGGGAAATTCAAACAAAGTAGGGTTTGCAGCATTTGTTTGCAAACTTGCAGTTTTCTTTCCCTTACTTCTATAAGAGCTAGCGAGGGCAGGAAAGATATCTGTCCTGCCACAGAACATGCTAAATAGCTGCCTAAACTCAATGCAAAGGCTCCAAAGGGAAGTCTTTTCATGCTGCTGTTGACTGCAGTGCAGATGGGTTAGGCAGCACTGAGCAACTGCAGCAAAAAACTACAAGCGTCACAGTTTTGGGAAACAGAAGAACTCCCCAGCCTTTCCGTGAGGAAGGAAATAAAATGCTAACACAGCAACTTGGAGGTATAGTTATTGTTTATTTAAGCCCATACAGGCTAGAGTTTCTGTTAGTTGGCTTGGTGCTAGGGAAACACTACATGCAGAGGGTTTTTTTGAATGTGAATAAATTTGTCTAATACCACAAACCTCAGCTTCCCCCAAGTCCTGCACCGTTTCCTCCCAGCTCAAGTTACCTGCTCCTGCAGAAAAACAGACCACAGATAGAGCAACACGTATAAATTTACATTACAGTAGCAAGGACAGGACCCTCCACTGGGACTTAGACACATACAGCACACAGTGGGGTAACAAGGAATCATTCCTCAGCTGCTTTGCAGTAACCATCTATCTCTGTGCTCTTAGCCTAAAGTAATGCAAATCAGTTTGTGTTCCTGCATACAACAAAGATGAAGAGGCAGTTGACATCAGTACGGTCGTATCTAGTTTGCTTATGTATCTCAGCCCCAAGACGAGGGGCTGAGTTGCGTGGAGCTCTCTCTCTCTGCGTACAACAAGAAATAGTCCCTAAGTTGGGGCTGACGTGGCAACCTACCAATTCCCAGTAAACCCACTACATTACTGCAAGAGGCAGCAATGACTGCCATACGTGATTCAGCCTTAGCACACTCCATCTTTTTACAGTGTCTCTTGCATTGACAGCAAGGAGCACTCATATGTGATAGCCTCAATCTGGTTGCTCCAGGTCTCATTTCTTCCCCTATCTCCCCTCCCATGAGGAACAGGTATATTGAAGAATCATTTCTTCCCCGCCATCCACCCCTGTCTTTTCACCACTAAGAAATTCCACTGAGGATTGAGTCTTTTCCCTGCAACTTTATTTGCCAGCTGTAGGGTTTTCACACCATATTTGTATTCCAGTCCCGATTTCAATTACCTGGCTAACCTTTTCAATTTTCACAGAGAGTGAGAATCAGAAAACAGCAGGTCCTTTATTACAGCTCACACTGGTGGGGAATGTTTCATCCCCTTCCCTCCCCTATGTTTGCAGGAAAGCTCTGTCAAATTCAGACAAACTCATTGATCATAACTTGTCTATTTACTTATGCTTTGCTGACTGTTAAGTATTCTGGTCCTTTCTGCAGACCTCTTTTCCATCCTCCTTTTGGATTGAACGTCCTATTTTTTATATCATTTCTAAAAGCCATGGAGAAACAGTCTTAAGTCTTCACCCTGGTGCTTGACTCCAGTGAGAACTCTCATTGGGGTCAAATACTGGAGAAGGTAAAAGCCTTGTGCTTCGAGATGGGCTATTTGCTGATCTTTGATAAGCAAGACATGGTGGTGGCCAGTCCCAGAGCACTTCCCAGGGGAGACTCAGAGCATTGGAGGTGTTCCCTCAGACTGGAAGGCAATTCAGGCACACGACACCACCCTGCTGATCCCAAAGCCACTGCTCTGCCACTAAACTGTACTGGCCACAGCTGTCACCTGCAAAAGAAATCATTTTCCTCTCCCTTTTTGCCTTTCTCAGTTCTCCAAGTCATAACCCTCCTATCTCCTTCATTCTTTTGAGCTCTTGTTATAGCAACCATTTCCATGCCTCTGCTCTGTCTGCCCCATCACTCAGCCATCCTAAAAATGGTTTATTTGATTGGGGGGAGAGGATTTAGTGCAATAGATCTGTTTCTTAGCAACTCCTTCCCCTCTTTCTTACTCTTCTTTTGTTATTTCCAGCTTATTATCTTTGCCCATGTTCCACTCCAAATTAACTCAATTACAGACAGATTTCATATCTCTCTAAACCAGCAGGGGCACTTGTAAAACATCCCTCCAGTCAATAGTGAATGAGGGCCTTGGCCTATGCTAAGTAGGCTCTGGGAAAGGCAGCTCAGCTGTGTCTGTCCTGCTCCCTCCAGAGACCTCTCCCAATTGCTCATAGCTTCTGTCGTTCCTTTGAGCTGCTTTTAAGTGAGGCATTTCAGCCATCTATTTTGCAGCCTACCCAAGTTCATCACAATCATTGAGCTCCACAGTAGACATCTGTATAAACTGCCAGGCGAATGCTTCTCTTATGCAGATGCCAAGGGCACTGCGATCTTTCCACCATATTCAGAGAGGTGGAAAGTGTCTAGGTTCAAAGTCTATGCCTATTGGAATCTGCCCTGGATGCAAATCTGAGCTAAACCTGAGTCATACTGAGTCTGAACATTGGATGTACTCAGTCCAGGATGACCTCCTATTACTGGCACATTTGTTAGGCCAAAGATCTCTCTTGATTAATGCAGCTCTGGTTGCCCAAAAGTCATCTACTGACAATAGCTTTCTCCTTGAAAATCCCCTCTGAGATAAAAATGCACTAACTGGACTAGATCCAGGGCAGCCCTTCATCCTCTCCTTAGCTGGTGATAACAGGTTTCCTTGGGAAATAAGGAGCAGGATCTATCTCTAGCAGTTGATGGGTTTCCCACGTTCTAGTAGGTAAGGTTGCACTGCTGTGTCTTACCATTCACAAAAGTTCTCCACTGGCAGAGGAAATAAATATCTTCTTCCTTCTGCTGGAGGTCAAGTAACTATTACCCAGCCAGGATGCCTCTTCCTAAGTCCATCAAGTTTTGTCATGGTGTCAGTGATTCCTCACTGGCAGAAGCAGGATGCTGCTTTGAGAAGAATGAGGAGAGATCTGTATTCACACGGTGAGGAAAGAGTTGTGAGACAGCAGCAACCAACAGACTTGTGTTGAGGACATGTGAAACACTATGAAGCCATCTAAAGACATAGGGGATGGGGAACAAAACTCCCACCAGCGACATAAAAGGCAGGGAGGGTTTTGTGGCAGTTATGAGAGGAATCAGAGAGCTGTATTTCTACCGTTAGAAGACGACACCTGTGGTCTCTGGGAAGGAAGGAAGAAAGGAAAGCTCCGGTGGTTCTTTATGTAGATAGTTCTTCCTCGTTTAGATGAGCAGTTCTGTCCAGCTCTTTGCTACCCTGGAAAGTGGAACCACAGGTTAAATTGGGATGTGTGTCCCCTCATCCTACAAAGGTAGAGCTGCAAATCATGCACGTACACTTGAGTTAACTAACTTGAACACTGGTAGCAGTGCAGCTAGAGGACAAGCCTTCCTGAGGCTCTGGTGACTTACCCACGCAGTTAATGGGAATGACACAAACTACTGTGAGGAGAATATACCACATGAACTGCAGTCAGGTCCTTGCCCTTAGTCCTGGACTTTCTGAGGGACAGAGCCTCATTCAGAGTGAAACTCTTTCTACCCCAAAAGCTTCAGGCCCTTCCCTTTCTCTGGTGCCCCTTGCTTGCTTATCACTTTGCTGTGTCCCTCTCTGCTCTATAGGGAGAGAGGTCATAAGTAGGATAATTCCTCTCTGCTTCACTAAGACATTTTCAGAACTCTCTCTCTCAGTGTAACCACGTTGCATTTATCAGCTCAGCAGGAGACTGTTCCTAAGTTTTGTTTTTAGGCCAGAAAGGCCTGAAGAAGCCAAGAGGCAAATACCTGCCCTGAAATCTGAACGTGTGGCCTCTAAAGATCATTTGTACACATCTTCCCCAGATTTACAGGCCAACGACACTAGTCAGTGTCCACTGGAGGTCAGTCTTGTGCCATGAAAACCTGGGTGGGGAGTGAGGCAGTGGGGTGCCCTGTGTTTTCCAACAGCCTTGGACTCTAAGCCTGTGTGTGCGGTGCACAAGATGCCCCAAGAGAGAACCTGTTCCAGCTTCATCAGTGTTGATTTATGATTTAGAGATTTTTCATGTTTTCATTTCTTTTTTTCCTTCCTCAAAAGTATCCAGTGATCTGTTGCTGGATAAGCTCAGCAAGGATGATGCATGTGCTGTTCAATCAGCACCGTGCAGGATCACAGAAAACCAGGACACTCCTCAGGTCCAAGCAAACGTGTGCAGCAGCACCACACAGCTGGTGAGTCAGGCTTGGCCTGCTCATCCAAGCTGACCTGAAAAATACTCTTGTTTCAGGGCAATTCTTAGTCTTTCGGTTTTGTTTCCCAGGGGAGTGGCACCATAATTATATACAGATTGCACCCTCTGGATGAGAGATCAGGATATTGATGCATGACCAACACAAGTACATGTCCAGATAAACCTAATTCAGAGCCATATTCCTTGCCAGTACCAATAATTAAGATTTTCTACACTGAACCCCATTCAAAGAGTCACCTCCTCCTACTCCTGCTGTGAGACCCTTCAAGATGGGCTCAAAAAATATTTGATGGGAAACAAATATTTGATGGGAAACAAAATCCTTCAGCTGAAAATTTTGATAAACAGATTTTTCCCCCACAAAAAAAAATCTATGTTTTTATGCAGGATCCCACAGGTGCCAGTGCAAACTCAGCTCTAGCTCTACCAAGTGAAGTCAGCTCTTGGTAACTCATACATCTTTATAAAAAATATGCATCACTATGGCCTACATAGAAAATGGAAATTGAAGTGCTCAGTTGTGATCTCCTCAGGTTACTATTCCACACATCAGTCTGTGGCCCAGATATTCCTTATTTCACCTTCTTGGTGACTTAATTTTTCTCTGTAGATCAAGGATGGCAGAGCTGTCCTCTGCCCTGCCTCCAGTCAGGCCATATCTGAAGTGCAGGATACACATCATCCACACACATTCACTGATGCTCGAGATTGAAATGACAGCCAGCATTGAACAAACCCCCCGTTGGCCCCTTCTACAAGAAGGCTTAAGCACATATTTCTTCTGCTTTGCTGTAATAGATAGCCATTCCTTTTTCTGCTATTTTTCTAGCACAGCAATAGAAATACTGATCCCACCATTGGCTTCTTTCCTGTGAACGATCAGTTATCCTTTGGTGTTAAACAAACTGCAATTATGCATTCTAAACAACCAGAGAATCCCAAGGGTCAAGGTACCTTCTGATCTCTTACCTCTTATTCCCATTAGTATTCCTGTCTGCATGGCCTTGTGCACGCCACATCTTTACAGCAAGGGAAAGGCAGTCTCCCTCTCTCTGTCCTTCTCCACTCATACTCACCTCCTGCCTCAAGGAACAGCAAAGTTCTTTCTGAAGCCAGGCAGTTCTTAAGAGGGACTGGAGCAGATGGGAAAAAAGATACAGGGTGGGGCCACTGCAATAACTCAGTAATACTGGCTCTCCATAATTTGGAAACAAGCCCACAGTATGGGCATGGCACTGGAGTCACTACTTGGAAGACGTGACCCTAACCAGCCCAGGACCTTGGCAGCCCAGTGATGACACAGTCAGAAACCAGGCAAGCAATGGGTAGGAATAGAGACAAGAAGACTGTTGCTTTTGGCAGAGCCCATTTTTATATCAGACATTCTTGCAACAGCCCTCGGGTGCTGCCATGTTGCTGCATATTGGAAACTGTGTTAGGAGCATAGGATGCGCTGTTCTCAGTACGATCCATATTGGCAAATTACATACCAATGCGCTTAGGCCAAGGGGACATTCACATCCTTTGCTTTGCATATTAATCAGCTGTGCATGTAGAGGTGAAACA
Organism: Gymnogyps californianus; assembly: GCF_018139145.2. Taxonomy (NCBI): domain Eukaryota; kingdom Metazoa; phylum Chordata; class Aves; order Accipitriformes; family Cathartidae; genus Gymnogyps; species Gymnogyps californianus. The sequence goes on from NC_059484.1 coordinate 14,482,180, forward strand.
AGGTTAGTGAGGAAAGGAACACAAACCTCCGTCATTTTGCCCTCAGGGTTCACAACTGGTCCTTCCCCTCAGAAGTCAGACATTTTCCATCCTTTTTTTGTTTGGCTGGGGGGGGGGGGGGGGGCTTGGTCTTCCCCCCCCCCATCCTTTGCTGCAACATCTGTGATATTTACTACAGCAGGAAATGTAACATGTCTTCACCTGGCTGTTTGGCAGCTTTGGAACTGATGGTCCATTACCACTTTCTTATGGGGTATTTATTTTCTTATGAACACTTTGTACCTTCACAGATGGCACTGAACCACTTACGTCTATCAATAAATCACAGTAGCTAAAACCCTGCTTTACCGCCAGGCTGGACCAACTGTGGAACTTAGTAAGTGTGCTGAAGACAAAAGGTTTGAACCAGGGATATATTTAGCTGTCCATATTTAAAGGAGGACTGGAAGGAAAGAAAGAGTTTAGAAAGTATCTAGGTGAAAAATAGCTGTGTGGAAGCAGGACAGCTGCCAGTCTTTGTGAGCAGAACCCAACTTCATACATCTTGGCTAGTTTACCCCATTGATCTGCCCAGCACATTTCAGAGTCAAGATTTGCTCAGCCTTCCTAGGACTGTCTCTCTCTCTCCCCCTCTACCATACCCCAGCTGCCCTTGCTCTCCTATGCTGCAGGCTGAGTCCTGTTCATGACCCAGTGACGAACTTCTGCCCTGGGCATAACTGGATAAAGAAATCCCTTTGCTGAAACACTGGGGGATACTGGTGCGCCACTCCTCAATGATGCTCTGAGGGAAATAGTGCTTGTTTTAGAAATGCTAAAACAAAAGGGTTTATGGATATTGAAGGGGTTTTGTTAGTTTGATCCATTTATCAAGCTGCCTGCAGCTCCCATTTCAAGGCTGATGAAGCTATAAGAAACCGTGAGCCAAAAAAAAAAAAAGTCCTTTGAAAGGTATATCCAGAGAAGTTTAATAAATAAAAGAAGGTTGGGAAAAAGAAGAAAAATCATAAGTGCAAATTTTGGCTTTCCTCTGCTGTTCATTTTATAGCATAAATTTAAATAAATAAATGAAGCAGGTTGGTGGAATCACTCTTTCATTCTCAAATCCATTCTCTAAAAAGTCCTGCCTGTGAATTCATCTTTCTACAATGGCTCATGTCTTGCCAGCTACCCTCCAAATTGCCACTTTGAAATTTATAAGCGTATCCATCAGGCTCTGCAGACCCCCTGAGTTTCTTTGAAAAAGTACATGCGTTCCTGATTGATGAAAACTCTTCATGGCAACTCCAGTGCAATAAACCTCAACACAGCTAAGCACCTGGATGCCAGCTAGCTCAGGTGATCCCAAACATTACACTGTTCCCTTCCTGCTGCCCATACAGAGAAGACCTTGGAGTTTGTCCCAAGCGTTTGTCTTCCACAGAGGAGACATTGCTCCTGGACACCTCCCTGGAGGTCTCAGTCCTATATTTGCTATCAGTTGTTTCTCTGGGTACGAGGGCAGCCTTTGCTCACACTGGGATTAAGTGTCATGTGCCACGTTCTCTTTTCCACTTGGATTCATGGATATCTGGCAGGCTGGGAGACTTCTCCAGTCCCTTGCTGGATATTTTGTGCCATTGATCTCTGGGGTATGGCAAGGAAGTTACTGCATTTCTTTCCAGTTCATTTTGGTTATCAAGGCCTGATAGACATTGAGGCTGGCTGTCCAGGTGTGAGTTTCAACACTCTTCTTCCAGAAGCTGTCACCATGTTTCATTAAATTGCAGGAACTCTTCTTTGGGTCTGATTCTTTCTTCAGCTGATTTGGGTTAAGGCTCATGGACTTCAGCAAATAGCATTAAGATCCTGTTAGCAACAGAGAGAACAAAGAGGGAATTGTAGACAGAAGAAAACATTGCAAGATGAGAGGTGGTGAAAGAATCAGAGAGAAGTGAGGGAAAAAAAGACAAGCCCAGAGGCAGAGAGACAGGAACTGAAAAGGAAAGGGGGGGGGGGGAAGGAAAATTAATTAAAAAACAGAATGTGAATAAGGATGAAAAAAGAGAGGAGGAGAGGAAAGGGGAAGGGAGAAAAAAGGCCCAGAAATATGCATAAAGAAAAATCCACGCTGGTTTTCACTAATGCTTCACCAGATGGAAATGGTATCAACAATAATAGAACCTCTGAGCTCCAGAACAATAGGTGAAATAATTCAAGCACCACTTTCAGATTAAAAAACAGTGAAAGGAGTTTGATTTCTTTCCCAGTTTTTCTTTTCCTTCTATATATATAGAAAATAACCTCATCCACTTACTCACATTCTGTGGCTCATCACCACAAAAATATAAATAAAAGAATGAAACCACCCTTCAGTGCAGACAGAAAATAAATCAGTGCTTTCTCATTGTTGCAGCTGGGTCCTGTCTTCACGTTTATTTTTTTTTAAATTTTCCCTCCCTCCTTGCACTCTAGAGACCATATCCCATAAAATGCTGGGTTATCAAGTTAACTGTGAATAATTCATGAGATAATTATAAAACATTTACACCAGAACATTATTATCTTGCAACTAAAAAACCCCAAATACTTAATGTCCTCCAACATTGATAGCAAACCTCTTGTGACTGCAATGTTCTTTATAGCTAAAATTAAAGGGAATTAATCTTCAATACTGCTTTTGGGCCTACTAGCGCAGAATCACAGGAAAAACCACCCTCAGATAATACGCAAACACAAAAATACATATATATATGTGTGTGTGTGTGTGTATGCGTTTATGCACACACATATGTATGGGATTCTGACACATGCCCACAGAGAAGATTCAATTTCAGTCTTTCTCCCCCAAACAGACTCTGCAGCATAAGGGACATAAGCTTTTATACTCAAGGGATGGATTCAGTGCATGCTAATGGGTTGTTATGATCCATACACAGGCACACGCGCACACAGCTTTAGGCGCAGCTATCTATCTAGACTGAAGAGACAGAGCTGTGCTTGTAGCGAGGAGTTGTTGTGACTCATGGAGACAGATTGTCTCTCACAAGCGCAAACATAAGCACACACAGAGAAGACACACACCGACCTGCAGCACTCTGGGCCATACACTGAGGGACTGTGCCAGGATACAAGGTTTTCCTCCTCGTACCCTTCCACTGCAAAGGGTACATTTTCTCCCTTCATCCAGAAGGGGATCTTTGGTCAGATTCTGTTCCCATTACTACAGCCTAGAGCTTACTTTGAAATGAATATAATAAGAAATTTCAGTTTTACATTGGTGTCATCAAGATCAGGATTTGACCTTGTGTATGCATGCAAAATTAAGACTGCCATATGTGGCTATAAAGGCTCCTACGAAAACATCACTGATAATGCAAATCTCTAGTACAACAAGCATGACTGGCCATCAGGACTTCTGCAGCCTGGATAACAGCTCCTCTGTCACCTTACATCTGGACATGAGGCCAGAGGAGTGGCTGGGAAAATTCTCAAAGCCATGCCTTCACTATGTGCTGGTGATCCCTAGTTGCCACAATACTCCTGAGGGCTTTAATGGGCATATACAGAAAAACCTCAAAAAGGTTCTTGCTTAGTTTACAAAAACTGCCGGCCTGTTGCTAGAGACACCCAGGTTTTTCAACAATTACTTCTTCTCTCCCTCAAGAACACAGGAAAATGGAGCATCACCAAAACAAAACCTGACCAGACAATAATTTTTGTAAACATGGACTGCCACGTTCCCAGGAAACAGAGAGCCAGCAAACCTTGGGCTGGCACAACTAACGTCTAGCTACAATCCCTGGTGTAACCCAGGGTAGAAGAACCACCTACCTCCAGGCAAATGCTGGAAAGAAAAACTCTTTCTTGTTCCCCTTTCCCCCTCGCTCCCTCTTTGAATGCAGTTGGTCCACATAGAAAATTATCTGTGCTTTCTCGCAAGCACACTTGCACCCAGACCAATAGGCTTAATGCTTTTGTGCGCGGAAGAGAAGGTCAAGGGCTCCTCTTCCTCCCAGCAGCTATTAAGAGGCCACATTAGGCAATGCAACAGATATGTCTGCCTTACAGCCAAGAGCAGCCATCCCTGCCCTGCGAGGGCTGGAAGCACACTGCACATCCTGAACCGGTGAACATGTCCCAGGATATTTGGCACTAAGCTGACGGTAAACAAAACTACCCGGAGCCTGAGGCGTTACAGTTTGCTTAACCACACACACCTTTGTAGAAGGATTAGGAGGACTCTATCATTGTGATGTTTGAATCCTCATTGAAAACCAGTCCCTGCCACACACACTGTGCTGGTCCGGGATCTGGGAGGAGAGATGTGTGTGTCTGTGAGCATCTGCTTTGGGGTGACAACTGGGTTCACAGCTCCAAAGAACCATGTTTACCTCCCATCACACATCAGCCCAGCAAACATCATGGGATCGTACAAGACGCATGGACACAGTGGGGATTGGAGTTTTAGGTATTCTTCTCTGGGTACCTAACTCAGCTACACCGCAAGGGGATCTACGCTCAAGACAGTGGTAAACAGTTTGGATTACCAGACTCTCATGCCATATGCTGTCCATGGAGGGAAGCAGTCTCAATACCTAACTTTGAGCTTATCAGTGGCTCTCCAAATACTCAAGAGTCCCATTCCTGAGCATTCAGTCTCAGTGCAGTGCTGGCATTAGGAAAGCAACAAGACTGTCTATGAATGGTTATTATTATTTTCTACGTGATCCTGCAACTGAAGACCACAATCATGGTGCTAGATGTTGATTATGTCCCCCTCAAATACGCAGCTATGGCATAGCCTCGTCCTCAGAGGAGTTACTATCTCAGAGAAAAGTTAATGTCAGTAGGTAAAGATAGATGAGGACCATGAAATGATGAGACAACTTTGATGGGTGCTATAGAGTCTGAATGTGCCAACAGCTTAACTAGTGTTAACCAGCTAGTTATAGAGGCTAAAAAGGTAACACTCCTTCAACTGATTCTTCATAACCACCTGGGCACATCACCCACACATGATTGCAAAACAGAGGTTTAGCTTCACACATCAGGACAGCAGCAGTACAAGCGGATGTGTTTTAGCTCCTGCATTTGCTTATGTTCTTCCTGAATGCCTCTTCCTAACATTTGAGATCATTTGAGTATGAAAGTTTAACAGTGAAAAGAGCTGAAGACTGCAGCATTTATATCTCTCTGTAAGGACAAAGAGAGGATCAAGTCCAAGCTGTTTCTCCTCAAATCATGGATCAATTGAGCAACTCTGATGATGTCACTATCCCTGGCACTAGAACCTAATTCAAAATTATCTCAAATCTGAAAGATTGATTTTCACCATCAGCATTTAGCGTCTGCTGTATCTTTCTTTTCCCAGCACAGAAAAAAAAAAAAGAAAGAAAGAGAGAGAGAGAAAGGGAGAAGGAGATGGTTCAGATTCAACTGCAATTTAGCATTCATTTGCATTTTTAAATTAGTTAAGCTATGGACCGTTGCAAAGCAATGACAGAGAATTTTTGTAATAATTAGTCTGCTGGGAGTGTAGAAATGGCTATGCAGGCAGGTTGCACTGAAAGAGAAAGCAATGCCCAAATGCTCAAACTGGGATTTGCACAGGCAAATTTACTCTCACTCATATGGGGCCAGATCCAGCTCACCAGACGCAGACAGCTACAGTTCAAACAACTTCATCTGCACCAGACACTGACTCTAGTCAGTGGAGAGAAAAGGATGTTTCTAGACTATGATTCATCTTATCCTAAAATAAAAATCTAAATCAGGACAGATGATTAGATACCTGAAGTGAGGTAAGATCAATCTCACCACTGACTGTTGTTTTCAGTATATTCTCAAATTCTGCAGTCTCTTCGTATGCATCAGTCTCTCCTCAGTGGGCTCCACGCATCTTACCCCCTCTCTCTTCCTTCTACAGTTCCTACCATGATTCTCCCAGTGCCTGTAATGAGATGTATCCCTCTCCTAACTCCAGTGGAAAGTCCTCATTGCTTCAGATCTGACAGCAAGTGCCCAGGGAAGGAGAAAGTGGAGGGTCAGGGTGGGAATGAACTAAAGGGCCCCCAATTTTGCCACAAGGACCTACCTTCCCTCGGCTCATATAGGGGGATACAGCAGCACTTCACTGTACAGTGTAAGTTGCTGCATATTCAGCAATCTGACTTGAACTCACTGATTTTGCAGTGCATCTCATGTTTCTTGTGTGAGATGGGTGAATATTATAATGTCTCCTTCCTGGGATGGCAGAACATGGCAGCACTAATGCTCACTTTGCTCAGTAATGGGAAGAGACCACTTGTGACTAAGCGCTACTTTAGAAACACTGCATACTTGACCATCTTGTCCATCACCCATTAGATGCTCTCTGTCTCGCATCATTTTGTATTTGTTGTCCTTTGCTTGCCCTGTTCCAAAAGCTGGCATCTGTTTCTCAGTGTGACTGCTACTTTTTGCTTAAGTTTTCCTCTGTGTGAAGTGAAGCACAAGGAACATTCAGTGAATTTCCTGAAATCCTTCACCTGATCTGAAACATCAACCCTCAGTACATTTGTGTTTATCCAGCTTCATCACTGCTTTGCCCAAAAATGTAAATACATTCTCTTCCAAAGCAGCAAGAGTCAGTCCCAGCAACTCACCATCAGGAATCAGTCAATACAATGTATCTGGCATGGTGATGTAATATTCTCAGTACGAACAAAAAGTGAAATGATAAGGAGAGTGTAAGCTTTCTCTGACCCTTACATCAGCTAAAATATTTCTGATATTTCATTACAAATGGCATTTGCATCTGTTCATATTCATCAGACGTAATGAAAACTGAAGCCAAAATCACCAAATACATAAAACCCAAACACTTGAAGTTAGACGTCACTAATTATGTACCTATTAACCCCAATGGGATCAACAATTCAAAGAACATATGCACTCAACTGTTGTCTGAACCCACGTTACAGAAAATTGCATGCACTATCCAGGGTAATTATAAAGGAACAACAGGTTTAGGGCTGTGGCATGGAATGGTTTGCTGTCTTTCAAGCATAGTATGGGATTACAGAGCATCAACATTTTATGGACAATTAATCCATAATGGTGTGTCATGTGGGTATATAAGAACCAGCAATTTTTTAAACATTTTACTTCTTGTCTCCTTCCAAAGAGGTCCCTATGACTTGAAAATCATTCTACCTGCATCAAATGCATTAACTCTATGATTCCAAAATTAAGACCTCATTATTCTGACAACAAAGTGAGTGCAACTGGATTTCCCTGAAGGAACCCAAACCTTTACAGTTTTATTACTGTGTCACTCTGAGTTTTCATAGGTATTAATCACAAAGGCACACTTTGTTTCAGCATGGACGTAAGTGTCTTGATCTAAGCTATCTCTTTTGAGGACAGAAGGGCAAGAAGAACATGAAAGCTAAAATAAATAAATAGCTCTACTTATATTATGGAAGCCAAGACCAAAATGTGCACTGTTCCACATTTGTTAGTCACTTGTGCAACTATTGGGACTGGCATTTCTGGAGCGTGTTTATCCCTTCAAAGTTTCTGATATGTTGTTACCAGTTTGCCTCGTCACATCAGTGAGTCTCAGCTATGACAACTAGCACCGTGTGACTAGTTAGTGAACCTTAGAAAGTTCAAATTTCTTGCTTGCTCACCTACCATTTTGCTACTAGTCATATGTCCAAATTCAGGTGCAAGTAAGTACTTCCTAGGATACTCTGTGCATTTTCCCTCAGGATATCCTTGCTTTCTTCCTCTAGCAGAGAATAGTTGTGGGGTTTAGGCTTCCACAGCCTATAGTGGTGTAGGCTCTGGAAAGGTTTTTTTAGCTTGTAGTATACAAGGGCACATGGAGAAAACCTTCTGTCAGTGCTGCTGAACTCGGGATGGGATTCTTCTCAACTGAGCTTAGGCAGCTGACCTGCAAGATGTCTCGGTTTCTGCTGTAGTCACTGGAGAGAGAAACACCTCCCATTTGTCTCATCCTAAGATGGTTGTCCAAGAGAAATGGGATCAGTTTCTGAAAGTGTCATTCTATTCCTACTAACTACAGAGCAAATCTATACACTTGTTCAGACTAGAAACCAACTTTTAGGCAGTTACATTTAGACTAGGTAGAATACACTCAAAACATCTTTGTATGTTTGCCTATGTACATAGGAATGGATCCATTCTAGTTGTTTATTCCTGAGTCTTTTCACAAAAGCATCGCCTCGGAAAGGACACTATTTTCAGACAGAACTAAGCTGATCCAGATTTAGACTCAGGAACTATGAGAAAACATCCACAGCCCTAAGAACATATGCTCCCAGCTAGTCCTGTGATTATGATAGGGTCTTCCATATGAGACAGCAGGTTGTGTGGAGACAACAGTGAAAAGAGACAGAAAGGAGACAGAAAATGAGCTTCACTGCATACCAGTTGCTTGATGAGGACAGATCTGTATTATAACCTCCCTTTCTGAAAGACTGAATTTTGAGAAAGCTTTTTTGAAACATCTCTAACCATCCAAGACTGCCAAAGTAGTTATATGCGATATTTCTTTGTCAAGCGTCTCCTTTTGTTCCCAGCGTGGTGCTGCAGCCTGGCAGAGAGGCTGAACACTGCATTGCAAAAGGTGCAGAAGGGGCCGATACCAGTGCCCTCTGACATGCCTTCAGACCTTCACCCACTGGGGCATAGTCGTCTATAATTGTGTTTGCTGGAATTTTCCATACGTGTAACCAGCAGTCCAGATACCCTGCTGTGCCACGAAGTACTTTTCCATAAAAATAAGATCCTGTAAAACCTATACCTTCAGACAACCCCCACTCTGAGATAGCCCATGTCTCTTTATTTTACAAAATAAAGGCTTGAGTGTTCATTCTCCTGAGCCTCCAGAGTTTCTGCCGTGTTATCTGTGTTATCTGTGATTGTCTTGGAAACCCAGCTCACCCTGAGGCCAGCTATTAACATCTTTCAGCATAACAAAAGCTTTTATTGTCCCACTATTTCACATGCATCCTGTCGAGACACGCAGACGAATGAGTTACCAGGGGGTAAGTTTGGGTATAAATTTACAAGGCCTCTACTCCATCATAATTGTCTGTATTCATATTCTCATTCTTCATGCTCATCCAGATGTACTTGGAAGTGATTTGTCCTCAGGAAAAAAAGGAGTTGGTTGCTTTGCATCTGCTCTGTAGAAACAAAGAAAAGGGTGTCCTGGGGCTTCTTGTGGAGAAGCTGACATCCTAGGAGGTCACCCACTAACCTTCCCTGTGTAACTCGTTCTTCCTTCTGTGGCCTCCATCGTGCCTATTCCACATCATTAAAAAATGTTTAGTGAAAATATGAAGCCAGCTATTTATTTTGAGAGACAATTTTCGTCCAAGGATTTCAGTTGGAAGGAAACATATTATCAGGGAGAAAATACCGAATGGGGCTTTCTACACTAAAATTCTTGACACTCTGCGTATATGAGCAACCATCCATAAAGGACACACAGTTTACATCAGCAGAAGACTCTTCCCCAAGCCCAGCTATAATATTTCTCCAGAGACACAAGCCAGGAACATTTGACTATCTGCATTTTTGCATGTGCCTCAAAGCTTTTGTTAGCACGACTATGATGGCTAGTGGGTATGATTTGCTCACATTCCCAGCTGACAGCCAGGCCAGCAAAATGTCATAGTTTATACATGCTCTCTGATTCTTTTTATTATTTAGTGGATTGACTAAGAATCCCTTAATGGCTTCAATGACTGTTGTGTTTTCAATGAAGCAGCAAATAATTGAAAACACTAAATACTCATTATAACTAGTAAATGGCAATACAATAATAAGCAGGCAAATATTAGAGAACTTCTCACCCAACTGAGGCAAGCCAAATATAATAAAGGTCATCTTCAGAGAAATACGCCATGAAGGGCACTCATCTCTGTAAATTAGTTCAATGCACCCTTCTAACCTGGGGTGCTATTTCATCTGGAATGAGAACAAAGCTAAAAAAGTTCCCTAAGTGCAGCTTGTACGCACACTTAACTTACTTAGTGTTTATCTCTTATGCGAGTACACTGACTTTAGTCATCTTCAGCTCACACCAGTAGCATTCTTGTTTTACTCTTTCTGACTACTTATCCATTCCAACGATGCTGGAATTGCTCTATAACAATTTGTGAATGCCATATGATGTTCTAATTATTGCAGCGCTTGTTGTATTCATATGTTAGATGATCAAAATGTGGGGAGAGAAGCAACAAGGAGAGTTAGGCATTCTGAGGAAAAGGCTTGCTCAATGTACGTCACTTAATGCAAACAACTCCAGGATGCTAAGAGCCACATCCAGGAAATGAAAAAGGCTGGGCATCAGAATGCCAAAACCATCTGCCTGGGGTCTTACATCACCATTGTAGAATGTGACTGGGATTGGATTTTGTTTCTCTTCTGGCTTCAATCTCCCTATGGCTAGAGAAGATGACTGTAGCTTACAGGAGTAGAAAAATATAATGTTATTCAAGACTGCGACATTGTTATTCTAATTTGCAAAAAAGGAGGAAGAGCAGATTCAAGGATGATACAAAACCCTTGGGCTGGATTCGCTTTCTGGCTTATATTGACATAAATAACATGCAGGAGTGGAGAAGTCCGTATTAACAAGAGAATTAAAATGCACTAATCAATTTGCATTGCTAAAGTGGTGCAAGACTTTAGAGGCATAATCGTAAAACCGGTTCCCCCTGAATTTCCTCTTTTATACTCATTAACTGTCTTGGTCAAATTCTCTTCCTTGTTCAGATTTCACTAATAAAAAATTACTCAGCTAAAAGCTTTAGAGTGACTGTAGTTTTGCACCACTGTAGAGGACAACAGGTTTCGCTCTAAAAGCTAATGTGCCTGGTTCAGAATGGTGCTAGAATTGTTGATGTTCAAGGACAGATTGGACAAGCAGCTGCAAGAAGAACCCAGTGTGGCTTACTGAGAATCACATCAATCTTGGGAAATCCTGGGCTGAATATACTCAGAGAGTAGAAAATGTTATGGAGGAAGATTAAACATGCTTGCCCTATTCTTATTCTTCACCAGGTGCCTGCTTATGGTCCCTGCGAAGACCCATTACCAATGCTGTCAAGCTACTCTGAAGGCTCAAAGATATCCATTCCTCAATGGCTAATAATTTACAGACTCAGCCGCACCATGAACATCATCTACACATCGCAAGTCTGATGAGAAGACAGAAAAAGGTAAAGATTATTTACCAGAAAGGAACTCTATTCCTGCCAATGCCCTCGGCAGTAAACAGAGACAAAACACCATAAAAATTACAGACCTGGCCCTTGGCAGAATGATTCTCAAAGTTTTTCCACAAACTGGACATGTTTTACAAGATGGACAGAACAAATCCCAGCGTGCCAAGTTCAGACATTTTATGGCAGAATGAGGATGTGTTCCTACAGGAGTAAAACATCTAATTGACCCATAATCTATCAGGGCAACAACAGAGAATAAAATTCCCAGTATAATTGGTTTATAAATCATTCCTGTGATACCAGGACCTAGCAATTTATTTTGAGTATTTGAGTGTTTATTCTGAGGAAATACAGTGGTGCAGCTATATTTAAACTTTTTGGCTGGTGCTTGGAGGGGAAAGATGACAACTGTGCACAGTGATTTATTTCTCCGCTTTACTTGGATTGTAAAGGTGTGCAGACAGAGCTTTGAAAAAGCAGTCTTTCCAGTGGCCAACAGGCACGGTGCAAGTGCTGTCCCCTCCTGGCCCCAGCTTTCTGCCGTGCTAGATTTCCACTCAGAACAGCTGGTGATGGACAGTCACCTTCATCCTCTCCGTGATGCCTGTCATAATGTGCTAGCTTTTAACCGTTCTTTGAAGACCATTTTGCCAAGAGAAGTTTACCAGAGAGTCAGTGCCCCACACAGGGAGTCCATACAATAACAAATTCACTCACACATGTATATACTGTTTCTCAAGTCATGTACCGTCCCTGTCCCTTACATTCATAACTCCTTCACATTATATGAACGTTAGCACATGTGTTTAGCTGCACAGTGGACACAGGGCATCATCAGGGCCAGGTGGGACGGTTACTCCCTAGTGTCCTGGTTTGTGAAGCACAGCCTTCACTCCCTAGCAAAAGGAACAGAAAAGGTTTCTCTGTGCAGCTTCTGGAGAAAGTCCTCAAAATTAGCAGCCTTCACAGGACCCTGGAGTGGGATAAAGGCCAGACCTGAACTGGGGGTGAGATCAATAATCATATGTGAAAGTATTTTATGGCAGTTTTGTCTGAGCAGAGGCTTAGCAGATAGATAAAAAAATGATACTCCCATCCTTCATGGAAGAAATAGGGGCCACCTGCCAACCCTTTCCCACAAGCAAGTGGCCAGGACAGAGAGCATGGCTGGCAATTTCGTTTTCCTGACGCTTATTTCCACATTCATCCCTCCAGAAAGGAATAGCAGGGCCATCACTGGATTTCTGCAGCTGTTCATGTCTCACTCTGTGCCAGAACAGTGACCTCAGTGACAGCAGATGGGAAACAATACAGTAATATCCTCCCTGTGCCATGGATTTACAAGTGCAAACTATCTTCTTCTATGGCTAGCTTTTCATTAGCAGAATTGCACAAAGAGAATAGCTGAGGTTCAGGAAGCGCCATGTGTATATCCAGAGCAGACAGAGGGACCTAGTTACTTTAATCCTAATGAGAGATGCTCCTAACATACAATGAGGACTAAAGTCTGTTCAAAGGGAAAAAGAGGGAAAGGTAAAATTTTGCACCACGCTGTTCTGCTACGTTATCAAAGGAAATCTGGAAACACTGGGCTCTGATTGCAAATTTGGTCATGGAAACATGGCTCTAGCAAAGAAAAGAAACAAGAATTAAAGCTATTTCTCCCCATGCCTTCCAAAAGTACAAAGTAGCCAGGCAAAGAAATTCAAAACAGCAATGGCCCTAGACCCAGCACTAGAGCCCCAGCACGACCATTTGACTGAGCAGACAGACAAATAAACATATTGCACTGCATATGTGCCTTCTCCAGGCAGAAGTCCCAGTGAAGGGGAGATTCCTCACATACTGACTGCAAGATCAGAAGATATTTAGCATGCAGACACACTAGCATACACAATCCTGCCTGATTGCTTCAGCACATATCATTTATCTCTTCTAGAGTAGAAGCTATGAACAGAGTAATGCCTACAGTTGCCACACTACTTTGGAGTGCATCACAATGCATTTCCCTTGAAAAGCATTGAGGAGCATCTCTGATTTTAAAAATACTTTGTTTTCTTTTAAGTCATCTGTTTTCTTGATTTACATTTTATCTCAACAGCTATGAAAGTATCTGAATAAACCCTCATGGAAGTTAACATTCTCCGTTTAGTTATGTGCAACATGCAGTTCCTACAACCTCCTATACCTTCACCCAAAAAGACAGGCTGCACTGGATCTTCCTGTTTCATGATACAGTACATTGTCCCTGAACCTCCACTTCCAGCCCTCCAAAGAACTTCAGCCAGCCTCTTGCTCAATGGAAGGAGACAGGGGTAACTCAGCACAGCAATCGTCATACACTGCCATTGCCTTCTCCTCTGGCTGTAGCCCATGGAGCTGGTTTATTTCAAAATCTTCTATTTGATTCATCTCCTGGACACTTAGGAGACCACCAGCTGGTCCCTGTAGCGTAAAGACTACTTAAATGAGAATGAGATATTGTTCTTATGTAGCCTGTTAACTACACATGAGTAAGCAAAGGCAGGAAGGGCCTGGGGAAGATACTTAAGGAACTTAAGCTGAAATCCTCAAGTATATCCTAGTGCTTTCAGTAAGTAAGGCACCTAATGAGCACCAATTTTATATGATCTGGAGAAAGGCTTTTGATTTTCAAACACTGGCGCAAAGTTAATCTCTCCAGCCTAAGCTTTGATCTAAACCAAGATCATGGAGAACTGGTGAGTAGCAAGGATCTATATGATCTGGTTAATCAGAACTGATTAATTATTGTTGCCCAGTTTGGACAGTGCTGTCTAGAACTGTATTTTTAAAGCACGTAATCTTGATGGTATATCTCTTCTGATTAGCCCTTCAAAAGAAAATTAATGTAAGTTGGAGCTGCAGCATCTGTGCTGAAGTATTCTGATGACATAATGGGTTGTTATAAAATATAATTTGCCCAAGTGAAACAAGTCCAGTTATTTAGGGTAGATCAGAGCATCAAGTTACTGTGCCCTCTCTAACATAATTTTTACTATCTCTTAGGTCAGAAAGATCCTGTTTAAATGCAAAAACACTTTGTAATTGCAATTTGCAAAACAATGAGACAAATACGCACAACATGGTTTGCTGATAAAGCAGAATTTTGTCAGAGTGGGACATTATTTAAAGGTTTACCCTGGGGGCACCAGCTGTTTTCTAAAGTACTGCTAAATGACAGAAGATACACATACATGCAATACAAGGAAAGGCCAAGAATAAAACCTGGAAACATTTTACTTGTAAATAACAGCACAAATACAAGAAATCTGTGAGTCCGCAGGTAGGGTACTGATGATAGAGAGACATTCACCATCATATATGCCACTTTGTCAAGAAGGGAAAGCTTCAGGAGGAGGGTATGAGACAGCAGTTATTTTATCCTTTATCAATATACAACAACCAAAGACGCTGATGTTCAGTACTTACCCTTTTATCCATTATTTCCTATGACTTTTTCCTCGTAATATTGCAAACAGCAACTGCTTTTTTCAACATTGTGAATGATGTTTAATACTTAGATTAAATGAGAGCCGGGGGCAGAGAAGTATTAAATGCAGAGATGATACTGTTTTAACAGACTGCTGGCCTTTGTCATAAGTAAGCTATCAAACTTAGACCCAACAAAATCCATCAGGAGAACAACAGCTTTGCCAGCAGCTGTTACAAAGGGAACAGGGAATGATTTTAAGTCAAGACCAATAACTTCTATTGGGATTGGACAAATTCACAGATGGTGGAACCACCAGGGGCTATGAAAAACAAGAGTCCACATGTAACGACTCACAATGTCTTTAACCAGAAAGGAAGGGTGAGCAGAAAGCAAGCCACTCGGACTTGGTTTTTTCCTTAGCCTCCAAGGTGTAGTTGTTGTGGAAAGCAGGTAGCAGAAAAGGAAAGCAAGACATGACAGCATATTAGCTACAAGCAATATGTTGGACCCTCTTCTCCCATATCCCTCAAATCTGTGGTGCTGATGCTGTGAAAGGCATGCCATGCTAGATCTGAGGGCAAGGAGCCAGCAACTCAAAAGACAGAGGAAAAAAGATGTACGTAGCAAGGGAGGCAGAAGACATGACAAGGAAAAGGGAGCGGCAATGACCTGAGCCAAAATAAACAGGGAACCATTTGCCTGAACGGACCTTTGGTCCAATACCATTTGTGAATTCTGATCACATCAGTCAAGTCTCCAGGAGAGACAATTCCTTCTACAACATCAGCAAATTAGTCCAGTCTCCAGTTGTGACTAATACCTGGTAGAAAGCTGTACGGGAGAGAAAACCTAATGCAATCTGGCCAATTATGGACTGAGGAGAATAGGGAAAACAAACAAACAAAAAGTCTCTGAACCTGCACGTGTCAACACAACTCCAAAAGACTGATAAGCTTGTTTTCTTAATGTGGGGCTGTAGTATGGTAAGCACAGAGAATGGGAGTGATTCTTACAGCAGCTGCTTGCAGGAGGTCAATACATAGCACAGTGGTCACCTCAAACATATGTGAAGGTAGAGCCACGGGGGTTCCAGCACTTGGATTTGTTTTCTCATTTTTTATCTGCAGTGAAGCTTGTGATGGCAGCCACACGGGAAGAGCCAATTACATTTCTGCCAATGGGTGCAGCATACCCTGTGAAATACTGTATCCCTTCAGCACCTCATCTCAAGGACTCCAAAAGCCAGGCCAGAGAGTCTGAGGCTGAACACACCGAGGAAAACCTGTGTGCACTGAGTCACAGGAGGAGACTCCCACCTTATGGACCTATCTCAAGGGCTGGAAAAACCCAACCTATTTTATTCTCTCAATTTGTTCACTTGAGCACAATTCAGCCCGCTGTGCTGTGCAGGAGAAACACAAACATATCAGAAGGACTGCTGCAGTGGAGCTGAGCATCAGTGCAAACAGTAACAGGGACTGATTCAAAACATCAGCTTTGAGACCTGCTGCTACAAGGTACAGCTCTGAGGGTGAAACAGAAACTTTAGAGAAGCATCTTCTTGCTGTTCCTGATGAAATGAAGTGTTACTGCCCACTGAGACTCACTCTATGTTCTGCTGTTCAAGTATAATTATTACTCCACCCTCAGCAGTGCTTTTGTGCCTGTCTCTGATAAGACCAGGGGCTGCTTTGCCTGCTGTGTCTGATCTTGCATTGCCACACAACCCACAGGAACTGATCCTGCCAGACCTCAACAGGCCATATAGCACAGACCAGAACTATAAAAAGCCAGTGCATTCCCCACCTCAGAGCAAAGGAAAAGCCTGGAAGAAAGAGATGCTGCCAGTTGTTTTCTACATTGGTTCTTTTCACACTTTCCAGTCACTCACTCCAAGCTCCATAAATACCTGCAGGGTCAAAACACTGTCCTCAGGAGTTGGAGTAGGGACCTTGGTAAGTGACACAGCCAATATGAAGTCCTTTCTTTGGAAGGAATTGCCCCCGGTACAATCTTTTGCTCATTCAGTCTTCTTTCTCCTTCAAGCAAAATCTGCCAGAACTGACTACTTCCAATTCATTTTTTTCCTTCCTCTTCTTCTTTACTTTATTTTATGTGTTGTCCCAGCCTCTCCTCTCAGAGGTGTCTCCCTAGGGAAATTCATGTCCCTTGTACTTTTTACTCTGTGCGCATAATAGAACATTATCTGCATAATTTATCTTTCACTACATGTTGTCTTCCTTCTGGCTAAGTGTTTTTCTAAAATAAATATATGTCCTCATCGTGTACACTGAGAAAAAGAGTCAACAAGCCTGTCCTATGTGAGAACTCTATAATATCCAAAACCTGAACCACCAAGAATATGTTAGCTCAGTCCTTTAGGTCAAATGCAACTGTAAAGCTGATCTTCCTCCTGTCTGTGTTCCATTCTTTCTGCAGATCCAATGAAACCCCCCAAAGCTGAATCCAGATAAAATTTGGAATTGAAATGAAACCCACAAAGCAAGGGAATTCAATGAGATAAGACCAAAAAAACCTCTGCCTTTAATGTCTTTTATCACACCTCTGAATGGCAGGGTATGAAACAACAGCAGATGTATGGGACTGGGAAGGGTGGGAGCAATGGTCATGGACTAATTAGCATGACCATAACATCCAGACCACATGTGGCAGAGATGTTGCTTCCATGTAGCATGCTTTCAAGAAGCACAACTGCCAGCTAGTACATATTACAGCTCCCAGTATGCAGGGGAGCTGACAAAGCATTTGACTATGTCTTGAAGTTAAATGTGCTGAGGCTGTTGTGGTCCAGTCAACACAATCTTCAGTCAGCTTCTCTTACATTCTCTTGAGCATGAGGACAGCATAGTGCTTTGCTGATGCTGCTGGGATTTCCAGGTGTTTATAGCTATGAGCAAGAAAATTTGAGAGAAAAACATAACAAAACAGATTCTTTTATATTGCAGCCTGAGGTTTCGTAACAAATCTGAATCACAGCACATTAGGGTGAAAACATGTCCTGCATACTGTAGGAGTTAAAAATCTTCCCTCTTCATTTATTTTACCATGTGACTACATCTACACAATTAAAAGTGAATTCAATGTTTCCATGTTTCTTTCCATTTTCCTTTATGATGATTTCAAAAGTGCCCCAGTTTTTCTCCTTAGCACAACACTGTTATGGTCCCTGTTTTGTATCATCCTTCCCATTTGCACCAGTTCACCAGCAGGTTCGGAGCCTAAGGTTAGAAGGTATTGGGTCTACCCCATGTGAGGACTGAGTTGTTAATTTGCAATAATAGGCAAATCCGAGAACAAGGTTTGGAGTTTCCTGTCAAACCCCTCACACTTTTACTTTCTACAGATATCTTTGGATGGGCTGAATTGTCCTTGGTGATTCTAGATCTCTCCAAGGGCGATTTATGGGATCAACTGAGGTTCCTAAGCACAGGTGTTTGGTACCACTTCAGATAATCTAGGGTCTCCCACCTGACTTCTGAAAGTGCTGGATCTCCAGAAAGCCCAATGTGGATGTCTCAGATACTCTTGGGAATCCATAGTAGCATTAGAAGTGTAGGCACCTGAATCTCTCCCTAGATTCAGACCTATCTTTGTGATGGCTATGGTTGTGTTGAATCTCAGGCCATGGGGCTTTTTTTAGAGCGTCACACCAGCAGATTTATGCCAAACCAATAAACTCTGACTAGATGCAGGGCTGAAAGCCCTCCAGACGCTTTGCTGTCCCATCCACAGTGTCCCCATTTGTGCATTTTACAGTGTCCCCTTTCTGATTTCCTTAGACCAATTTACGTTTCTTAGGGGAAGAACCAGAGTAAGGCAATGTGAAGTTAGCTTCACTAACTCACCATTAATCCCCTGGCGCACTGTCGCAAGACGGCCTAGTTTAAAGAGCATCACTGTCAGGGGGTCCTTTTTTAATAGCATTCCCACAGTGCAATGAGAGGCAGCCCTTGTATCTAAAAAATGACAGCATGGGAGGAGAGACCTCAATCTCAACTGACTAAATCTGGATTTTACTGAAGACTTTTAGAGCTAGGAAAGTTTCGCCTGTTGGAGTCAGCTGCAAAGCCCCAAAAATAGGAAAAAAAAGTCTGTCTCCTCTCTTCTTTGATAGTAATGCAAAGCTCTTCTGTGAATTCTTATGTTTTAGCAGAAAAGCTCAATCCAGACTCAAAAGCTATGGAAAATTGATCTGTTTTCATTACAGGTTCTTTGGCAATCTCTGAGCCTTTGAAGCTCCTGCCCAGGGAAGTGAACACAGAGAGACAAACAAGGAGGAGGGTTTGCACATGGCCACAATAGGAAGGGGAAGAAGCAAGGAAGGTTTAACCCAAAACACACCAAAACTTTTCAAAGCTTCCCATCTCCTCTCAACATCAGCTGTTCCTTACAAGCCTTCCTTTGAAGTCAAAGGCCACAGTTTTTCCTTGAAGGAAAGAAGTTTCATCTCTGTCCTTGTTTTACCATATCCACCATTCTCCCTTAATAACAAAAGTTTCTCTCTCACGTGCTCATCAGAGCCAAGAAGACAGTATGAAACATGATCCTCTGCCATCAGGGCTACTATCAGGACTCAGACTTGGATTGCTCTTTCTCATCATTTCTGTGGGTGTCTCATTACCACATTTATGTCAGCCTCAGAGTGGGGTCCAACACAGGTGTCCTTCAAACAGGTGAAGTCACAGTGCCCTTTCTTCTTTCATTTTCTCTGTGTTTGGGCGATAGTCTGTTATCAGTAATGGGAAGTTGTCCCTACGCTGTATCAGCGCAGAGATAAGTCTGCTAGCCTGGCTTTCCTTCAAAGCACATGAAAGGATGTCCAAAAGCAAGTTACAATGGGAAAAGGTGAGACAAGTGGTCACCTAGCTCCCATTTGCTCGACTGGAAGCACATGTCCAATATCAGCCATCTTGTTGTCTCTCACAGGACAAAAACACCACAAATCCACCTCCAAACACTCTAATTTCAAAGTCAGGATCTGTGAGACTAGGTAATCATAGTGCAACGCTGATTCCTTGGGAACAGCTATCAGCACCCACTCAAATGTCAACACTCAAAGACTGAGGTAAGTATGGTCACCTTATCAGGACTAGCTGTCCTAGAGATTTAACGATTTGAAGAAAGAACCTGACTTGTAATAAAACTTAATAGCATCATCTGAAAGGCATCAGATAAGTCTAAATTGCCACAAGAAGAAAATAATTTTCCACCAATTTCTGTCTTAGTTAAAATCATCTTTGTACAAGTATATGGTGAGGATGGGAATATGTCATGAGTTGTAATTGAAGGTAACTGATTTCTCTCCCTCAGCCTGTATCAGTAAAGCCTCAGTTTCATTCAGTTTTGGGCACTGGACCACAAAAAAAGAAGTGGAACAATTGCAGAAATTCCAGAGGTGAGAAATGTGAACTGTCGAAGATCAAAGACCGTGATCTATAAGGGAGAAATGAGGGAGCTGGTGGTTCAGAGAAGAGAAAAACAATGGAGAGAGCATAAGAGCCATCAATTGTATAAAGGCTGTTGGAAAGAGAAAGGAAATAATCTGTTTGCCATGACCAGGATGGCTAGCACAAGAAATAATGGGCTCAAGTGACAGCAAGAGATACGAGGTTTAGGTATCACGAAAAGCTTCCTAATGGTGAGGGTAGTAGGGGACTGGAGTGGATTGCCTGGGGCGTGGTAGAGTCTCACTGTTGGAGGCTTTTAAGGAACAAACATCCATCAGAAATTATATATATAGATAGCTGATCCTTGCTAAAGGGGGAGGAAAATGGATAAAGAAACCTCTTAAAGCCCTTTCTCCCCTGTTTTTTCTCCGATCCTATAAAGCTACCAAAGAGACCCCAGCCCACTCAAAATCCCAAGGACGTGGTCAAAGACAGCTATAACAAAGCCTCCTGCAGTGAAATTTCAGAGTCCTTATAAACTTCCCAACAAGCCAGAGGGCTGCCTAGAATAACCTGCAGTGTCTTATACCAAGGCGGCAAGTGAACCTCTGCCACTTTATTTTACGGGATGTTTAAACAATGGACTAGCTTCCAGTAATACAATTAGTTTCACCGATACCTCCAAAACTACCTGCATGGTGAAGGTTAGGTGTGTCTTTGCTGAATCAGAATCTAACTACAGCACCCTGTCCTGGGCCACCGAAATACACTCCTCTGCCAATGCAAAATTTTGCAATACAGAAGTTTCTATATCTTGGAGTAGCTTCATAATCTAACACACAAGGGAACAGTCCTGCCATTATCAGGTAAGGGCCCTAAATGAGAAAGGCAACATTTCCAAGGTCCAGTGCCTGTGCCCCTTTGATTACTGCAGTATAAATATATTATTGTTTGTCAGACTGATCTTTCTCAGTCTGTTTCTTCATATCAGTGGTAGAGATAGGAGCTCTCTGGGGTCCTCTGAATGTAATTACTTTCCTTTCTGCGTAGGGGGAAGAGATTTCCTTTCATTCAAGGGTGCTGTTGTCTGCAGCCTTAATTTAGTCACTTTTATCTATATTATGAGGAATTTGGACTCTACTATGAGTTATGCCAAGCACATCTTGGGAGTGAACTTCTTGCAACTTCATGCTGCCACCTACAAAGGAGAACCAAAGTTTGCTTTATCTGTTCACCAGAAGACAGGAGGTCCCTATGGAGTAATCCCCGAGGTTTCTTTGACCAGTCACTGTGTGTCACCCTTGGTTTGCCCACTTACACTGGCATAAGCATTTTTCTACTTTGCAATGGTGCTTAGGAACTGAAAGCCAATCTGTGGTCATGTCAGGGTTCCAGAAACATCTGATTATATTTCTTTGCAAGGGAGATGTTTTCCCCATGCCTGCTAGGGCAATTCTCCTCTGTCTTGAAGTGGAAAGTGCCATTTTTTTTTTTCCTACAAGTGTTTCCTTGGAACTTGTCCTATAAGAAGTCAGGACCTGCCACACATCCTGAAGTGCTCATGAGACCTCTGCCATGGAAGCAGGACAGCTGCTGATCCAGGTTTCACCATTCAGTACATGAAAGGGAATATTGCACAAGGAAGTACCAGGAAGCCTGTAGCTCTAAATATTTACATAGTTGTGTGCTTACCCCCCAGCTAAATTCAACAGGACTCCATGTAAGGTCATAGACTTGCCACACTAATATTGGAATGAAATCTTCTCCTTTTTACTTTATTAAAAGTCTTAGGCAAGAGAGATCAAGTTTAAGCTTAGCATCATTCTGTTTCAGTGTACAGTAATGCTGAATGAGCTGGAATGAGAGGTATTTATTTAATGTATTTATTTGTGTGGTATTATCAAATTTGAGGTCCAAAGACTGAAATTCTACTTTTCACAGTACTGTGTACACATTGGCTAATATGATTTGCTCTGGGAGAAAAAACACATTGAGAAATGCTAGATGGTGAAAGTAAATATTATTGTGCGCAAAGCAGCGAGGGGGGGAATGAGGCAGAATGAGAGAGAGAAAAAAAGAAGGAAATGAAATGATATATCCAAGGACACTCAGGAAACCCATGTCACAGCAGGGAACTGACTTCACATCTGTTCTGTTCCAGCTCAGCACCTTTTCTACACGCAGCCTCCCTCAACGTGCTTCATTTGTGGTCAAAACCCCAAAGAGGGAAAAGAAGAAACAAGAAAAGGAAATACTGCAGGAACTTTAACCCCACTGTTGAGTACTTTTCATGGTGTCCAGGTAGTTAAGCTTAGTCTTCAATAATGTATGACAGAAAGTAATGCAATTTAAATCAGGAGAGGCAGACAGCAGGGTAGGGGAGGTAGAGGTGAGTGCTGAAGCGCACAAGCCAAAGGAGACAATATTATAGGAAAAAAAGCTGTGAGCCATAACAACAGCTTTTCTTAACAGAACTTAACTAGGTTAGAGTGACCTCCGAGAGGTGCCAGAATTTTAACAGCCAAATTCTAATGTGAAGGATTATGGATATTTCTGTATAAATTGCCCTTGTTTTACACAGACCGTTTTGCTGAGCACAATGTTAATTTTGCAGCTCTGCTGGAGCAGCAGCTTATAAGAAGATAAACAGAAAACGATGCCTTTAGCAGCTGACGGATACCTTGGCTAAGAGGGATGATAAAACTATTTACATGAAGATATTAAAGGCATGAAGGGTGCACCAGCTTTTTAGCAGCACTGCTCTGAATGGGGTGGGGGAAGGTGGCAATAGATGGGAAAGGACGTATTTTCTTCACTCTGATTTTTACCCAACCCACAGCTATAACTAAGAGAAGACTTTTCTTCTTTAGCTGCATGTTCTCTGAATTTCCTTTCTTGTGTAATTCTGCAGCAAGAACCGTTGAGTGAATTCCCATCCGAGGTGAAATTTGGGGTGTGATCCATGGTGCTGACAGAGCAGGAAAGGGGAAATTGAAGAGAGCTAAGGTTTAATTCGTTCTGGGAACATAAACCCAATTGCACTGGAGTGGCTGAAACAGAGGGAGCTCGTAACTCCCCATGTTTCCAGCCCCTGAATCTGTGGACTTCTTTACCTTTGTGTTTCATCCAGCCTCAGCAAAGATGATGAGGGTAGACAAAACGGAGAAAGGAAAGGGACATCAGGATCATGAAGTTCAAGCCAAGGTTAAGAACTCCCCCAAGCCTGATCCTAAGCCTGTGTCAGGACATGCACTGTCTCCAGCTGTGCCTAGGCCAGTCCTGCATTGAGGGACATACCCACTTCTTAAGGGACAGCAGATGGGATAGGAAGGGATAATTGGAGTTTGAAAGCAATCAGTGACTTCCCAAAGCACCACCCTCAAAAACTCTGCAGCCATATCTCAACAGACTTAGGATTCAGGCTGTATCAGCTGTGGCACAGGAGTGAGTGAGCAAGCAGGGCAGCTGCTTGAGACCAAGCACTGGGATGTGAAGACAGAGGAAGGAAGAGATAATCATTTGTGCCTTCTGGGGTACATGTCCCCCTGCCTCCTGCCCTAAGTGGTTATAAGCTCCAAGGTCACTCAGCCACAAACTTTCTCCTTGACTGGTCAGCTCCACTTGGCCTAATTCCAGGTATTAAAGTCCTAAAAATATGCATATTTAAGAATTAATCGTAACAAAATATTTTTCGTTTTCAACCATCTATTTTCCTGTCTTTCTACTTGCCTCTCATTAGCTCTTTTTAAATGTAAGACAAGTGACTGGCATTCATTCTAATTAAAAGTAAACATTTTTTTTCAAAGAAAAGGGATAGTACTGTGGTAGCCACACTTGAATAGCGCCAGTAGATTTACCTGCCCAAAATGACAGAGCTGAATTCAGCAGCTCGCAGCAAGGTAATATTAGCTCAGGTACAATCCCTCAGAACTCCACCTGGCCGCAGTCATAAATTGCTGCCTCCATTACAGCTTTGCCAATACCACTTCCATGCTGGCTGCACACCGCGCATTTCACAGGAGTGCAGCAGGAATGACAGAATGGGGTTAGGACGCTAGAAAAGCCACATTATTTTTTCATCCTAGGAGTTGCAATAGGAGGTAGAAAAGAGAAGGGCAAAGACACCAAAGGCTCAGCTCTAGTCTGCTGCTGCAACTGAGTGAAGAGAAAGAAAGACAGAAAAAGGCTGTGCTCACTCATCCAATCTAAATGTAGTAAAGTTTTTTCAGAGATATTTCCCACTAGTCTTTCACTTATTATGCATCAAGGGCAGAGCTGTCTCCATTTTATTGCACTCTGTCATTCAGAGCTGGGCTAATCATTGCTGCTGAGAATGGAGACAGCCAGTTGGGAATCCATCTTTTCAAGTGTCCCCCATGTTAATTATACACATGCCACTGCCCTGACTCGAGCTGTCTGGTGACTTTGGAAAAACTATCTTTGCGTACAAAGATCTAAAGGATACAGTGAAAAAAGACAGGGATATATGAAAAAGGAACCAAACGACAATTCTGCTATGTCCTGAGCTTGAGTTAAGGTATCTAGAAGCAACCTTGGCTCTGATCTCCTCAGCACAACTTTAGTAACAATGTGTAGCGAGCTCTGGGCAGAGATTGCCAGGCCAAGCAGACCACCCAGTGCCACACAGCCCTGTGAGGACATAGCGGGTTGGGTTGGAAGCAGCACAGCCACCTTCACTTCCCCCAAGCCCAGTTCAGCAAGGTCTGCTCTCACCACCACAGCTATTGAGACAGACCTGGGCATAAATTCTAAATGTGGAATTTTTCAGACTGCTAGGAAGGAAGATGGGGTAGAGGTGATGTCTTGGAAAATGTTGGGTCTGGAGCAGCCATCTCATCTCTTTTATCTGCCCAAGCAGCAATGTCAGAGGAGAGTCTGAGGCCATCATCCTCTCATCCTGACTTTTCCAGGCAAGGAATAAAGCCTCTTTTTAAAAATCTGCAGATTTATGTTTCCAAAGAAATAAGAGAAAAAATACAGATGAGCTGCTTCAAGGGAAACAGCACACCTTAGGGTTTAGTTCACAGGAGGATATTATAATTGCACAGAGGTTGGTATTTGTGCTAGTCACTTGAGGGAGACAAAGAGCCACACTGAGTTTGCCTGGATTTCGTATGGTCAGCCTTCAAGGTAGAAGAGAACCATAAAAGCCTTATGGTCAGTGTAAGGCCTGGAGATATCTATTAGCTTCTGGAAGCAAAAGAATGAATAATGAGATGGAAAAAACTATTGGGAAATAGAGAATTAAACAGGACTTGAAAGATCTTATGAGGCATTTCAGAAAGACTACCAAATATGAGAGAGCTGGTCAGCACAGCTTCAGACAATATTTGTTGTCAACAATGGCAAGGGTTGGGATAGCTTGCCTAGATAGAAAGGATCTAAACTCACTGTAACATTTGGTGAGGGAAAGAAGGCCTGAGAACACAAAGGTCATTTCAATCAGCTCAGCATGATCAAACACTCTGACGCATCTGCTCATAACATCTGTGGTGTTTAAACGTCTGCTCCAGAGTCAAAATATTGGGAAACAGCAAATACCAATGTGCTGTGTACTAGAGAAACCACAAGTAATTTCCTTGGTGAGTGCTGTGATCAGATCTGTGTCCTAAACCCAAGAGGAAATGGTAAAAAATGAACGCAATTTCAGAAAGGATTGTAAGGATAATAGAGATTTTTCTCTGTGGAGAAAAGCTACAAAGATGGTGGCTATTGAATAGAAATCAGAAAGATGAATGAGATGATACAGCACAGGCGTGGTCACGAACATAAAATACCATATTTGGCACTTCTGCTTTTTCACTGATATTTGAGAAAGCAGTTTGGGAAAATCTACACAATTAAACCAGAAATAGCTTAGAAGACCTATAAAGAAAACACTTTTAAGTGTTTAAGCAAAAATAACCACTGGAACTCTGTGCTGTGTGATACAACTGAAGCAACCAGCTATAGCCTTCTGTAACCTAAAAAGGATATTTAATGTAAGTGGCACATAACATGATTTCTAGCATGAAGGATGCCAGAACGTTTTTATTTTATTGGCTCATATTGCTTTTTTTTTAGCAAGTTTCCTTCTTCTCTTCATGAACATGAAGCTTGGTTTCCTAACTCACAGCCACACAACAGATCTTTGTGGAAAGTTTAATCTGAAAGAGTTTAGCCGCCTCTCAGCTCAAAGTTTTCCTCTGGAAACACCAATCTCACACTCAGGACTACAGAGGGAGCCTATCTCCTGCCATTGACCAGCTTTGCCATCTAAATTAGCTGGCTAACCCCCTTGTGCTGTGAATATTCCCAGAAAGAAGTGAACGCATTAGAGGAACTTCATTCAGCCATTAAATTGGGATGTGTCTACCTCTTTCTTAGGGGTCACAAATGAGATCTATTTACCGTAAACCTCTAGGGATTCTGCAATATCAAGGCGGAGGTAGGTAAACGTTTCAGCTTTCTGTAGAAATTTCTGGTCTGTTTATCATTGCAGTTTCAAAGCACTTACGTGAACCAAAAATAGTTCAGCAGTTCAACAGAGCAAGGCAGTCACTGTATCCATGGACTGGACATGTGTGTATTAGCTGCATCACTGACCATAATAATGTCCTTAGGTATAAGTGCAGTATTCATGTGTTCTTCCAGCTGACATTTTAGTGTAATTCTACATTAATAAAAGTACAACTGAAATATCAGTGCAGAATCCAGCTCAGTCTAATCCACTGAAGCTGAAGACACACTGTGAAAGTCCTTCTGATACTGTGGGTTGGAGCTGGGTCAAACAGACCTGTACATCAAAGGGTTAGCACCCAATTGCACTGTCCTCTCTGTTACTACAGGCAGTCAGTCCTTGAAATGATGACAAATTGGCTTGGAAATGCTCTGATGCACCTGGATGATTTTAGAAAAGTAAAAGCCTGGGGGATTCCCTTTTCAACCAAAATGGGAAATATATTTTTATAAAAACCAGTCATGCTACTTTTATTTTGTTTTCATCACTGAGATGTCTTTGGTGACAATGAAAGCAAAACATGCACAGTCCCAGGGAGAGCCAGTATCCCACAGGCAGGCAATAATCAAACTTGTCTCCTGAGAGCTTAGTCAGTGGCTTCAGTGCAGAACAATAGCCAGTTTTCATCCTATCCTTACCTAAGTCAGTCCCCTCATTACCTGTGGATGGACTTGACCTTGGTTTAGACCACTTTCCAATCTCTCGGACAATCAAATAAGCAGAGATATACTATAGCCTTAAGAGTTTTCCCCATGGCTGGTTGGGATTAGCAACTAGAGAGGAAAGAGCAAGTAAATACTAAACCAGATAATAAATTCCATGTCTCACTCCTAAACACTCTAAGGAAACATCCGTTTCTTAGCTCTCACAGATCACCTTGTCCCTCAAGCAAATATACCGTTTTCTTTCCTAACAGAGGCACGAGTTACTTTAGGCCAATACTGGGATCAATACCAGCAGCCCTGGGACTTCTAATATAACATTGACTGTATAACCCAGTTATTAGCCTAGTACTCTGTCTAAATTAAGGAACAGCTCCTAAACTTAAAAGTTAAATATCCTTCTGCCCAGGTGATTCACAACCAAAGACCCAGCACTGGATGTTTCAGAGTTACTTCAAACTTTATGAAGAGTAAACAACATCCTTTAACATTTGAATTCATTGGCTCTTATTTAGCCGTATAAGACCAAAACACACTCCAATACAGAGCTGGTTTCCTCTCAGAAGCCGTTCCTCTCCCTCTCTCTACAGTTTTTCAAGTACTGGATTGAAAAAAACTGGCCATAAAGTAGTACCAAATCCTGGGCTTGCCCTGACCCACATTATCAACTCATTGTCACCTCTACTGCAGAAGTGCAAAACCTTCTCCTTTAGGAGAGTCACACTGGAGGAGGAGAGATTTCTCCTCTTCTTCAGGAGACACTCCTGAACATTTAACATGATTTATAATGATCCACTGGTGCACTTACCAGGAGACCGCTCAAGGAAGGCAACAGAGACTCAGACTCCAATGAAGTCTCAAGGCAGAGCTCTGTGTTTTTAGCCACAAATTCTTCACATTCATGTTTTCTGCTTTATTCATACTGGAGACAACTTCAGAGACCACCACTCATTCCTCTTTCCCCACCCCTTAGTGATAATTCATTGAGGGGCTTTGACCAACGTTTGAAAAAAAATTGCAGAATGGGAGCAGCAGAAGGTCAGCTGTGACATGTGGTCCTTGGGGAGAGTTAGTCAGGAGCTGCCTGGAGATACTCTTTCAAGTTTGCTGAGTCTCTGAGCATAATGAGATACAGAAGAGATGGATAGCAGTGCAAGGCCACAGGGCTCCCTACAATCTGCTGAGCCTGGGAGGAGGAAGGGCATGTTCCTTCACTGCCTTTATGGACACCTTTCCTCCAGTGGTGATAAAGCATATGTCTGGAGCCCTACCAGCAGGTACTGTTTTCCCTCATTGTTCCACTTCCAGCCTCTGCCCCAGAGTGTGACCAAACACGAAATACAATTTATCAAGAACAAGCTCCTTACGTTGATCATCCTTCTAGATATCACCTTTCTTCGCTTACTTGGACAAAATGCTTCTATATAGATGCCTTCACATAACTGATGAAGTTGAACCTCTTCTCTGCTCCTATAGCATCAAGGTAATAATGAACTGCACTCCCTCGCCAGCAAAGTAACCACCTCAGAAACTCTAATCAGACACATGAAAGCTCAAGAGGATAAAACCAGATGTATACAAAATGCATGCAACATGCATAATTTCGGCCACCCCTGAAGCAGGCACTCCTTACACAGACCCCTCCCCGCCTGCCTGCAGGTTCTCCATCTCCCCTGTTTGCCAGAGACAACAAGAGGAACCTGTGTTTAGCTGTTCCCTCTGTGCGGAGATTAATTCATTGACAAGGCTCCTAGGAATGTGCCAGCTCATTAATTACCGTAAGAACTGTGTCAGCAAGAAGTAGGCAAGGTGACTGCTGAAAATGGTCAGAGAGAACCATCTATTAGCGCTTGCTACCCTGGCCATTACACGCCAAAAACCAAACCAATAACACCTGGCAGACGTTTCTTAACTACGAAATATCACAAGTTGCACACTTTACTAATATAAAGCACTAATGTATATCAGTGTTAAGGAAGCAGACTACAAGGAAATTGGCCCCACAAGCGAGTCAGTCCTGTTCCAAGAATGAAATTATTAGGCTACCTCCTATGGGCACAGTGGAGACCTGGGAGTACGATGGGCCTCCCAGCAGCGGGAGGTGGCATGGAAAAATCCTGACAGCTTTGACATGCCATCTCATCTGTGTTTCTATCTGGCTGGTAGGAAAGAAATCATCTTCGATAGAAGCTGCTCCTGTTGACGGTAGAAGCTGCTCCTGTCCTCCTCTGACAGGCAGGGCTGCCAGAAGGCAGGCTGTCCCATAACAAATCCACTGGGACATAAGGCAGAGAGAGACCAGGCTCAACAGGCTGAGATCTCAAATACAATGTCTGCTTACACAAGCAAGTACTTAACTCAGAACCCTGTGCTGTCTACAAAGGCAGAGAGATGGCCACAGCCCATTTCAGATCTCACAGTTGGTAGCTCTGCCTGGTGCCTCCCTCAGAGAGGGAACGTGACACCAGGAAGTCTCTGATTTGCTATTAAAATTCATCATTCTTCTTGTAATGCCAACACTGGGATAATGCGCTTGGGATTAGACCTAGGAAATCCATCAAGGCCAATACTTAGTCACACTCAAGTGCTTTTATGCCACAGTTGCTATGAGGAGCGGCTTCAAAAACAGCCCCTTAAGAAGATCAGGAGGGCAGGGGGCCTCTCGACTGCTGTGCAGTTGAAGGCAGGGCTCTTCCCCAGACAGAGCCCCTGCATTTTCAGTAAAGGGGCATTTGAATGTCAGGCAGTGGGAAGCAAAGGCTTGTCAATGCATCAAAGGTTTTGCTTCCCTTGGCTCAAGGGGAATTAAAGGCATAGAGAGAATAAGCTGGAGAAACTTAAGGTTGTTTCAACTTGCACAGAGCTCAGAAGAGCTCTGGAGTATCTGTAAGAACAAAAAGGAAGATCCAGGTTACAATTTCTCTCTTCTCATGCCTGCCACAGGGCTGGTGAATTTGTACCCCGAGAAGAAAGTGCTAAGTTAACAGCTATGGCAGTATCTTGCCACATTCCCGATCACCTACCCGTAACCCTTTCCAAACACCGCACTAAATCATAGGGGTGACCTTCCCTCATGCCCCATAACCAGCCCACTTCCTTCTGGCCTTTTTATTTGATAGATTTTAATTTTATTTCCCCCCTCTCCCTTTTCTTTGGCCAGTCTCACTGCAGGCCATAGGGCTAGGAAACATTATTTTTATCATCTGATATAAAAGGGATATGACAGGCCCGTGCTGTAAAATGCCAAGTGTCAAACCATAAGGAATTCCACAAATAACCATTCAGATGTCCAAAGGGAGGAGGGAGGATATGGATGGCTCCCAAGTGCATGTCTAAGTCCACCAGCACTGCAGAGAGAGAGAAATGTGGCTCTGTCCAAGCTTGCGAGGTTTCCGAAGGTCCTTGCACGTGTTGACAGCAAGACCTGCCAGAGGGCAGACAGGCAATGCCACCACCTGAAACTTTTGTCAGACGTCTTGCGGAGAACCATTGCCTCTGGGTGACAGCATTAGCTGTGTCACACACCTGGAGCGATTGCCTTGAAGAAATTGGCATTTGCTGATGGAAAGCACAAAACGAGTGACCTGGTTTCCCCTAAGGGATGTGTAGTGAGGTGTGGGAAGAAATTAGTAAAGGAAATCTGTGAGAGAATCCCCTGGCAGTGATGAGGCAGGAACAGGCTGATGCTGAGCAGCTGGGGGAGGTTTGGTGCAGACCAGGGAGAAAGAAGAGAAGCCTGATGTGCTGGAGGAAAGAGGAGGAGGAGGTGCTCTTTAGGGAGAAGGGGAGACGGGGAGATGGGAGATTAAAGAGACATGGGGGTGGGGGGAAGGAAGGTGGGGGGGAAACCAGAAATGGAGGCTAGTAATTCAGATAAAATGGATTAGATGGGGATAAAGGCAGCTGAGAGGGACTCAAAGAACATGAGATTAAGAAGTGCACGGGAGAGCTGATCAGTGTTCAAGGGAAATGAGAAAGCAGGGTCGTCTGGATCCTGCTGATGGCTTTTAGAGGAGCAGAGTCTGAACAGTTAGAGAGGGGAGACAGCCACAAAGCAGAACAGGGCTGCATAAAACCCCAAGGGGCCCAGAGAAAGGCAGGGGGACTGCTAGACCTCCTGACTACCCGCTGGGATCACCAGACAGCAAGCTTAGAAACAGCTGTTTGAAAAGCACAGGAGCTCAGTGATACTGTGAGACCCAGCTGCACCCAGGGCTGCCAGGCACTGGACACGTTCGTGGGTGATATTAAATGGGGTGCAAACACTGTGCGGGAGTTCCTTACATTTCAGTCTCTGTTTAGCAACATAGTCCTGGGCCAGCTGCACTTAGATCTGAGCCAGCACAGCAGACAGAGAGCGCTAAATGAGAGAGACAGCTCCATCCCTGGGGACATGCCACCACCCTGAGCGGGGGCTCGGAGTGGCCCCAGTACAAGACTCGCTCCCCAGGGACAGCCAAGCGCTGCGACTCCTTCCATGGGCCAGACAGTGCCGTGACCCTGGTGTGCTAAACATCACGCGGCCATTGCATTGCCTGTCGTACACTGGGAAAAAAGGTAATTGAGAGGTCTGAATTGTGCACTGAGCAGGTGACAGAGAAACAGAAGAAGTGTTGGCTCAATTCCTTGATCTCTTTTCTGGGCTGGGAATCAACTCATATGCCAGTTTGGTCAGGCAAGAGCAACCACATTGCTGCACCCCGGCTCCTTCCAGCCTACATCTTTATTTGCTTTCCCCTGCCACCCTTTAGTATTTGCTAACAGATTCTTGCACTGCAGGTCCTGTGAAATGGGCTGGAGCAGATCCTCACTGTGAGAGACCAGCTCCAGGACCATGGCCTTCACACAGCAGTGAGCAGGGCTGCCAAATTCACCATTTCATCAGGGATCTAGACTGCTTGTGGATGCGCACGTTACTACACAGAGGAGAGGGGAAAATTCCCCTAAATTGGGCAGTAGATAATTTGACTGTAGGCCTGCTTAGAAATGCATGCACTAGCTCAGAAACCAGTGCAATGGCAGAAACAATCAGCCAAAAGCAGGAGCGCAGATGGTGCTTAAGTCCTCCTAAGATGCTGAAGTAATAGACATTTAACTACAGCCTAAATTAGACTAACTTCAGGTCTTTGGTGCTATGAAGACCATGGGTTATCCTGTTTGAGCTACTTTCTCTGTTAACTGCCCAGCCAGGTGTGTAAATATTTAAATCACTTTATAAAAGGGTTCATGATTCTCCTGCTGCCGGGGAAATCTAAGGAAAAGAATAGCAAAGGCACAAAGCAGCCAAATCTGTAGACCAATTAATAACTCTCCTTATTCTTATCATAGCTACCCCCATTTTCTAAAGGCCCTGCAGAAACAGTCACATCTGAAAGGGCCAGGCTGAGCCTCAGCTGCTGCTTCACACGCAGGTCACATCCCAGGAGCAGCAGCCTCCTTCCTCCCAGGCCCCTGAGCGCATGGTGTCCCACTGCTCAAACACAAGCACAGAGGTTTATTTTTTCCCTTATTCCTGACAAACAAAAAGGGAAAAGCTGAGAGGAAAAAGAGAAGAAAAAAGGAAGAAAATATGAACAAGAAGAACCCACTGAGCAATGGGAGTTAATCTGACTCAAAGCCTAAATCCATGTTAGCAGTTAATCCAGTTAGTAAGGCTTTCATTGGGAGCTTTGAGAAATCCTTTAACCTCTTGCTGTAAACCAGGAGCAGCTTAACAGCTCAATGTTCATGAGAAAAGCCTGTCAATAATGCTGCTAAGCAGGTATTTAGCAGGATTTAAGAAACAAGTATGTGACAACTCTTCTTTAATGAAACAATTGGGCTTCTCTCCAGGAACCAAGTGGTCACTATTTCCTTTAGTCTTGCCTGTGATCTGCTTTTCAAGATTCAAAAGAAGATGCAGCTATGGTCTCTGTCAACTTGGAAAGTATTCCTTCCCGGGGAAAGCACAGTAAAAAGCAGATTTTGCTAGTGGTTTTTATAAATCTCATGGATTCTTTGTCCTAACAGATCTTCTGTGAAGCAGACTGCAGTAGTCAAAAAATTAAATTAACTTCCCTGCAATTTGTTTTCCTTTCAGAGGTGTCTATACTGTTCCAAGGAAAGCAAGCTGACAAATACTTTAACGTTTAAGGCTTTTTACCCCAGCCTGAGTCTGGCAGGATCAACAGTAAACCAAGTTTTTTCACCATCTCTGCAAAGTCATTACATAGTCTCTCCACCTGCAGAGACTAGCTAAATATGACTTAGCTCTAGTCCAGAAATCAGGCCATCACACATAGTCTAGTGCTGCGTCCCAGTTCCTGGCAAAGGCAAAGTGCAAGCCTATCTGGGGGACATCGACATACTGCAAGGTAAACTTCATCCCTGCCCTGGACAGATGAGACCTGGGGGATCAGAGGCAGGTGATTGTCCAGACTCACCCACCCTTGGCTTCTCCAGGTGCCCAGTTGGTAGAGGGTTCATGAGGATGCACAGCTGTCCTCTGGACTGTGCTTACTTATCCCTCTGACACTGGTCACATAAATTCCATCACGGCAGCTTTCAGACACAATCGCCTTAATTATCTGTGTGGGTTGCTACAAATTCTCTCAAAGATATGTGATCCAAGGTGGCAGTACCCACTTTTTATGTGAGAAGCCCTTTTCAAGCTGCAAAGCCCTCTGGGAACCAGACCTGCTGGGCAACAGGGCAGAAATCCCTGTGCCAGCATGGTGGAGACCACCATCAGTCTGGAAGCTCCAGCAGAAACCAAGGTTTTCTGCTGTGATATCCCATCCACCCCATTACTTCTGGAGAACAGGGCAGTTCTGAGCTACAGGGAAGCAAAGAGAGAAGGAAAAAAGAGAGAAGGAAAAAGAGGGGATGTGCAAGTCAAAGGTGTGTGACATGCACAGCGACTGAGGGACAAGAATCATGACTTTTCTCAGCCTTCCCTTCTGTTTTACACCAGGAGATTCAGCCAGGGGTATCATTTCAGCAAGACCCCTCTGCCTGTTGGATTCCAGACACAGACACTCCCATTTCCATTCACTTTCACAGATAAAAGGTCGTTCTGCCTTTTTTCCCTCTCTATACTAAGGAGGAACGTTGTATTACCTTTGATATTTGCTGTGTTCAGCCAGCGCAGGCTGAGGCGCCCATGCAACATTAATCCGGTTTTACCACCACGCACCCGGGGATGCTCAAAGGGAGGCAGATCATTGCCATTCCGGCTGTTACCTCTAACGCACAAGAGCTAGAAGTGCAAGCAGGGTCTTTCAGAGGGAAACACTTTGCAGCTCTCAGTGCCTGAATTCAGTCCTAAAACAGGTTGAGAAAGCCAATGTGTAGGAAAATACAAGAGAAAATAATTCCTCTTTAAGCACCCAATCAGAATCTCAATAGTGTGCAGGTTTTGCGTTACTCAAAAGTATTTCCATTTCTGGTCCCTTTAGTATCTGACTTCCTCTGCTGATAAGAGCAAAAAAATTTCCATGCATGCACACAGATATTAAACCCCTTATAGAAGGACTGTCTTTATGGGAGTCCTACCTAATGAGACCATGATCCCTTGTGAATAACTCTGGTAGGCACAAGGACAGCACAGATACTAATTAACCTATAACACTGCCATTAAAAAGTCATGACATGAGTTAATGCACTGACTAGGATAGTTATTTTTCCTTTCATAAATCATATTTTCCTATAGCTCAATTAGGTATTTTCAGCCACTGTTCTTTCCCCAGTCCTTACACTGTGTCTTTTCAAAAAGACAGTCACAAGCCCTTTTAAGGAAAAAAAAAAAAGATAACCTTTAAAATAGCAAATGAGTGATAAAAGCAAGTGAGCTCCCACTCAGTTCAAATTCCAGCTCAGCCCTTGTTGGCCAGGTATACTGATGGAAATGAGACTTCTTATGCATCATGCAGAGCCATCTTTTCACTGAAAAATATACTTCAAACAGATGCAACGTTAGCAGAGACTGGGATATGGAGCAATTGGTTATACTGTTTACTGCAAAATAACCTGTTGTATCTAGGTTTGCTGGTACTGTGTTTTCACACTCTGGTTTCTTATGAAACCAATACAAAAGACAAAGTGGATAAAGGTAACATTTGTTAAACTATAGTCACAGCTGTATTGCAGCATCTGGATGCAGAAGGTAAGGTTCAAGCTGAGGAATTTAACTTCATAAGAGCAGCTGTATTAATCACAAATCAGCTAAAGAGAAAAAAAACACCCAACCCTCAATTCCAAATAATTTTCACTATGATGCAGCCACCTCCGGCCCCCATCTTCCAGATGGAACCACCATCCGATTTTCATCCTTGTTATGATTCACTCCCTTCCCAGCATTGAGACATTCGTGGCTTTTCCAGCTCAGCTCGCGTGCTGAGCCAGCCAGGGCACGCAGAGCAGCAGCTCACAGTCTACCAGCAGCCGCAGCCGCCGCTCCCAGACCTCCTCCTGCCAAGGAAGGCAGCAGTGCTGGCCAGATGGTGCCTGCATCCCCCCCCCCAGTGCCACGACAGAGCACGCCGCTAGCAAGGCAGGAATCTGCTGGGGTACACACCGAGGACGGGGTCGGTGCTGCTCTCTGTTTTCCCACGCAGACCTCTGCTTGGCCGCCTCCCAGCGCCGTTTGCGCTCTTTAGGCAGCATTGCCCTGGGGGTTACCTCGAGCCATCTGCCCGATGCACCATCTGAGCAGACCTTCTGCTAACCCTGCCTCCCGAGGAGGAAGCCGAATACCGCCAGGCTCCCCGCCACTCGCCTCAAAATAAATAAATAACAAGGGAGCGAGCAGAGCCGCCGCTCTTTTGTTTTGATGCAGTCTGGCAAGGTCGGCACTGATGCGCTGCTTGGAAAGAGCTAGAAAAATGACAGCGTCCATCTAGCCTGAGAAAGCCATCCCTGCCGGGGCTTTGCAGCAAGTGCTACGGGGACAGAGTGAGGATGCTGCAAGGTATTATCCCCATGGCAGCACCAGGCTGCAGAAAGGATAAACCGTGGCCACTTGGAAAGCTGCATGGGACTTTGGACAATCTCTTCTTAGGGTGGATTGTGGTAAACCCCAGGATTTTCTTCCCTCAGGTGAGGACATGCTCCAGTTTGGGGCCTTCTAATTCCTACCAGCCAAGAATGAAAAGCAGCTCTGCAGAGCAGGGAGGGGTGGGACACAACATCCAGCTCTTCTCCCTCCCCATCACCAAGGAGGAGATGCTAACCATAGCCCTGCTCTGGAGAGAGGGACAGGAGAGCAAGGAACGAGGGAGGCAAGGGAAGAGCAGATGCAGAAAAGCACTGAGCTTAGGCAAGGCTGAAAACACCAGACTGTGAGGGCAAACACAGAGCAGAGTCTAAGGCTACTTTCACAGTTATTGATGTGGATATCACAGGCATATGATATGGTGATGTTGCTGGGGTATTGGCACAATCACCCCCCATTGCATCAGGCCTCTGTAAACCCAGGCTCATGAACTTCCTAATACAGTTCTAGGGTCTCCACTTGCCTTCAGGCACTGGGAGTGCTTGCCTGGAGCTGCTTATTAAAAAACTGTGTAGACACCCCTCAGAAACAGGGTTCAGGAACCAACCCTCTGCTCACACCTCACAAACAGACAGCACCCCCTCACCCCGATCCCTTTCCATCCTCTTCTTTTCCATCTAAAGAAAAACAGCCTGCAGAGCCTCGGACTGTGACTAACTGCTGAAATGACACTCACTGAAAGGGGAGGAT
The DNA here is from genome assembly GCF_018139145.2 of Gymnogyps californianus. NCBI lineage: Eukaryota > Metazoa > Chordata > Aves > Accipitriformes > Cathartidae > Gymnogyps > Gymnogyps californianus. The sequence goes on from NC_059484.1 coordinate 14,519,173, forward strand.
CATTTTGCAGATTAGGCTGGGAAGATCTGCAGGAGACGGGCTCCAGGATGGAAAAGTTTTGCAGCAAAGCTATGCAAAGGAACAGACTGAGTCAGAGCCCCTCTACAATAGCATGGTCATGCTACTTAGATCAAGCTGCTTGGCCATTGTTAGCAATAACTGACCTTCTGTCTTGCCGTCATCTGATGGCTGACAAGCTCATCAGCCACACTGCATGGCAGGATGGTGGTGGAATTAATGAGACCCTTCTCATTTTGCTGCACAGCCTCCCTGCCTACCACAACAGCCCTGGCAGCCAGTCCTTCCCCCAGCAGCTGAGAACCACAGCTCTCCTGCACCATCAGGGGCAGGGGACAGCGCTGCATGCGCTCAGCCTCTGCTTAAAGTCATCAGGGTAAATGCAGATTGAATGCATGAAGCACGGGAGGGTGGGGGCAATGAGGGAGGAATTGGGAGAACATCAGGTAACGCGAGGCCGCAGGCAGAGATGGATGGCACAGAGTTTCCCTGCGTCAGGCTTTTGGTCCCAGCAGGTTAAGGTACAGCCGCCTTCACAGATGCAACCATCCAGCTTGGAGGGATTCAAATTAAGGTCAAAAGGGATAAAGCAATGATGACCAAATGAATGCGTTGTTCCTGGCTCACAGTCATGCCCAGATGCACGTTCCTCATCATTTATGAGGATAATTAAAATGCATCATTTGTGTGTGTGTGTGCACATAATGCATACACACAATTAATTTCTTTGGAAATGAATACAACCATAGGATCTATTTTTTTCACTGCTTCTGTAGCAGCTATCTGGATTTTAATCTTGGGAAGAAGGGAAGGAAAATGGGAGGGGAAAGGGTACCCCCTTTCTCTGTTTAACCTCACCAGGAGAGGAGGGGAAAGCTGCTCACAGCTTTTCAGTCCTGAGCAGGGATTCGGTGGCACAGTAACTGTTTATGCAATTTTGCATTTGCAAAGAGCAGGCCTTGTAGTGCTTGTGACTGGAATTGGGCCCAGGAGGGGCAGGTTTGCCCCCTGTCTCCATCACTCAGCAGATTAATTAGCCATTACTCTCAGCTCTATAATGTAATCGCAGCCCAGATCTGCAGCAGCAAACTCTGAGCCCATTCCAGAGCACAATGCCAGCTGTGCCCAGCTCTTGTCCAACAGCCATGAAGGTCCTATGTGCCAGGGCTTCCTTCCCTCCTCCTCCTCCTGGGCAGCATGGCTTGACACTGTGACAGATTCTCTTTGCATCCTGCTATGTGCTCTCCATAGAAGTTGGTCAAATGTCCATGTCTAAAATCTGAGTCCCAGGAAACAATTTGTTTCAACACTGGTGCCCAGAAGCGTTGTCCAGACCTGGAAGGCAAATGTGCTCAGTGCTGTACAAGGGGCAGGAGTGAACTGCCCACAGTTGACAAGACTGTTTTGGCTCTGTGAGGCCACTGGACATTAACAGGACCCCATTCTTCAGTCTTCCAGCTAAAGCACACCGTCTGTATGCCTTCGACAGCAGGATGTACCTTCTCCTAAGGTAGGCACACATTTTGCCCTAGACCCAAGATGTGCCTGAAAGCAGAGAAGAGTGTCTGAGCACTGCTCTGTGCATAAGGTTTGTAAAAGCTATTTTGGCTGGCCTCTAATATTGTGTTAGTGCCTATCAGTGGATACACAAGCACACCAAGGAGAAGGCTGAATGCTTTTCACTCATTGTAAATTTGTGATGCTTGGGAGTTTGTTTATTCCTAGCTAGAAAATGCTAAGCCCATCAGTTATGTCCTCACTATTCTCATCATGCATCTAATTTATACTGACCTTCCAGCCGGATCACTGCCCTAAATTGTCACAAACAGTCAGCTCTCCATTACGCGGCTCAGTGGAGTGAGGGGTAGAGACATCTCTGTGCATGGACTCAGTGCTGCGGTGTTACTCAGCACAGGATCCCCAGGCATAATTAGCCTGGACACCGCACTGAATCCTGGCTGACTCTCCTGCAGCCCTGGTCTCCAGCTCATAAACCTTTCCAGAGCACCAAGGCACATGGAGCAGAGACAACGCTGCAGTCCCCTGCTCACCTCTGGCATTACCTGCCTCTGCTAGTGCCACTGCCTCCACCCAGTGCTGGTCGGAGGGCTGCTGCCACCTCCATCTCAGACACGCCTGATGCTGCGGCTGCCCGCTGAGCTGGCAGTGTCACTGGGGCTGCTGCAAAGCCTGTGCTCATAACTCTAGCTGGACAAGGGCTGGCCCCATCCCTCACCCTAACAGCCCCTCTACACTGCCTGCCTCTGCATCCTCTGCTCTGGGAACCTGGGTGAGGGATGAGCTGGGAGCTAGCAAAAGTCCAACAGGATTTAGTAATTCAGTGTCTCACTGTTAAGTATCTGAAGTACGGATTCTCCATTAGGGACTTGAGCAAGATTGCCTGTGAGCTGAGAAACAGGCATCTTCTAAGAAGCTTGGGGACTGTCACCACTTTGGTCTACTTCAGGATTTGGTCCTCAAGCAAAGTTGTCAGCAATTAGCACAGATGTATTTTAGGTCTGTTTATAAATGTCTTGCAGCTGCACTGATCAGGAGCTGGGCACAAATAGCAAGCGAGAGAAATCTGTTTGGGCTCTTTACTGATGCAACTAGCTCTGGATAGAGTCAGACTTGTTTTTCCTTCTTGCAAAGGCTGATGGTGTCTTCAAATCTGTGAAAGCTGGCATGTGGGTGGGAGGGGGAAAGGGATCATCCTGACCTTTGAATACTCAAATTGCTCAGACATCACAACTAACGCTGTCTGATGGTGGGATCAGCAGAAGCTGGCCAGAAGCTCTCTCAGAGCTCAAGTGCTCATTAATTCATCAGTATTCACACAGGGTATTTAATCAGGACTAAGACTAACGTGGACTTAAGATCTTCTTCAGAGACACTACAAAACAAAGAGCATGGTGACGTTTGTCTTCTGTCTTTCTACTAGTGACCTTCTGCTAAACTTCAGATCCCAGAATTGCCTGCCAAGGCCTCGCATATTATCAATAAGTCTTTCCTCCATTTGCCCCACGACATATTTATCTCCGGTGGTAAATCAGCACAGTGCCTTCTGGCTAGCTGTACTGCCCCTGGTTCTCCAAGCTTGGATCTCCTTCCCCAGGCACACCACCATGCCTCAGGCCCTGTCACCCAGGGTGTGCTCTCTCCTCTCTGGTGCAATGGCAGATGAAACGCTTTGACACTGTCTTTGCAAAAAGACAGTAGCCCAAGATGCAAAAGAAGAGACAGGATATAGCCTAGGCTGTTACTACAGCATTAACATGAATAAAGAAGAAAAGGAATATCCAGGCTGACACTCTGCACAGCTTCAATCTCCTTGGCTTGTTTCACTCTTCTTTCCTGCTCCAGCATCTCTCTGTTTGCTGGTATCTGGGAGCAGGACCTGACTCACCAGTCCCCTCAGCTCCTCCTGCCATCCCCAGTGCACTGTTGGCTCCGTGGCCACAGCCGCAGCCGTGTTAGCTGAACCATGCAAGGCCCCATTAGCATCTCCTGAACCGGCACAGATGGACAAGCTGGCTTCAGCAATAAAGATAGTTTGAAACCATTAAAAAGCGGCGAGAGCAAAATGAAGCCCCCTGCAGTGCTACTGCCATTAGGAAAGCAACACCACCAGCAAACAAACAGAAAAGTGCATTGAAATTTTGGCCAAGGCAGCCCTAGTTGGGAAATGAGGTCCATACACAGTGCAGCAGGAGCCAGATGCAAAGTAATTCAGGCTGCAACTTTAAAGTGCGTCTTTTAAGCAGGGTGGGATGCTTGATCTCACGACTTACGTTAGAAGTACGTAACAAAAGGGGCTGTTGTGGAACCAGGACTGACTATTACAGGCAACTCTGCTTAAAGACATGGTTAACTGCTGCACTGAAGTAATAATCCTGCCGCTAAATCCAGAATTTAAATGCCTCAAGGGCTTAAGGGCTGTCAGGAGCTAGAATTCATTTCCAGAGGTTTTATTTAGTTGCAGCAGCAATTTTACCTGAGGGTGACAGTAAATTTGAGAAATACAGGACTAATAATTTAACAGAATTGGCTGCGGTATTTTTTTAAAGGCGCACACACACACACAAGCTTGATGAAATGAGTTCTGCACATTGCACGCTTGCAGGTTTCATTTGAATGAAAATGATTAATGGGAACATAAAGAAAAAACACAGCACAGCAACAAAACAAATCAGCTCTGCCTCCTAAAGGTCAGAACAAACCTGCCTCCTGATTTGGAAATCATGTCCTAGGACAACATCAGGCATTTGCTTCCACATCCACCTCTTGCCTCTCCCAGCTGATAGCTGCTGATTCCCAACACCCCAAGCAAGTGGATGGAGCAGTAACTAAACACGCGCTTAGCCAGACATGCAGGACATGACCAGAAACAGTGATTTACACCACTGGCTCTCTAATTTCAGAGGACAACTTTTGCCTGTCTGTGTATCACCATTATTTGCAATAAAAAAAATAAGAGATCTTTTACTCAGTACCTCATTTCAGCTTGGAAGATGCTTTCCCTCAGGAAGAGATGGGGACTCAGCATAGCATCAGTGTGGGATTTCCATCACCAGGAAGGTAAAACAATATAACAGCTCGTAGGGAGCTCTTTCCCCATTGCCTTGGTCCCAGGCATGAGCAGAGAAAACAGCCCTCCCGTCCCCTTCCTCTGCCATGTGACACCACCTAGGGACAACTCTCTGCAGAAGTTCCTGTCTCTTAGCCCAGCCAAACTGCTGTTTCAGAGAGGGAAATGAGTGATCTGGGAGACTGGGCCCAAGAAGGGAACTAAAATTCCCAGCTGTGAGGCTGTCTTACAGAAAAACTCTACAGGATTTGAAACCACTAATATCTTCCCTCCCTCCCCGCCATTGTAATTGAGAAATATGTTCTTTTCTGCATTTATAATTGGGACAGAACAGATGGCAAAGGCTTTGTTTAATGAAATATGTCCATTCAATTAACCCATGCCACCAGGGATTCGGCAATGCAAAAGGAATCAGCCTCCCACCGCTGTAACGGGGTCCTCCTGCCCAAACCCGCACACCTAGGCGAGGACTGGGATGCTACAGGCAGGACTCGGAGACACAGGTCAGACCTGCTGAACCTTGCTCAGCTGCCATTCCTGCTTCCCCTGAAGCTTTGTTTCTTTTTTTTTTTTCTTTTTTTTGTTCTTCTTGGGCTGATTGCCAGTTTCAGAGCGGTGTCCAGAGATTTTGGACCCTGTCCTCACTCTTGCCTTAACAGCACACGTAAAAGGTAATATCTGGTCTCCGTGGTAATTGCAAAAGGAAAGACTTACGGGGTCCAGTACACAGGCAGCCATACCAAAGGGAATCAGGTCCCATTGCCAGCTCTGCCACCAAACTTTGGGGAGGTGAAGCCCATCCGTGCCTCAGTTTCCCCATCTGTGCTGATGAATAGCTCTTAGTACTCTGTGAACACCCCTGCATGTAATTCACTGGCAGTTTGAAAATCGACCATCAACCAACACAGCTTCCTGAGGCAAAGCATGACATTTTATTTCAGGTCTCTGTGTGAAACAAAGTTTGGCTCCTTTAAAGGAGGGTGATGTCATTTTGAAACACACAAATTGAAACACACATTCATACTGTGGGGAAAAAAAAAAACAACAACTCTTTTTTTTGGTCCAATTCCACCAATAACACACTTACCATGAGAAACAGAGCCAAAAGGTACAAAGGCCTAGAATTAGATCAGGTGAATCTGGAGTAAGTATTTTTATGCAGGTAGTTTATTTCTAACCCTGCTCCCAGCTTCCACTGGTGCAGGAGCAGAGGCTCTTCAGGGGTGTGACAGGAATAGCTTCAGCTAAAGAAAATTCATCAAATGCCAGCTGGACTTATTTTACCACTTTAAAACCATGCCACTTCAGATTTCCATTCCCAAATGGTGAACTGGTGCATTTGCCAAATAAATTACTTTGGTGTTTTGGGGGTTTGGTTGGGTTTTTTTTTAAGTAAGTGAGGAAAGCAAAAAAACCCACAACATTTGGGGTTTTTGTTTTGGGTTTTTTTTCTTTTTTTTTTTCTTTTCTTTTTCTTTTCATTCAGATCAGGAAGGAGAGAGAGTGCTCAGCTGCTTCCCATGCTCAGATGCAGTGCGTTATTGATCTCTACAGCACAGTGAAGAAAACAAAATACTTCTATGGGAAATACCTATTCTCTTCAATGATGCATTTTTTTTCTCTCATTTTGCAGAAAACTTGAGTAGTTTATTGGTCCCTTTGGTTGTGAGGAAATACCTTCGGATAGCAATTCATTCAGAAATCAGATTTATGCAGCCAGAGGGGAAACACAGCCCATGACACCTTCCAACAGGCACCGACAGCCCCGGCTGAAGCATGACACACACGATGACATGTAACACAAACGCCCCTGGGGAACGTGCCAGTCAATCCGTGCACGCATGAGGGAGCACCCGACGTGATCTCTGACATCAAACAACCCTGGCAAACCCAGATCCCTCCAGTGCGCCAGTCCTCGGCTGCAGCAGTCACTAACAGTCCTGCCACGCTGGGAAAGCAGCTCCTGCAGCTTTCAACAGCACCTAACACCTCCTAGGTTCCCCAAAACACATCCTTCAAACATTCCCGTTTGTCTTGTGTTATGACCCAGCTGGACTGTCTTCCTTCTCTTTTTACCCATTACAAGGGAGAGGAATACCTCTTTTGACTTCCTTCAAGCTATTTTATGGGCTCATCTGCCTCCCAGCACTTATTACCAGCCCTGAAACCAGTCTCTCCCTGGTGGCACCACAGGCATATTTTCTGGCATTTGTGACTGTTCCCACACTGTCTTGAGCTGAGCTAAACAGTTTCCAAGTGCAAAGCAGCATGACTGAAATTCCTGCTAGACTTTCATAATGAATATGAAGTTGCCAGACAGTAGAAATTCCTAACTTCACAATTTTCCAAATCCACTTTTCAATGCTAATCAGCCAAGACCAGACAAGTCTTCCCATTTTGATGAGAATTACATTCTTTTTTTTTTTTTTTTGACGACAACAAAACAATTCTTGCAAAAATATCGGTATATCATCATACGTGAAACTCAGTATTTTATTAACACAATGTGCTAACTCATGACTCAGACAAGATATCGGTTGCAAAAATGACCAGGTTGACTCATCTTTGCTCATGGCAGGAGTTTCAGAGACACATCCTAGATCCTGCCGTGAATCATTCAGGCCTGAGAGCAGCCCTGGATCTGAACTCTCTTTGGGCTTTGAAGACACTCTGATCTAGCTCCAAATCTGCTGGTTTGGAGGGCACAGCTTGTCCTCCTGGATGTTTCAGCAGCTGAATCAAATCATTTGATGGTTTTGTAATGCGCTCAACTGGGACGCCACAGGTTGACTGTGCTAACATAACTGCTGCCTGTGACTATTGCAGCTGGCTAACAATAGGACTCGAGATAAAAGGATAATTTTGCAGCTCTGAAGTGAAGGCATGCTAGATAAAATACAACAAAAAATTGAAGCCTTCCCAAAACACCAGATTCTAGGATCAAAGCTCTGCATCCGCTTGCCCATATCAAATCACAAAGGCTGATGGGCAGGTAGAGGTGCCTCTTTGCCCAGGGCGCTGGTCTTGGCCAGAGTGAAGGAGCTGGTTCTGTGTTTGTATCGCCTTCATAACAGCTCCAAGTAAGAGATGGTTTCTGACAGCTTGACCACCTCTCACTCTCACAAGTTGGCTGCCTTGTCATTGGCAGAGTCCTCAAGCAGATCCAGCTGCCCAGACAGAGCTGGCTCGTACTTCGAAACGTGGCAGGCAGCCAGAGTAGCAAAGACGTGCTGGCTTTTCCCTACACAATCCCTTAACAAGGAATCCTGATGTTCCTGGGCACAGCTTTCTTTCCCTGGGTACCTCACACCATCCAGCAGTCACTCTGATTATCTCTGAGACTCCCCTTAGCAGAGAAACAAGCAACTTTTTTCTTCCTTTCTCTCTTGGGATGAGCACATAAGAAAACCTCATTAAACAGAAATTTGCCTGGACTGGAGAGGCAACTCCAGGCCACTCTAACAAGGTGAATTCTGTCCTTGCTATTTCAACATCTGGCCCTGTTAGGGCTTGTGCTTTTGCTTAAGCCATCCAAGCCAGACACATGCACCAGCTTCCATGGGGAGTGAGCCTTATTGAGGGTGCCTCTCCATTTGGCTGTTAGGGATGGACAGAAAGTAATATTTCTATTTCTTCTCTAGCCATCCTATTTGCTTTCACCCAGAAGGTAAGCCCAGGCCATCTTCAGATGATACCCTCTGCCCAGATATATATCACTTCCCCTTCTCTTAAGATGCTTGAGTTTTACAAAAGCTGTGTATGTGATTGCTCCCTAATCCCCTTCAGACACAACAAATGGATTAGCACAAGCAGCTTAATCCAGACCTCTCTGCTAACCATCCTCACCTTGAAAGGTGTGGGCAGGGAGCAACCACAGTTCAACACCATGAGCCACTAAAGGTTTAACAAGCCACTGGGGCCGTGGCCATTTCAGCCAGTTGAGAAAGACCCAGACCTGTAGTCCCTGAAATCCCCACCACTTTCCCGTCTCTGTGAATTATGGTCCAGGATGGAGTTTAGGAAAAAATAAGCAGCAAAGACCAACTTATTTCACCGTCAAAATGGTGCTTTCAGCTTGCCACAGAGAGTCCACAGCATCAAAACACAATTAAGTAGTTGCACATCGACAGACTCTCCTAATTGCTGCAAGGAGCAATTCAATTATGCTTTCGACACTGAAATGAGTCATTAACAGTCTATAGGGGAAAATTGTGTTTGTGGGGTCGTGTTTTTTACAGCATGTGCTATCTTCTTCCCAAAAGTTAGTTATTTTACTGCTGACAATATTAATTTTGGATGGATTCTTCCCTTTAGGAACTAAATTGAGACATGTCTAGTTATAGGAACAATGTTCCACTGTAGATCAGAAAAGCTCAAAGCCATATTCTCCTATCTGGAGTTATGAAAACAGAAATTTAAGGTCCCATCTGTCCTGTGAAATTCAACTGCTTCATAATCAGATTATAAGTAATCACACTTTGACTCTGAATTCATTGTAACTCCAGTCTAGATAGGACCCTAAACACAATTAGGCTAGTACCCCGGTTCAGACCAGTGATAGCTGATTTTCAAGAAAGGAAGAAATAATTCCTGTTATGAAAGCAGCTGGGATGAAAGGTGGCAAAGATATTTTTAAGATATTCTGAGTTACAGATGCTGGAAGAGTTAAAATACACAGAGTATCCTAAGAATTGAAGCGACTTACTGAATACTTAAAGTTGAGTCAGGTTGGGTCTTCTACTTGGGTGACTGAGGACGGTTAAGAGCCACAAGAACACTTGAACCTTTCTCACAGAGAGATTTTTTTTTTTTTTTTATTTTTCCTACTGCAATTTGAAAGCAAGATGATTGCAGAGTGGTGGGATTCAGCAGCACTGAATAAGTCCGGTTTTGAGAGCTCTGGGTTAAACAGCACTGATTTAGATGTTCATGCCTGCACAGTAGTTCAGCAAAGATAACAGGTTGCAGTAGCCGCTTGGTAATTGACCTATGGTGATTTAAAACCTTAATTTGCTTTCATGCTTCCTGATTTAAAGTAGTGTGTGCACTTGGGCATAACTGCCTTAAGAGGTCTGAGCAATATTTTAGCCTGGATTCCTCAGGAAACAAGGTTTAACAGAGCATACAGACTATTCCTCCTAATAACTCCTAAATGCATTGGCCATTTTCAGCCAAATTTGTTGCAGCGTTCAGAGTCTCGATGCTTATAACATTCCCACAGGTTTTGTGAAGAGCCAGAGCCAAACTCCGCTCTTGCTTATTTTGAGAGCAGGCTGTCGGTTGAGCACTGTGGGCAACTGTGACTTGGTCACAACATATCCTGTCTCTTCTGTGGTGGGCACATCACACAGGACATGAAGCAAGAAGAGGACAGCTGGGCTACTGTGGGGCTGGGTCCTAGATACAAAAGGGAAAACATAGAAATCTAGGCTATATTGGATCCGCTGCCTGTTGAACGTCCTGTTTTTAAATAGCTGTGTTCTAGCCATGACTTCATGACATTCCCTTTACATACAGCCATCGACAGAGGAACGAAATGCCATTCTCTACCACAGAGACAAGCAAGCAGAGGAGTGAAGCGGATCTTCCTTGTGCTAGCCAGGCAGGGCAAGAGGCACCGCACGCTGCAGAGCCCTGAGTGGCACCTACAGGCGGGTAACAAGGCTCCCTGGGTGATTTGTAGGCTCTGAACAGCAAAGCTGTCACTGAGCTCCACTGAATCTTCCTCAGTCTGCACCTTTGCTGAGCTGATTTATTGAATGTGTCAATAACAGAAGTGGGCCGGGGACTGGCTGTAAAGTTCAAAACCTGAATTTCCTGTGTGTTTGCACTCCCCTCCACCTTCAGCACTCTAAATTTCATCTTCAAATGAGTACGGGTTTTAGCTGGCTTTCAGGGGCAAAGGGCTGCTGAAAATGAGCCCCACTGCTTTATCTGCACGGGGCAAAACAGAGGATGCTCATTTTCACAGACTGCACACTTAATGGCTGGGTTAAGTTAACAGAAGTTAAAAGGCAGTTTGGTCAAGCAAGCAGGGAAGAGCTGGAGTCAGAACATCCAGCTTCCTGCTGCCCATTAAATAATCATGTGTACCTTTGGGCCATAGCTTCCTCACTTAGAAAAAAGGGTCAGACCCAGTGTGCTCTGGTCACAGAAGGACAGTAAGCATTTCAGAAAAGGGGTGCTGCATTTTTATTATTGCTATTCCTAAATTAAAATTCAAGTGCTGACCAAAAGCTCACTAAATTAAAGAAAACTCTACGGACTTCAGCAAAATATAATGTACCCCTCCTTACACTGGCTGACAAGGTCCCTGTCTCAATGACATGGAGAGGGATTACAAGAAACACCAAGAATGCTCAAGCATGGTTACATTTTCGAAACCAGGCTGTGTTATCTGCAACCATGAGACACAGTGAAGCCTGTGTCTGTCCCACTAGGGCCACACTGCATGGTGGCATGATCCCATCAAGACCAGCAGGACTCATCTTCTGGGCATGGAGCCCAGGACCATGAAGGGAAGTGCTAATAGTTAAAAAGATGTCTGGAGCTTGCAGAAACAGACATTTTCCCAGGAATAAAACATGACTTTGAATAAATGTTTTATTCCATTGCACATAATGAATGGCAGTGAATGTGATTTGGGGACCTGTCAGAGAGACGAGCACAGACATAGTACATGCACTGCAGACAGTATTAATGAGGTTGTTTAACTGAAACATAGGGAATTGAGATCACTGTTAATTTTAATCCCCTTTTCTCTTCCCTCTGGGTTTTGGGTTTTTTTTTTCCTTTTTATGATCACCTTCCTATGTGGCTGATAAAACAGGGCCATCAAAATGTTTATTAGAAACTCTTGCAGGAGCCAATCCATATGCAACCGCATGGAAGGTAAAGAGGCATCTGCTGCTCAGCGTTTCCAGCAGATTTAGCATCAAGCTCAGCTTGCAGCCAGGCAAACAACACTATTTGCTTCCAGAAGAAGTAGTGGAAAGGAGTCACTAGGAAATAAATAAAGGACAGTGCTCTAACCCAACAGCTGCTTGAACTGGTCTGATCTGTGGCAACATCACTTTGCAGAGGAGCTTTTCATCATTCTCTGTGTATGACTTAATAGTGGCTGTCAAGAGTATGGAAAACTGCCACTCTTGTGTGGATCAGAGCAGCTCTCACCCCTATGGTCACTAGACAATATACTACACAGCTTGCACAAGCATGGGGGAATAAGGCCAATGTCTGCCACATTATGTCCTTCCTGGCTGCTAGAGCCATTTTTAGGAGGGGATTTGCTCCAGTTTTTATTAATTGCTTTAATAGGCAGAGAGTATTCTTGTTGGTAGATTGGTTTCCTCCTTCAGGAGGAACACGCTCCCCTTTGCCAGCTAAATCTTCCCTCTACGAGGCTCAGAGAGTCCAACGTGAGGAAAGTCGTGTGTGGTTTCACCTGGTTTATTAAAGCTACAAGGAGGCTTGTCCTGGCAAAGGAGCATCGTGGTGCTATTAAAAGAGCAGAATGGCAACAGGGCATCATCTCCAGCTAATTGTTTCATCAACTTGGAGAGCAACAACCACTTGCTAAATAAGGCACTTGTTTTTCTGCTTTGCAATTGTGCTCTTCTGTCTGCCAAGAAAAGCTCTGACACTGAAGGCTTCTCACGGCCTCTAGAAATGTTGCCTTTGGTTTTAGTCCAGAAAGACAAAAAGCAAAACCAAGAGCTGCAAATCAGAAGAAGAGGCAAAAACTCTAAGGAGATTTGCCCTCCTCCCACCCACGTGAAACTCACATAACCAGTAAGCATTGGCTAGAAGAAAAAGAATTAATGAAACTTGTTTGCTGCGTCTGCATCAGAAAATGTTAATGCTCAGCTAAAGAAAAGACACTTGAGAGTTTCCTCAGATAAGTTTATGTTTTCAGTTGCTTTTGGAAAAACAATCAAGTTTGCATATTCTTACCAAAATATTGAAAGTGCTTGACTCTTTCATATTACAAACCAGGAAACTGAAGCTATTAAGCCAGTCCTATAATAAGATTTGAGAAGAAATAAAGGGCTATTTAGAACTAGATATTGCTCTCCGTAATGAACTGAACTGGCAAAAATTCTTTTATTTTTTCGTGTTGCTGAGTTATCCAGGAATTAAACATGATGTAAGCACCTATTAGTTAAAGTACATGCTCATGCATGTTGATTTCCCTTGTCTCAAGCTCAGCTCGTTTGCAATTTAAAGCATCAACAGTAAAACGTTTCTGCACTTAAAAGTCATATCTTTTCACCAGTAAAGCTCCTTCCTGAACACACCTCCCTTCTATTCTGGCATGCCCATTTGTGGGCTGTCTTTAAACTTTGTGTCTAAATATCTCCTTCCTTCTCCCCAAGCAGGTGACCAGAGAGTGAGCCAGGCCAAATGTCCCTGGGTGTCAAACTTGGCATCAGTGTTATTGGTCTCTTATCAACAGCAAAGTTTCACTAGATTATGCGGATGGCTCCAAATCTGCAATCTTAAATTTCTGGAGCAAGTCAGTCAATAAAGTTCACTTAAGGATCAAGGTCTCTTTGCAGGACACAAGTGTGAATGAGTAGGCATTTCTCACTCTTGCAAAAAAGAAGGGAAGAGATCGTGGGGAGAGAGACCAGGGCTACCTCTGAACTGGCCAGTCAGCTTACCAGAAGCCCAGGGGACATTGGTAAGAACAGATGCACCCAAGTGCTAGACACATCCTGCAGAGTGTGATTAGTGCCTGTATGCCGAGTCAAGCCTACCTGCCAGGTTAACTGTGTGCATGGGACAAGCCGGTCATGATGAGGAATTCCTCTGGTTCCAGTTGTGATTGACAAGAAAAGGAATAAGAAGGTAGGAGCTGAAAAAGCTGTGTGCAGTAACCTTTCCCTTTGTCAGAAATGTCAAACCAATTCCTAACAGCTCACTTTAAAATGCATTTTACATCCTTTTTTTGACATCTTTCCCACCTCCCCAACATTGCCAGAAGATACAAATTCACCCTGACAACCAGAAGAGGAAGGGAAAACAAGAAAGAAAATAAAATAAAAGAAAAACAAATCTCTAAACCCTTTCTAACCATCAGAGAGGACAACAAGAGTTAGCATAATACACTTACTGACTAATCAAGCATGAACCACCTTCTCCCCACAAAAAAACAGCACTAATCGGGCAGAAACGAAGTTACTTATCCTAGGGGAACCCAATGATTATTGTCTTATTTCCCTGGTAAACACTGATAGCACTGTGTAACATAACTATATCAGGTTCATTTTCTTATTTTTTCACTCATTTTTCCTCTCACAAACTTCCTCCATTCCTTTTCTCTGTCTTGTTGACTTACAGAACCCGACGTCTTTGCGTCAGGAAAGCTGTGCAGCTCTATTACATGCTGCTGAACAAAGACGCATATCACACAGAGACAAAAAAATAAAAATAATTTTTAAAAAAATCCACAATAAAGAGAAAAGGAAGAGGCTTTACTGACAAAACTCTCACATCTGCATTTTGTGACTCTATGGGTGGACTCCCTCTTACTTAAACTTACATCTCTTAGATATCTAGTCTCATTAGCAATCCGGGCTTCTACTATACTCAGTGAACAGAGAAAGGGCAAGTCAGGAGAATGATTCACCATACCTTCTTTAGAAAGCTATTTTGGGATGGACTAAATCATTCTTTGGAGATTAGACAATTAATATAGACTAGATGTCCAGCGTCTACACAGCTACAGGGTAAGATGTACTACTATCATGACACAAGGAAGGATAGGTCCAGAGACTAAGAGCTGATAATAGACATCAGTGACAATTATTTGGTTTTAAAACCTCTGGGAAGGAGCAGACCCAGGGAGAGAAAACACTTGTTCAAGGTCACAGAGAAGGTCACTAGAACTGCTTGTGTCTCCCGAGTGCACTCCAATGTCCTGAATAAAACATATTCATTTATCATGCAAGGAGTAAGGTTTAGGAAATGACAGTCCAAATGCCACATGCAAAAAAAATCAGAAGAAAAAGCATGACCTTACATTAGCACGTGTTTAACTACAGTTTCGTTTACGTGAGCAGAAGCACACTGGTTCCCTCAAGCTTCTGAGAGTATTAGTAGTAGGAAAACACAATCCTGTGGATTTTCAATAGCTGCTTGCATTAACAAAAACCCGAGGCACAGGATGATATCAATGACTGCATTACCTAACCAAACTTAAAGTAAATACACTGCAGTCTAACTAGAACTGGGGCAAAAGCCGTAGGGAACAGGAGGACTTTGCACTGCACAAACTTAATGCTGACTCTGGACTAAGTGATAGGAAATACTTTGAAAAAATACTGCAGACAGCAGCTGGACACCAATCTGGGGGTGTCCAGTGAAGTGGGACTGCCATACATGAAGCCAGTAGTGACCAGAAGGTGGGAAACAAGCTTCATCTCTCCCATGTTCAACCCTGCCACAGCCAATAGGACACCACAGGAGACATAAGGAACCTAAGGGACCTTCCAAAGACCTCTGGGAAAAGGAAGGTCATGACACATTTGGAGTGACTACATTATGAAAAACAAACAGCCCTGACCATGGGCTTGCACATAAATTGCCAACTGCAGCTGTGCTCAGTACAGCAGTCAGCGTTAAAAAATGCCTCTTACAATGTCGATGCAGAAAAGCCTGCATAGACCTGAAGGATGCTTTTTGTCCTTATACCACCGTGTCCCTTTGGACTTTCTTTTAGCTGTAGCTGCTTTCTTAGAACAAGAACTAACTGCCAGCTGAATCGGTGCTTCCCCTCCTCCTCATCCAAACACTTCATAACCACAAACCTCAGCTGCACTTACCTATTTCCTGCATTTACCCAACAGATCATGGCAAAAAGGGACAAGAGGAAGGAGTTTATAATAGGAAAATAATCAATACTGACATGCCATCACTGTCTGCAAGGCAATCATTAGCGGCTCAGGAGAGACCTCAGGGGCTTCTGTTTGCTCGGTGTGTGATTGCCTCCTGCAGAGAGCTAAGCTTCTATGAAAGACTTCAGCAGGTGCCTTTTCCTCCTCCACTCCTCCTCCAGCCCAGGGAATTCAGCGTAAGTCAGGCAGCTAAATTACACCTCTGGGTTATTATCAGCAGTATTAATTACGGTGTTCTCCCTAATTATCCTCTTTTAACACACTCAGTTGGTTTGCAAGAACAATGCAAGATTGGCAAACAGTGGCATTTAAAAAATGTCTGGGCAGGAGGCTCAACTGATATAAAGCAGCACAGCAGGTTTATAGAAAGGTCAGTTTATGCTAGTGGTGGAGTTTAGCCCCTGTTTTATGAGGGTGTGAGCTGAGCTGCAGCTAGGCTGACATGCCCTGGCCAGCTGGCATGAATGGAGACAAAGAGTTTTGGGTCAGTTGTTCACTGGTCTACATCGTGACCTCGTGCAAAGTGCTATTCCCTACCACGGTTCTGCTGTGACTTCCTGACCTACATTAAAGTAAACAACACAGTATCATCATCCAGAGTCAGAACATTCCTTATGTCTCCTGTTCCATCCTGCACGAACTGCGGGTAGACTTGGGAAACCCAGGGAGGCTCTAATATGTTTCAGCTCTCTATCCTGTTTTTGAAATAACCAGACCTCAGTGGACTCGCACTCAGATCACTGACGTACGGAAAGTCACATTTGCAACATAAGACAACTCAGTTTTCACTTCTCTACCTTTGCTGTTCAAATCTCTCACGCTCCCCAGGCTGGCCTGCCCCTTCTTGGATGCAACTTATGCCTGGGGGACACAACTCAACTCACCAGATTCAACCCATCTCTAACGTGGTTGACAAGGATAACTGCTGGGTGGCCTGACAGCCTGCTGTTGGAGCCTTGACAGATTTGCTGCCTTGGGGGATGACAAACCTACCCCATTGAAATGTACACATGCCCCCATCATATCGATCTGTTGCTGAAAGAGCAATAACATTCAGATAAAGTGTATTAAAAAGAAAAAGAAAAAGAAAATTCTACAATCTGGAGTGGACCTTCTTGGACTGTGATCTTTCAGCATGATCCTTTAAATGCACTGGTGTCCATAACCTCAGACCAGCACCTCTAGCTGTGAACATTTTCTTCCATGTCCCTCAAAATGTGTTTCTGTTTTGTTCTCACTTGGTGCCTATGAAAATCATGTCTAACTGGTCTTCTGACCTGCAGAAGACATGACATAAAATACAGGAGTATTTGCAGAGATGGGCTGTGAATGTCACCCAACTTTCTACCCAGAGCTGACTGAAGCTCTATTAGTCTCCTCTTGCCAGCTATGGGATATGAAGTGCTTTTTGCAAATATCACCAGACTCTTGTGCTCATCTGCCTCCAGAGTTCAGAGTTAAATGAAGCACTCAGAAAATATAGATCCAAGCAGACAAGATATATTTGCTAGTGTATGGAGAGAAGCAATAGAAATCCCATTTTAACAAATTGTTCTCTAGCTCAGAGAGTGAAATCCAGTCTGGTGAAGGTCAATTCTAGCTCTATGTATACCGTTTAAGTCCTTCTTAGGCCTCTAGCTGTCACAGAGGCCACATGCTTTTGGAAATGTTTATCCTGACAGAAGATCCCTGTGTTTTTCCAAGTACAAACAGTAGCTGCTGCATATTTAACACATTCCCTACAACACAACCATAATCAGGGCAAGATAAGAGACACTCTGCTCTAGGCACTCACTGAGTGGGCACCAAATAAGGTAAATCTGCCCATTTCTTGGCTAATTCCTGCTCCTGCAGGAATCCAAGGATGCCTGTAGATCCACAGCACTGGAGAAGGAGGGGCAGAGGTGTGCAGATGGAGGGACAAACCCACAGGAGGATGAGACAGTGCCTCAAACATCAAACTCTGTCAGCCTTCCCCCGCATATCTGACCATTTACTTCAGTTACCATCTCCAGCATGAGCTGGTGACACCAGAGCCAGGATCATGCTCCTTTCTGGAGGATATCAATGGCTTTTCCTTCATTTTGATTACATGAATATAGCTCCAACCATGTCACGGCTGGAGGTACCCAGTAGAAAACTGAGAGCAGCCACGTCCCTAAGAAAGAGTCAAGGCACAATTAGGGTAGGCTTATTACAAAGCCGAAGAAGCCATCTCTACGTGAATTCATCAATGACAAAAAAAAATCTGCCCAATAATGCAGCAAAAAAAGAAACTGAGACATACATAAACCCCCTCGCTCTTATCCAGCAAACCTCCATCCTTGTAAACCCCTTCCATGGCTATGAGCTCTCTCTCAGAAAGTAGCACTGTCTTGTTTCACCAGCAGTTTTGCATCACGAAGGTGACCTTCTCCATGATGCTGCAAAATATTCAGGGTGTTAAATGTGATACATAGATTGGGGTCTGATTCCTACCTGCTCTGGGCCATTTTAGGTAGTTCCACAGCCCATTTCAGCCAAAGTTAATCTTTCCAGCAAGCTTTGGATCAAGCCTGGTGTAAATTAGAGCTCCCAAGGCCTCTTTAAGTTTGGCTTTTTTCTGGAGGAGAGTGTGCAGGACGGTGTTTGTGCTGATGAATAGCTTGGCATTATAGTAACAAGGTGCAGGAGATCCAAAACCCTGCTGCTGTTAATATACATGAGTCACCACTGCTGTGTGTGCCAAACATGCTTCCAAACGAAGCTGCAGTTTGCCCTTGGTTGATTAGCTGGGCAAAGGCAAGTTTGCGAAACTTTTTTTTTTCCAGTGATTCAAGATCTCGACATAGCAGAAATCTCTGTCTCGATCTGCTTACTGGCAAACACCAAACAAAGACGACTTGTGTGTTTGCATTTTATTAATAGTTTACAACTTGAATTTTTCTTCTCTTTTGTTCCTGCTGATCTCATGGAAAACTATAAAAATATATATATAGATGTCTGCCAAATAGATTTCTTGGAGGAAAGCAGAAAAGTGTGAATAATGGGTTCTGAAGTATGGATAATTAGCAGATCAAATAACCCCAAGGACTGGGGAATTTTTTCATCATCTGCAGATATTCACCATTCCTATTTTTCTAAATAATGTGTACCCTCCAGGTACACATTTTTTCACTTAGTTCATATAATAAAAATAGAGGTGTCTACCGCAGGGGTAGGGGAGGTTATTTATTTATTTTAATTTAATGCTTCTGACAGTGAGAAAATGACAGCTCTGGCTGCAGTTAGGAGTCATATGGGCAGTTGCTGTACAAACTTCCTGACCGTAGCACCTCTACTCTGACCTTTCCACTCCTACAAAAGGCTGCTGTTCAATTTAGTTCAGTAATGCCAAGCTAAAGAAGTTTGCCAATGTCAGCAGGATGGTCAGTGGGTAGCAGGCATGCAGCAAAAATTGTGGACCCATTTCTCTCTGGGTGCAAATGGCTGCAACTCTCCCTTAGGGTTCCAAGTCATATTCCAGCGTTTTTTTCTAAATACTGCCTTACTTCTTATTCACTTGTTCCATGTCTCACTGTATCCATAAATAAGGAATATGCAAACCTCCAGCAAGACAAAATCAAACTGATTTGCTTCTCATCTGAAGCAGGGCAAGGCTAGAACACAGGAAAGGGTCCTTTCCTCCTCCCAGACAGCAGTTTGTCTGCCACTAGAGTCACTCATCACCAGCCCACAGCTGACACATGCTCTGAAAGGCGTGTGCAGCTTTGCCCGTACATTTCAGAAATAAATGAATAGATAAAAGACTGGCTGCCCCACTGAGGTGTTCAGCAGCTGATTTGTGGAAGCAGTCAGGGACTGATCCTTAAAAAATGGATAGGACTCAGTTGCACCTTCACAAGTGTAGGTCTTTCATAGCAATTCTCTTACCAAAAAGTAGAGGGCCAAAACTCTGTGTTCTACTAAGATCACAAGAAAAATGGTGCAACTGTTACTTATTATAAATAAACCTGATAAAGTGTTTCAAAGCTTGAGCTCGCCAAATCTTCTTTTTTTCTAATAAAACACTGTCATCTTAGAGGCAAAATAGAAGTCTTCCCTTAGAGACAGTAATTTAATAGCAGGGACATTAATTAATTTCATCTCCACATCAATGCTCTGTTTTATTTAAACCCCCATCCTGCAGCCACTGGGGTGCTGGAGCATCTGCAAAGCCTGGAACAGCCCTGGACTGCAGCCAAGGGGAGGTGTGGTGTAGGTGGCAGAGGGCAGACTAATGTAGTCATGACAGAACCAGCTCTAAGCCAGTTTGCTCCAGTAGCGGTAGTGGTTTACCAAGAGTAACATGGTGCTTAGCCCAGGAAAATCAGGATAAATTATAACCATTCATACTTAGCTCAGGCAATAGGATGACCACAGACCTTTGCTAGAATACTGAAGTTATGGCTATTAGAAATAGAGTTTAAGTACTCAAATGCCCTAAACCCATCTATTCGTCATGTTTGTTGATGAAAATTTGCAACAGTGATTCACCAGGGACCCAGAATGGTGGTTATATGTGTGAATGATGGTAGTGTCCCTCCTTAGAAATCACCTCACTGGACTACAATGGTAAACTCAATAAACGCACCTAATGTGCATGGCACACCTAAATCCAATACCCAGGACTACAAAAGCAAGGTTTGACATGACTCAGAGATCTTGCTAAATCCTTAGCTACAGCCTGCTGAGGCCTGAAAAATATAATTCAATGTCAAGTAAAGATGTCATGAAGCACTGTCAGGAAGATGTCTCTATCAGCAGCTCCATTGAAAATCAAATTGGTCTTTCATTACCCCATGCAATTAACCTATGTAAATATGTGCTAATGACCACTTCACTAGTAATTCCTTTCATTCGCTCATAAAGCCACATGAAGACACAAGCAAGCACTGTTCAAAAAAGCACATCTTTGGTGACCAGGCCCCTCCAGCCTGGAAAGAAAATGCAGGAAGCCGGTGGCAGAGTAACACCATTGATAGGACAGCCATCCTACACTTCCTTCTGCGAGCAGTTTCTGAAAGGTAAACTCAGCAACTTGCTGATGCTACAACACTGAAAAACTTCTCATGGCCATTCCAGCCACTGCTGTTGCTGTTAACCATCTTCTTGTCATTCAGATTTGTTAATCTTCACAGTGGTGAAGCAGGGGTTGGTTGGTTGCCTGCCTGTGCACCATGATGCTGAAACAAGGACGGGTAAGTTCTTCTGCAGACAAGTCTCTTCTCCTCCCTAGTCCTTGCCAAGTAAGCATGAGCAGATGGTACATGAAGAAGAGAGCAGGCGCACCAGTGCCTATGAGGCAGCCCAGAGGGTTCCTAGAAATAGGAAGCCATACTGGTTTGCCTTGACTTCCCTGCTGTCACATTGTTGATACCTTGCTGCTCCTGCTCCCACAGAGGATAGGGACTGTGTATCTTAAGGTCCAGACATCCCAGGACACAAACTGATCTGCTCTGAGTCTTTGAAAAAGGTGGATCTGGTGTATTAGCTCCTGTACCAAGAGGCTCAGGCCCCTCATACATTGTTTAGAGTAGAACTGTTTCTATCTCCAAGGTCTTGAGCACACAATGCAGGAAATAAATCATCCTCCCTCTTTTTCATTTCCAACAGTTCAGCTGTGCCAATGTGGCCAGACTGAGTTTTAACCTCATTTGAATCCTGTGTGTTTGAAAACATAAGTGCCAACCACTAAGTGCACAGATCCACCCCCTTATTCTCTTCTGCATCATCTCCCAAGGCCCTTCCAACAATGCAGCCAAAGCCAAAGAAGCTTTATCTGACCACACAGTCCTTTCCCCTTCTGGGGCTGTCCTACAGTTGCTTAGAAAGCACCACATCAAACTTGCCCTCTCTAAAAGCAATTATACCCTGCCCAGCCCCTATATAGACAGCAGCAGGACCATGAGGACCTGGATCAGACAAGAAGCAACACCTTTCTCTCCATCCTACTTCACAGTGGAGCAAGAAGATGCAGTGATATCTTCTCGCCTAGCGAGACAAACACCAATCACTGAGCTCTCAGAGGGGAATCAGAGATTTTGATACAATCACTCAAGGTCTGGTGGGTACCTTGCAAAACCCATGGCCCACCTGAACTTCATATGCAGGGACATCTGCCTGAGTTTCTGATTCTTGGGTTTGTTTTCCTTCTAGGACAGGCAAATGATAAACCAACAAGAAGAAAGCTAAGTTTTGCATTTTTTTCTGCAGAAGAGGATTGTACTGGATTCAGCAGTACAATCTTTGGATGTACTGGATTCAGCAGAGGCCCGCTGAAGCTTAATTTCTTAAAGAAATAGGATTTATGTGATAAGGCTTTTTGTGTGTAGACACACGCACTTTTTTGTTTCTTGTCCACAATAACTTAAGTACAATAGCTAGTTCAAAGCCAGTTTTACTGAACAAAATGAGTCTCCAAAATATCACACATTTCACAAAAATGACTATGTTAAAGAGAGAACCTGAGAGAAACATGAACACACCCACCCTTTATTTGACATTTATAGAAAGCCCAACCACTGGAAAAGCTTTGATCAGTGCTCATCATCAACCATGAGGCCCAATCCAACTGAAACACCAGTGTTGTTGGTCCCACTGCTCATTGCACTGTTAGACTTTTAACTAAGGTTATTTTTACCGTGCAGCCATTTACCACGAACAATCCCAGTTCAGAGACAGAGGCAGAGCTTTGTATTAGAGGGGTTACGCCAGGGCTTTCCTGTAACTTTTGCCAACCTACTCTAAGGACACAGCCCCAAGCAGAAGTGGGATCCGGGTTGGGCAGTCTAAAACCTGCTGTCACTTCAACTTTCTTTTATCTGTGACTGGCCTGGACTCTGTGAATGGGACTGGACTCTTAAGTGTTATTCTGACCTCCTAGAAAACCATATTTCAAAATCGTGTGCGGGATCAGAACTGCATCTCCTCCAAGTCTCCACAGCATTGAAGTGTAGGATGCTAAGCTCCAGGCTTCCCATTGGAAGGGAAACAGCTCTGCCTGCTGAGCAGGGTTGCAGTGAAGGGATTTTTCTTCCTTAATTACTTGAGCACCAACAGAGCTTGGGAAATATCAGCCTCCAAGGGGAATGGTTGGGAAGGGAAAGCTAGGAACACATAATAGCAGGGAAATAGCCTCAAAAACAGTGGTAAAAAGTATGAAAAGTCAGGAGCTGCATTAAGACTCCGCTTGAAAAAAAAAATTTTTATCCATCAGGATAAGAAATGAAAAGTTCACTGACCAGAGCAGGGCTTGACCCCGACTTCCCTTCCCTCCTTGGTGGTTTCCCCCGGGGAAGCCTCTGAGAAATCGCTGCCGATTGTGCTGGGAGCACCACACATGGGGCATAAGAGGGACTTAGGTGCCTGCTTTGCCATCTATCATCAAGTGACCCACAAACAAGCTCTCCTCGCCTGCCTCCAGCACTGCCACAATCCAGCTCTTGTCCAAAGCTGCAGTGTAGTGGGGCACCCACAATACTTGCGAATGAGCCCCACTTTTATGTATTGCCAGTTACTTTCAAGATCTCAGAACCCTCTGGAACTTCAGTGCCAGATGTGGAGTTGTCACTTGCCTCTCCCTGTTACTCATCAGTAAAATAGCAACAGTAGCAACCTCTCAACTTTAGGTACTACTATTCTTGTGGTAGATGCTCATACTTCTGATAATGGCTGCGTACAGACTCAGCAAGACAAATCCCATTCTCAGAGTTCTTTGCCATTAGAAAGTAACCTCCATTAGTTTACTGCATAGATACACATGGAAAACATAACTTCTGGAGAACCGAAATACCCCCACACTCTCTGCAGAACCCTCCAGAAGTGCTGCAGCCCGCCGTCCCTACAAACACACAGCGCAGACCACAGTCATGTACGCTAGCACCATGCGCTGTAGCATTTTTATGTTCTGTCAATAATTCTATCCAGCAGCTCAGCAAGTCTGGCAAAGCCCAAGGCTTTAGCTACCAGTTTTTATGAGCATAATAAGCAGAGTTTATTTCCACACCACAGACATAAACATTTCCAAGATCCCAGCCATGCACACAGGGCACCTAAGACACCAGCAGCTGTCTCCAGCTCCACTTGACCCCCTGAAAAAGGAGGCACGGAAAATGCTATCCCAGCAGGCATTAATGCAGGTTAATTAAACCTAAACTGCTCGGCAGCGGCACAGTGAATTGAGAAGCGGTGCTTCTGCAGGCTGCCCAGTGCACCAATCCCACCGTGGCGTCATCATTAATGGTTCTCACACAAGCCTCAGGGCTCATTTGCTTGACAAGAGCAAAGCAGTAATTTTACTGTTGAACACTTGCAAAAATGATGCCCTGACTGTTATCAAAAGTGACAGGCAAGTTATGTGAGCAGTTAACTGAAGGTTACTTTTTAGGGCCAAACCTCTGAATAGATCAGACGTCAATTAGTTCATGCATGGAAGGAGGAGGGGAAAGAAAACATAAAGAGAAAAAGGAGGAAGGAAGAAAACAGAATAGGGGAAAAGAAATAGCAATAAAGAGATGGATTTAATTGGTTTCCCTGAATCAGGGCTCTGAGGGATAGAAGGGGGAAGACTTTAAGCATGGCAGCTGCCTGCATTCCCCAGAGAGCTCTGACCATGCCAGTTGGCTGGCAGCTGCTGCAGTGTAGGCAATGCAGCTGGGACAGCAGAAAGAAGCTGAGGTTTCAGCACACACAGGAGAAGCATCCTTCAATTAGTACCTCCCACAAGGTTTTGGGGCTTTTGCTTTCCTCTACGTTCCTCAAGTGAAAACCTCATGAGAAAACCTTCAAGGTCCAACAAATAGCTTCATTTACACTATGGGCACTTGGAGAGGAACAAAATCACCCACGGAGTGAACGTACCTGGGCACCCTCCAGTTCAATGTTTTTAGAAAAAAATACAGAGTCTTTGAGACTCAGGAAAGTGCTTAAAGAAAAACTTTCAGTTTTGACAAAGTTTCCCTAGTAAAAAAAATCAATTAGTGAAGTTAAATATCCCATTTGATTCGCTCAAAATAAAAAAGATGGGGTTTCCACCTTAAAATGACTTTTCCTTTTGAAAATTTTAGTTATACTAGGCTACGAAAGTGAAAGCTGAAAAAAAAGAAAGAGTATAAAGCTGCAGCCCAAATGAAGCCTTTGTTTAAAAATAATGAATTTTTTGTTTGCTCTTATCCAAAAGCAATGTGGAATCATAACTTTTCTTCTGAAACACAAAAAAGTGGATGGAGTGACCCCCCCACAAAGACATCCTATCCATCCTGCTTCACCTGATGGCAAATGTGAGGAAAAGCAAGAAAACTGAACTCACAACCTGCAAGCTGACTCATGACCAAAAGCTTGGTGGAGCCTGCCTGGCTTGGACAGAGAAAGTCACGTCCCCATCATCTGCAAGGTGAAGAACCAGAGAAGTCTTGGCCCTGCCCTGTGTGTGTGCTACCAAAGGGTTTAGCTGCTGATAACTGTTACTGCTCTGGCTGTTAGCTGGATAGACTGCTCTGCTGGGCTTCTTTAAGATGGTGTAGCACGAGCACAGTGGTTCTCTGAATTTTGTGGAGAATAAGATTGATGGGAGGGAGAGGGGGAATAAGATTTCCCAGGACTGAGACCTGGAAGAATTAAGCCTGTAGACAACAAACTAAATTCAAAGGTATAACTACAGGTTTTCTTGCAGTTAACGGTTTTAGAAACAATTCAGGTCACCGTTTTAGAAATGCCCGCTTCTCTGTCTCCCTCCCAGAGCAGCTGCCAACAGTGCAGGACATTTGGTCTCAGCTAAGCTTACACAGGTGGGGTGACAGCCACTGGCCGCTGCCTTGCGGGTACACCCAGGGACACCAACCCCGAGCCCCAGCTCCCACAGCCCTGCGCCAGGCACAGCCCCGAGCCACATCCCACCAGACTGCACCACACTGGGGGAGGCACTGAGACAGCTTGCTGGCAGCGAGATTAAAACATATCTGTATTTATTTCTAGATAAGTTCAATTCTGAACCTGTCAGCCTCGACAGGACCATAAATACTCACAGGACTGGGCTTAGGCCAAGTGAGTCTCTTGGGTTCGGGATGGGAATATTGCAGTTGGGAACTTATTTGTCCAAATTCCCACTCTCCCCATCCCTCCTCTTCACCCCACTCCCCACCTTTTCTGATCTTTATCATCCCAAGGAAGGTCAGCATTTTGCCTTACTGGTTTGCTCCTGGAGCACACCCTGGCTTGGCTGATATAAGCAGACTTGATGCAGGCAAGGACTAAACCTTTACAGAGAGTGCCCGTTGGTTTTCTGATCACATCCCGGACTGGCTGTCAGGCTCCAAAGGCAACAGGATTTATTGCACTGAAACGCAGCAGCAGCAGCCGCCCGTGAGGAGCCTATGGAGCTTCATGCACAGGAATAAAAATTTCAGGGCCGCTTGGAGATATGAAATATTTCTTAATTACTTTCTGTTCCAGCACAGCTTGAGGATTTTGCTGCTGTTGTTCTTGGGACTTGTTTGGTAGTTTTGGCTTTTTTTTTTTTTTTTTTAAATGTAACTGGTAGCAAAGCAGTATTAATGCCAGCTTCCTTGCTGCGTCTCATAAAGGACTAGCTATGGCTTTGCTCGGGGACTGGCTGCTCATGGAGGATGCTGGCGCAGAGAGGGTGCCAGCCTGTCAGCATGGGATCATTTACCTCATGCTGAAAGACATTAAAATCTTCTCCCCTGAGACATTTCTCCATAATGGCTTTGCGGAGAGGTGCATCACTGTAATCCTTGCTTAAAAGAAGCCTGGACAAGCTCCTCCCATTGATTGCCTTCTAGCCCTGCCACATCATGCATTTCACTAATGCCCCTGCTGCTCAGTAACATTTGTCCCTTGGACTGTGATTCCTAAGGCACAATTTTCCCAATCACCCTTAAAATATAAGCCTTGCTCCTCTCCTCTTCCTCCTGCTTAAATCTCTGCCCCTCAAACAGATGTGATGTTTTTCACTGCTGAAGCCAACACCTAAGACACGAAAGCTCCAGTGGACGCTAAACTAAATTTGTTTCTGGGCTGCTGCTCGCTGAGTCCTGGGAGAGAAAAGGGGGAAGTCTCCGGGGGAAATGAGAAAGCCCAGAGAGTGAAACCTGTTCCTCCCACCATTCCCACATCCTCAGACGCTGCATAAACACACGCAGCTCCTGCAGCCAGGCCTGCGATAGCAAAAGGAAACTGCCAGGGCTCTGGGAGCTGTACCTTATTCACAGCTTTCCTCTCTCAAAAACACTATGAAAAGCTCCTGGTTTGCACCAGCCATCAATCAGTAAAAAGCCCCACAGCGGAACTGCTTAAGTGAATGGATGATCCTTTTGCAGTTTTTTGGGTAGAGGGATGCAGATACGAGGCTACAAGGGGAATAATGAACACGGATAGTCATCTCCTCCTTGTCCCAGGATCAAGGCCAGCTGGGATGTGGCCCCAGGCAGACCAGAGGTGGCTGCATGTCCCCATACTGAAGTCATCAGCACTCACACACCTCTCTTCGCTTCCCCCACCCCGCTGCAGGGCTCTCTGTAACACGGGCATGGAGCCTCTCCTGCATCCCCAGAGGGCAGAGCTAAGGAGAAAGGAGCATATTGCTGTAGTACGTCCCAGTTCAACCCCTCCCAGCAATTCTCCTGGCTGCTCCTGGATTGTGCCTTGCACCAGGCAAATGCAAGACCCAGAAACACAGCTAAAAATCTCCAACTCCCCTCATTCTGTACAGCTGAAGAAAAGGAGAATGACTTTTCATCACCTCTTCACATCCCTTGTTCTTCTACTTCACACGTGAACTGAGAACAAGGCAGCACTAGCAGCTCAAAAGTCTTCTCACCCATGCCACATTTAGTGTATCAGTTTGCAACCAGGGGAAATTGGTTCTGCATAATTATAAAACATAAAACCCCAGACATGACCTTAGAGCAGTCAGCCTCCAAAACAGAGAAGTGGCTCAAGCAGGATTTGCTTCCCTGTTACCAGACCTGCTCAGCTCTTTGTTCCTAAAAATGACACATTTTCTTCCAGCGTACCAGGTTGGGGAGGACAGCAGGGGTGGGCAGCTGGACAGAAAAGAGAATGACAATTTTGCCAGGACAGCCCAATGACCATGGTAGGTCATGTTTTTTAATCTTTTCTAGGTTAAACACAGGCAGTTGTGTCTTGTTATATTACATTATATAATATGATTTGCTGATACAGTTTGACGGGTTGAATCCAAGAACATGGTGACTCATGTAGGAAATTGGAAGCCTCCTTGTCTCCAGCATAGTGTTTCCGGAAGCTAGAATGAATCAAATTGATTGTATTTATTCAGTTATTTTTGCCGTTTAGTAAATAACTATTTATTCAGTTATTTTTAAAGTCTGTAAGGGAAACCTCCCCAGATTTCAGAGGGGGAGGGAAGCTACAGGCTTGGGGGAAGCTACAGGCTTGGGTGCAACAGATTCTCTAAAATAAAATATTTTTAGGAAATGTCCCGAAAATGGAACAAGAGGAGAAGGGAATGTCACCAAAGGCAGGTGTCGGGACTCCAGGGTTGGAGTCCCTGGCTCCAGCACTGACTTCAGAGAAAGGCAGCTCTTCCCTGCGAAGCAGCCTGGCTGCCAAGGAGTTCCTTGCTTTGGGAGCTGAATGCTTTTGACAAAAAGCCTGCGCTTTTCTGAAATCCTCCCCTCTAACATCTGCCCATCTCGGTTTGCCCAGACATAAAGATCCACTTCACAGTAGCATTGTAAATCTTAATTAAGATCTGTAAACTGTAGATGAAAAGGATTATATGAGTACACAAGTATCAGTATCAGGTATAGCCCCTGAGAAGCACACGCTTTCATGCTGTACCATGAACAACAGCATTGAGAAATGTATGAATGTCACAGCATTATTGATTTGGTAGCTACTAAAAAGCTCCAGGATCCCTGGCAATAAAAGCATGATAATGAGAAGTAGCCAGGATAGCACTATTTCTGCAAACAGTATTTGCATTCACTGGGACTAGAGCATAAGCTGTATTTATCAATAGAGAGGTGAGGGCTAGTTTGAATGCAAAGGATTAGCCAGGTTCATTTTGCAGAAAATGTGGTGGCTGTGGTTTACGTTTTTAGCATTGGCTGCAAGGTATCAGTAAAAAAAAGCAACTCACCCAAAAGTGAATGCTGCAAAACAAAACCAAAAGCTATCAGAAGAGAGCATAACTGCTATTTGTTTTTTGGGGATTAATTTTTCTTGTTAGGTGAAGCCCTCAAATTCTCAATAGCTAAAATACCAAAACCTTGGTGTATTTATACTCAGGATGTGCAGGAGCACAACTTCAGTACAAGGTGAAGGAAAAGCAGAATGTTAAATTGCCCTAATGAGTAGTTACTATTTAATGAAAAAGATAAAGTATTACTTTACGAAAGCCCGAAGTGTCGGAGATTTCTCTTGAGAGGGTGATATAATGTAATTAAGGCCAAGTGCAGTGATGAAAAGAGCTACCTCAATGATGTATGTTGTCTGATACTGCCGCTGCCACGTCCCCCCCTCTGCTCTCTGTGTAAATGAGGACACAGCTCTAACAAGCTGCCTTCTATGATTTACCATAGCAGGGTATTTCCAAAAGCAGAAAGAAGGACAGTTAGTAAACACCATTCGCTCTCCTACCGAGAGCAAGGGGAAAGATGCTGCTGTGCTTTAACAGAGGCTATGTGAAACAAATGGCTGCTTTGCTACTGCAGGTCATTAGCATAGGTACAACCGTAAATTTTGTCGTTCCCTACTGCTGCCGCTGCGGTATGGCTCTCACTCACAGAGCAGAAATCCTGCTGAAACCGTCCTTGGAGCTCATGACATTTTGGACAAAAGGCATCCTCACGGTGCAGCGGGGACCCTGTGAAGCCTCGCTTTCCACCTTTGCACTTGATGACACACGGGCTGGAGCTGCATCCTCCACTTCTCCTGCCTGAGGTCCCACGTGCTCAGCCCCGGTGAGATGTTCAGTGCCCAGGCTCTGACGGAGATGGGGGAGTTTGCTCTGACATTGCAAAGCTTGGAAACTCTATTTTGGCTTTGTTTTTTTCTCGTTAAATGAGTAGTTCTCTTCCACTTATCTCTTTTCTAGATGAACCTGCTCTCATGGCTGCCATACATGTTCCACACGGCAGAAAGTAAAGGAAAACTTTTTGCCTCCTAAGGATCCCAAATAAGTGGTTAATTAAACAGTAATGATTACACTTCCTCTGGTAATGCTGTGCAGGCAGAGAACTTTCATATTGTAAAGAAAAAGAAAAGCAGAAAGCAAATTCCTCCAATGTTTCTTGTCTTGGAAAAGCTGTCAAATCCTGCTGGCAGAAAGTTTATAGTCCTCTGCAGAGATCCCAGCTGGGTGATATTTTCCCGTCTCTCAGACACAAATAT
The DNA here is from genome assembly GCF_018139145.2 of Gymnogyps californianus. NCBI lineage: Eukaryota > Metazoa > Chordata > Aves > Accipitriformes > Cathartidae > Gymnogyps > Gymnogyps californianus. Next base: position 14,549,092 of record NC_059484.1, read on the forward strand.
CATGTAAATTCTCTTAAACTACTTGGTAACTAAGAAAGATATGCTTAGCAAATACCCTATCACTACATAACACAGTAATTACATATTCTGCATCCAGGTACTAATTATATTGCCTCTTGATTACTCAGTGATTACACTGTGAAGTAATTACCATGCCATCTATGCATTCTGGGGGATAAAGTAGCAATAATCCTGTATTCATTCTAGGGGGAATTGGCTTTCTTATACACACCTTCCCCCAACACTTTATATCAACAACAGATCTGAAGAACTCCCAAGGAGTAGGCCTGTGCAAAATGGAACATGTCCTTCCTCCCAGCATATTGGTGGGCTGCAGATCTTGCTCCACTGATCATCACTTGAAGACGTCTGAAAGCAAGACACTCATTTAATGTCAAAGGGATCCAAAAGTCACCGGGGCAAAAAGCATGGTGAGGAGTCAGGAGGCTTTGAAGTCTAAAAAGAGGCAATATGGTGGCTCCAGAGAAGCAGCAGAGCAAGACAGCTAGCAAGCATTCAGTGTGTGGCAGCACTGAGAGCGACAAACTAGCACCCACCCACACTGGCAGGTCCAGCACCGTACGCACATTGCAGCTCTGCTACAGAAGCAGTCAAGCCCCATGACTGCAGCTTTACTGCTCCAAAACCAGAAGAGTTTGCGCCAGGCGGCTAAGACTGACATGCTCCCCAGGGTGACTGATGGCTTCAACTCACACGATACGTACCCGGACATCATATAAGCACAGTGCAGATGAAACCTTAACACAGGAACCCGAGAAGGCTCAAAACGTTCACACTTGCAAAAGCACTGCTTATCATCCTCCCAGGATTCAAGTAACCAAACTGTATTGTTAGTACATGTTCAGCAAGTAATTTCTTCAAACGTGGTATCTGGCTGAATAAATCGGAGGGGAAAAGGGAGGAAAGGACTTTTTAAAACAAAGACTACTGCCACCTACAGCTCTTAGTTGCCTTTCCCATCACCTCCTGAAGCTCGTTTCTGATCATATACATCATTCCAATTCTCCCTGCATCCCAGAAAGATGACCCTTTTTAATTGCAGCAAGTGTTAGAGATTCACTTCTGCCAACCTTTTCAGACCAGTCCTGAAAGCTCAGAAGCAACCTGGGCAGCATTTTAAGAGCTCGAGTTCTGGCACTGTCCCTTAACAATGCTTAAGCGGATGCTAATAGGTTAACATGTTAAATATTGCCTCTTTCTTGCGTGAACCAAATGAGAAATATTTCAATTACAGTATTCCCATGGAAGATCCCTACCCACTCTGGTTATTATAAGCCAGGCCGCAATCATCACATATCTGCCTGCTCTAAGCTAAGATTAAGATCACAGTTCTTTGGAGTTTTTGTTTTGTGATTGCACTGTGCTTGATCCAGGCCAGGGGATCCTCTGGGAGGTCACGATGCAAATAATAAATAAAGTCTCTAAGCTTCTCCCTGCCCCATGCTCAAACAGTGCTCGTCTCCCAGCCCATGGCACAATCTGAGCTCTTGTTTTTCCCTAATTAAGCACAGGTCTTACCTACAGCTTGTTGAAATAGATGGGAATTTTCCACCAATTTCAGCATATACAGGGTCCAGCCCCTAGAGTAATTTCCAGTTAAATAAAGTACTCAGGGAAATCACCATGAGAGTTTATTAATAAATCTTATGATGAGTTTATTGAATACTGTGGAGGAACAGGGAAGGAAAAGAGAAACTGCATACTGTCTGAAAAAACATGCACTTCCCCATTAGAAATACCTTTCCTTCAAGAGCATAATGATTATCAATGAAAACTCATCAAGTGTGTGCTTCTGTGGAGCAAAATTATCTGCTACTCTGCAGAAAAAAACCTGTTACTGGGCTTGTATTTCTGCACCTGATCACAGCTTTGGTCATCTGGTATCACCTTGCCTGTAGGACACGGCTCCAGGTAGACATGTCATAGTGTACTTCTGTCCAGCTGCGATCAGCCCCACATCTTGATTCCTCCCTCCTTTACACCAGTGGAAGCCAATACTCTGCACGGATGATGACGCTATGATACCACTGTGAAGCTAGATAATCTTGCTTCTACTGAAAGCTGTGAAGGTAGACAATCAGGTCAGTTCAGCCCTCCCTGACTTTCCTTGCTGAAATGGCAGCACCTTGTTTATGGATGCCAGGTGCCCACCAAAGCCGCTCTATCACGCCCCTCCTCAACTGGACAGGGGAGAGAAAAATATAACAAAAGGCTCATGGGTCGAGATAAGGACAGGGAGATCACTCAGCAATTACCGTCACGGGCAAAACAGACTCGACTTAGGGAAATTAGTTTAATTTATTACCAATCAAATCAGAGTAGGATAATGAGAAATAAAAACAAATCTTAAAACACCTTCCCCCACCCCTCCCTTCTTCCCAGACTTAACTTTACTCCCGATTTTCTCTACCTCCTCCCTGCCAGCGGCGCAGGGGGACAGGGAATGGGGGTTGTGGTCAGTTCATCACACATTGTTTCTGTTGCTCCTTCCTCCTCAGGGGGAGGACTCCTCACACCCTTCCCCTGCTCCAGCATGGGGTCCCTCCCACGGGAGACAGTCCTCCACGAAATTCTCCAACGCAAGTACTTCCCACGGGCTGCAGTTCTTCACAAACTGCTCCCAGCATGGGTCCCTCCCACGGGGTGCAGTCCTTCAGGAACAGACTGCTCCAGCATGGGTCCCCCATGGGGTCACAAGTCCTGCCAGCAAACCTGCTCCAGCCTGGGCTCCTCTCTCCATGGGTCCACAGGTCCTGCCAGGAGCCTGCTCAGGCTTCCCACAGGGTCACAGCCTCCTTCGGGCATGCCCCTGCTCCAGCATGGGGTCCTCCAGGGGCTGCAGGTGGATATCTGCTCCACCGTGGACCTCCATGGGCTGCAGGGGGACAGCCTGCCTCACCATGGTCTTCCCCACGGGCTGCAGGGGAATCTCTGCTCTGGCGCCTTCAGCACCTCCTCCCCCTCCTTCTTCCCTGACCTTGGTGTCTGCAGAGCTGTTTCTCTCACAGATTCTCACTCCTCTCTCCGGCTGCAATTGCCGGGTTTTTTTTTCCCCCTTCTTAAACATGTTATCCCAGAGGCGCTACCACCATCGCTGATGGGCTTGGCCTTGGCCAGCGGCGGGTCCGTCTTGGAGCCGGCTGGCATTGGCTCTGTCGGACATAGGGGAAGCTTCTAGCAGCTTCTCACAGAAACAACCCCTGTAGCACGCACCACCACCCCCAAAACCTTGCCACACAAACCCAGTACATATGCTCTCTCCATATGTATCTGCTTCTGTGGTTTGAGTGAGACTATTCCTGACTAAACAAAGGAAGCTGGCAGAGGCAAGATATAATTCACATCTGGAATTTACAGAGAAAGATCTCCATTATGGACTTCAAAAGGAAACAATTTTTACCCAGGAGAGTTTCAGGCTGGAATTCCTCTTAAAAGAAAAAAATAAAGGAAAGCAATGCTATCAGTAGACATGCACAGAGATATTGTCTCATAAGGGCTTAATTAAGAACATTCTCCTCCTGCTTTGCTGGCCACATCAATTGTAGTAAGTTCTGACCTTCTTCTTTGGCAAGACCTGGAGAGACTTGGCTGGCTGAACCTGAGCAGTAGCTTATTCCTGGCCCAAACTATGCTGTGAGGAATGGTGAATACTGACGTCTCCTCCTGCACTTGGCCTGACCTCAGCCAACACTCATCTTGCTGGGAAGCCTCATCACTTGCAGCAATGATCATCGTTGAACACAGACCACGTTTTAACCTACTGCAATGCTCTCACTGAGATCTTCCCACTCCCACATCATAAACCTCCAGCAAAAAAAAGAATTCCAGACTTGCCCTTAGAAAATTTTCTTTGTGTACCCATCAGCAAGAAAGTGGCATTGCTTAAGCTGCTTACCACAAGGCAGGTGTAATCCTTGTCCAAGTTTTGTCAAACCTGAAAGTCCCTGGTCAGCTCCTCTTTAGCAAGCAAAAATGAACTGGAAGGATCCAGCCTATGCCTCTGCTAAATGGATGGCAAGAGGCTCTGTGCCTGGAACATGCAGTTTCACCCTTTGTGTCAAATACATTCGGCCCTATTAACATTTTATCTGTGTGCCAGAGGAAGAGACTTGGCAACCAGTCAAGAATAATCTTTCCTGGCACGCGGCACCCTGCTGCTGCAACAGCTCTGATGAACTTAGGGACAGTTGATTGGCAGCAGGGAAGAGACTGAAGATGGAGATGTGGAAGATGGGATCGGGAGGAGGGAGGCAGGCAGGCCCAGGACTGGGACCATAGGATTAAAAGATGCACATGTGCATGAGTGCAGGTCTAAATTTTTCAATGCCAGAGGATCCTGAACTTGTTTCCTTCAGCCACTGGCTTAATAAATAGCTATCTGCTGTTCCCTTTGTGTCTCTGGTGTCTGAAAATAGAAGGTATTAGCACTTATCTGCACGAGAGGTCTGATCATTGGCCAGTGTTCACGCAGCACTGTGAGAGAAAAAGCCTCTCCCAGCAAAATATCCCCCATCCGCAAGAACCTCCTGAGCACCTGAGTTCAGGAGAAATGGAAAACAGCAGGTATAGATGAGAGAGTGCAGATGCCATGGATCAGTGCAGGTGATGTGCTCTATCTTGGACAAATTCAGCAATGAAAGGGAGGGATTGCTCATACCACTTCATCATGAGACTTGGCATGGCCTGGTCAAAGGAATCTGATGGAAAAAATGCCCCATCTTATTTACTTACTTGTAAACTTACTCTCAGGAAATTATTTGGTATGTCAGAGTCAGAGTAACAGAAGGTGAAAGTGACCAAATTTGGGAAGTGCTGGACAAGCATCAGGAGTGAAATCAGGTTCCCCCCATCAGCTGAGGAGTAGAGATTCAATTCCTCCATGGGCCAGAAGAACAGGTTAAATATAACATGTGCCCAGACATGCAGGCTTCTCTAGAACCCATCTTCAGAGACTTGATCTAGGGCCTGTTACATATCCAAACATGAAATTAAAATAGAAAATATACCATGAAAGGTCTCCTGATACCTTCAAATACCCTAGCACTGGACTGAGTGTGATTAGTTAGTATAATTTCTATTCACATTAATTGGAACACCTAGAGTTTCAAAAAATAGCTCTGCAATTGCACTGCTTAAATAGCTTACAGTATTACCAGCTAAGGCAAAAGGGAGGAATGAAGAAGCTAGTGATTAAAAGCTATACTTTAATGAGATAGCAGTCCAAATTTTACAGAATTCATCAGGGTTGGTGGTGATGAACACCCAAATTAGAGTAGCAAAAACACACTACAGAGCCAAAATGAGGTGAACCATCAGTGTCAGGCATGGAGACTCTCAGCCAGAACAGCTGGGTTGTTGGGCTGGAGGACAGCAGCAGTGTGATGACAGGAGGGTCAATACCTGCCACCAGCCATGTGATTCCCTGAATTCATTAGTGTAACAAGCATCGCACCAGGAAATTGCAATAGAGGCCAAAATGTAGAAGGAGAAGAGGAAAAACCAAAGGGAGCTTGGGAGAGCCTCCTGATGAGGAGAAAGGCAGGAATCCATATAACGAGGACAGCTAGAAGTCAAAGCACACATGGCCCACTGCAGCATTTTCCTACTGGAAGTAAGCTTTCTCATCTTGCCTGGTTTCCTAAGGAAATGCCAGTTACGCAGTCATGCTCCGTGTATGTGTCCGTCTGCCCTACCCGTTTCAGCCCAATTCCACACAGTGGCACAGTCTCAAAGATGCGGGCATCCCGTGTGTTTTGCAAAAACAGGAAGACAGGGATGTTCTGGGAGCAGCTGGGTTGCAGTGGTGTTACTGAGCACGCAGCCCTCAGACATTCCTTTTTAGTCTTCAGAGAAACCACACAAGACGTTTCACTCCTGTGTTTGGTTGCTTGTGGAACAATAGCTTTTCTTTACTATGATTTCTGTGAAGTCATGCTGCATCCCTGTGGCCTCATGCAGGGGATAAGAGACTCAGCTAATCTGCACCTTGGGAATCCTCAACAATATGACATAGCATGCTGTTGCCAGAGGACTTACTAAGTCATGGAAGTATCAACATATGAAGTTGAAAAAATTACCAGGTTCTCCCAAATGAGTTTTTCCTGGTGAGTTAATAATGTTCCAGCATAAGGGCAACAGAAAATGTCTGTCTTTAATTTCTTTTTCTCACTGATTTATTAACAGCATGGAAACATAAGCATGGCACAACACTACAGTCAACTCCCAAATCCCCATTCTTCTTATAAATCAGGGAAATTATATTTTTTTCTAACCCAGGGAGGTGTCAGAATCAATTCCAGCATGTGAATGTGTGACCTAGAGATCCCAACATCTTCAGAGCAAAGCAAGTACACTTAACACCTAAATTACTTTTGATAGCATGCAAGGGAGCACATAGACAAACTCTACCAATCTGAATCCGCCTCTCAACACAGCTAATTCAATCCAAACCCTGCAAACTAAGTTCCTGAGAAAATAAAATGTAGTTCCTTACCCCATTCTTAAAAAACCTGCTTGTAAAATGAATATATTTATCCTCCTGGTGAAACAGAGGAGTATCCCCTTGCCTGTTGTGCTTATCTCCTGTCTTGCAGCACAACCAGCTTCTTAGCTGTGTACTTCAGCGTGTAGGTCCCACATCAGCTATGCTCAGGTGGGAGGCATCTTTGAAAACACACTTAAGCCTGGCTTGCAATAGTCTCTCCTCAGCATGCCTTTTAGCTGCTTCTCCAGCCAGCTTTCCTCTGTGTTAATTTATTTGTCCTTGTCAGTCCTTCAAGATGCAACTCTGCCCCATCCAGTGATTTCCCTGTCTAGGCTGACTTGGGTAGAAGGTCTGCAATAACAGCAAAAGACAAAAAGTTCCTCAAAGGAGGAAGATGACAAGGAGCCGAATTCAGTTGGCCTGAAGCTTTTTTTCATACCTTACTAGTGTGTAATGAATCTGCATCTTCCCACTGCAACTGCAGGCTCATAAAAACCCAGTTCAGTGTTTTCCTTTTATTCACACTGATGATAATACAACTAATTGTAGTCTTCCTGCCCACTGAAAATTGAATGAAGAAGGAAATCTGCATACTGACTGAACATGCTGCCAGGGAGAATAATAAATGAAAATCAAAGGCCCAGTTCCCAGATGACTGTATGCAAAAGAATCAGTTTGCATGAGAATTCTCACTTTCAATCATCACTGGAAGTCTGCTGTTGATGGTATTTTTCTGGTGAAAATGATACAAGCATTTGATCTTCCTCAGAAGAAAATCTCTGATGTTCAAGAGTGCACAAAATCACACCCCTTCTCAAAGTGCCCAGGCAGCAAGGCCAGGAAGAACCCAGCTTTGGGTGCACGAATTCCACATGCAGCATCCCTTGATATCAGCCTGATTTATGTGATGACTTCCCAAAAAAAGAGATAATTATGTAGATTGGGATTATTTATTTACACAGCCCTGTCACATTTGGAAAGAAACCAGAGCCCCTGATCTGCTCAAATTCCCTTGCACAGCTGATGTAGAGGTTCCCTGTCAGAACCTCTACATGTGCCTGTCACACTGTCTCTCTCTGGAAGTGAAAGGACATTGTTCAGGCATGAATCACTCAAATCAGGGCAATGTCTGTCCCAGAAGCCTCCTCAGCTCCGAGCCAGTGTGCACTGCTGCTGTCGGTCATGACAGCAGCAGCCACGGCAGTTTTATGGGTAGATTTGGAAGCACTACTCCCTGCAGTCAGCCACATGGACATGCTGGAGATGTATCACGCCAGCCCATGGCAATCTGACAGCAGCCTGGTGTTTGCCTGGTCTTTCAAGAGAAAAGCAGAATAAAGCAATACCACAGCTCAGATGCAGGTCACACAATAAAATAGCATGAACGATGTTTGTATCCCATCGCCACCTCCTAAAAGCAACACGACCAAATGCTGGTGCTATTTTTCCCATCTAGACTGGTTTCTGCAGTGTGTCTCTGCTAGTTTTTGTCAAGAGGGCACATGTATAACCTTTCAAAAGTCCTCTGGAGCCACCTTCCTCATCTAATGATCTACATCCTGCCATGGGATGGTTCAGAAGTGAACAGGACACTCTTCACTTTGCAAGTCTATAGGATTTCCCTGTTAGTACAATTACACCAGAGTTACCAATTCTCCCTACTGAAGAGTCAGGGCTGAAGCAGGGAGGCAGCTGGAGGTGAAGTTCACGATCCAACAAAATGCAATGCTTTTTTAAGACTTCTTGAATGGGAAGGATGTTCTACAGTGATACTTGGGTCATCTTTACACACTTTCCATCCCTCTGACCATCATCCTGGGCTATCAGGCTGTTGTGATTTGTCCTGCTCAAAACAGCTTTTTGTGATTTCAACATTCAGATTTATTGGATTGCAGACTGGCCTGGACATTCCCTTCCAGCTTCCTGCTCATTTATGCAAGACGACATCTATTTAACTCTTTAGATCAGCTGTGTCTCCTCCTTGCATCCCTGGAGCAGTGCCAAGGGGATGTAGCTGAGGCTACAGTCTGAACTTAAATATTAAATACAAATCACATGAGTCAGTAAATCATTTGTCTCTACAGGGGGGCCCTGTACCTGCCAGAGATGAGCAATTAAATGAGCAAGTGTCCAGAGAGCTCCAGAGACAGAGGAAACTGGATATATTTGGAGGTGTTGGAGTAGTCCTCTTCACGAAGTATCTGACAGTTACATTCCTCATTAGCTTTACTTCCCTCCCATCAGCCCTACAACCCAGTGAAGCAAAAGGGTGAAAAGCAGGGCCAGGGCAAGGCTGAAGCACAAGACTCCCAACAGGGAGGAGGTGTTGATCTCACACACGACCTGCCTGCACTCAGGAGGCCAACGTCACCTTGGGAGCTGGGCTCCTACGTCCACTGACTGATGTTCCCTCCCCCATGCCCTCTGGTGTTTGCCGCCCGTGGGCACGCTTGCAGCCTGTTACTAATTTGGACTTGTCTCTCCAGTTCACTTCACTTATTTGCCATGGGGGGAGATTAAAAAACAGAAGAAAAACAACCCTAGAAAGGAATATTTTTTTTTTTTACTTGGTGCTGGACAGAGCTCAACCAGGAGTGGGACATCCTCTGAACATACATCTTTCTGGAACAAAAAGAATCACCTATTCTCTTCCCATGTACAAACATGGGTGGGGAGAGGCAGACCACACCTTCTAATAGCTAAGAGTATTCCTTTGGCCTTAAGCCCAGCATCAGGGCTATAATTAGGGTCAGAAAAATGGCCAGTATTGGTAGCCATCTGTGGAGGACACGCTTCTATCCATCTGAGAAAGCAGCACCTACCTGGCACTCTTCCAGTCGTACTCCTTTCCCCCCTGAGGGCCTACTGTCTCCTCCATAAAATTCTCATCATGACAAATTTTGAGCAGCCTGTTGTGACAAAATCATTCTGAGTGCTGCGTGCCCAGCGCCAGCCCGCCCCGGCGATGCTCCGGGTCAGGGCTAACCTGCCGCTGACTCTGGCTCAGATGCAGGAGCGCCCGCTCCTGCCTCGCTCCTGTCCTCCCTGGGTGCATAAACATTTCATCTAACCATGGAAATGACAATACAAACTCTCCTTTCCTGAAAGCAGATGGGGCAAAAAAAGACAACCATTGCAAAACCTGTTCCTAAAACTAGCTTCTCTGAAGATGGAAGTGCATCATTTCTGATGTTTCCTAGCAGACTGAGGAAATGATTTTCAATGAATGGAAAAAAGGTGATTTATTTCTCTGCTGTTGAAATATTTCAATTCACTATTTACCCACCAAAAAATATTGTTTTGGAATTTGTGATACATTTCAATTCAACATTATATGTAGATTTGTTTTTTATTTTGGAACCAGAGGATGGGAGTGTTATTAAAAATTAAATTTGGATTAAAAGACCTAAAATCAAACACAGTCTTTCATTTTGGGTGAAATCAAATGTGTCAGATAGACCAAACTGAGTATTTATGAAGGGGTTTCACTGTCACCTCCAAAAAAATTCTGTGAACTTATCAGCATAAGATTCTCCTTGATTCTTCTCACTCAAAACCAAAAATCTGTCCTTTTTAATCAGTTCTTGTTAGATATTGTTTTCTCTTCCCACTTCCACAGAATACAATGCTTGCTTGGAAGAGGCATGAATTTGTTGGTAGCACATCAGTCTGGAGATCAAGAAAACTTTGAAACACTGATGGAGAAACAAGCCTGCAGGAAGACTTTCTGAGCTAACGCCACCACAGACTGGTAGAAAAATAGTGAGCATGCAATGAAAAAAAAAAAAAAAAAACAAACCACAAACACAAAATAAAGGCAGAAAAAGAAAAAAAAAGCAGGAAAAAACATCACAGGAAAAAGCTGTGACAAAGCTTTAAAACTTCAAGACATTTCAGCTATATGCTTGGACCCAAGGGGATTTTCTAAGAAGAAATGCATCTGAATGGGACATTCGGAACTCCCCCATGAGAGCAATTCTGCATTGTGGAACATTTTATATTCTTTTGTCAGAATGCTGATTTGTATGTGACCTGTACACAGACCAGTAAAACTTTTACACCACATTTCATTGTGTGTTTTATCCCAAGATGGGGATGGCTAGCAAGCTTAAATTGTTAGCTATATCTGCCAACACTTTTAATAAAATAATTCCGGTCCTCATGACTATATGTCATCACAGTTCCTTTAGTCTGAGCAAGTAGTAATAAACTAATCTGCAGAATGATTTCCAGGCACCTGCAGCTAAAGAGAAAATAATGTTTCTCCTCCTTTGTTCTCTTTCTTTTTCTCTCTAAATGATAGACAGACAGACAGACACCCTGGTGACTGGGATATTCCTTCCTATTTTTTCTTGCAATATGGGAGTTCAAAGCAGCTCTCATCAGAAGCTGGTAGATGGCTACTGTATTTGGGATACAATTGTGTCTGTGCCTTCTGCAAACAGACACTCTTGCACTGACCTACTCACGATGGAAATTAGTTTTGTCGAGGGCTTCTTCCCTCCCAGCGAATATGCTGGGAAAACTCAGCTAAACTCCATGCACAGACATAAGGGAGAGTCTCCATGCAGGGTGGTCATGCTGGTGTTAATGCAGCTTGTTCTCCAGGGCTGGCTGAGTGATTGGATTATTTTATTTGTGGGTCAGCCCTGAAGTTACCATCACAAGCCTTCATAACTAGGCAGTTCTCCAGCCATGAGGGAAGGAATGATTTTTACTCTAACAAATCTGGGCTGCGTCTGCACTGAGAGCAAAGGCGCTAGTAACGGAACATGTAACCTAACAGGCAACCAGTCACTCCCTCTATCTCTCTCCCTTGGAGGTGGCACAAAGTCATCCTGGCAGAGTAGAGGCTGCTGCAAGTGAAGAATGATGTGTATTAACACTGCAGAGATTAGATGTCACAACCAAAACGCCCGGGGGGAACAGCGGGCTGCGACCAAAGTGCCTCAGCCGAGCCATGAGTGGAAGACCAGCCCTGCAATAACAAGGGGGTGCTGCAGACCTCTTCTGAGGGACTTGACAGAGCAGCGTGGGAAAAACCCTGTGCAGCATTTCCCAGATGTCTAGTTGCCTCTAACTAGCACTATCAGTCTCTGAGTGTCTTGAGCCAAACAGCACTTGTCTTGCTCCTTCTGCCGCTTTGCTGTGTCCCACCCAGATGACGCAGAATGCGCCAGTCAAGAGTGGAGAAGCATCATGGTTGCCTAGGTAATGCCTTTGCCACGAACAATAAATAAAATAAAAGACAACAGTTTGGGTTAGCAGCATCCAGGGGTCTGTATTGCACTCGCCGCTGCAATACCTCCCTACTGAAAAGCCTGCTCCTCCCTCGACGCGTGTACACACAAGTGCTGGTGCATTCCTCCTGCCTTTCACTGCGGGAAACTGCCTCCTCCAGCTCACTCGCCGTGTAAAAGAGCAAGAGAGGGAGAAGAAAACGCATCCAAAACCACATTCAACCGAGCCCACTCCTTCCTGCGTCTTTGCAAATGACTGACGGATCGTGGGAGGAATCCAAGACCCTAAGACAAGGAGTTCAAGCCTCCGGTATTGTAAACCACTGCAGTGAAACCTCTTATTTAAACGTAACAGGAAATAGTCTTATATACATATATCAAAACAAAAGGCAAGCCACCAGCCCACCACCCTGTTCAAAGTGGGTTTCTATCAAAGGAAGACGCTGCAGACCAGCACTCGCTGCAGGCAGGCAGCCACCGCCTGGCCAAGTGTGATGGTGTTGCTCGTTTTTCACCCTGACACCACTGCAGGCTCCACAAGGCTCCTTGACTTGCAAGGTGATCAGAATATTGAGTACGATACTGCAGTAGCGAGCCTGGCACCTAGCTCGGCAGCGGAGCGACTCCCTCCCTCCCCTCCCCGCCCCCTTTCTCACTCGCATGCAAGGAAAAAAGGAAAAAGAAGGAAGAACAAAACCCCCCATGACAATGAGATTCCAGGCATCCAACGCCCCCTCATACATCTTCAGAGGAGGGACCTTGGCTCCATTGTTTCCGATCCTTCAACTCGTTTCACAAATGCCAGAATGTGTCCGTTGGTCCCCATCCCTGTGCACACACACCCTTTTTAATATGCATGCTTTTGCTACGGAAATGTAACCCCGGCAGTACATTGTAATGATGGTCTTGCTGCAGGGACACTGCAGTCCTCCTCTGCCCATTACTATGCAAATAAAATTCCTGGAGAGAGCAGTAAGTCATCATTTACCCCACATGATAGAGCCCATGGCTTGGAACAGCTGCTAGGGTCAGATCCTGCAGTGGGACCCAGCCTTATCCTCCTCACTCCATTCACCCTCAAACCCTTGACCTTCAGTACCCATTCATGAAGTGGGAACAACACTGTCCTGATTGACAGCCTAAAATCCCACCTTAAATCTGAAGCCACTCCTAACTGACACCAACAGAAACCCATGGAGGTTGAGTTTTAGTCAAGGAAATATTGCCAGACTTGAATCTCAAAGGGCATGGATTAATTGGTTGCCACAAAACATACCTGAAAGGTGCAACATCTATGAACTTGTTGCTTGCCCTACTCCTCCTACTGATCTTTTCTCCCAGCTGCCACCTCTCCCCACTCTGTCCTTGGGTCTCTTGGACCACTTCTCCTGTCCCATCTCCTATCTGGAATATACTTAAACCACAAGCTTCATTCCTGCCTGTAGCCTTCCTGCAATGAAGAGTGAGTCATCAAAAACGTCTTCACGAAACTTCCCTTACACCTGTGAGCTTCTTTACCTCATCCAGTTGGGCAGGTTGCATGCAGTACAAATTACCTTTCTTATTTCTGAGATTTCTTAAGAACTCATGTGCTATATTCAGGATGGGAAAGTCAGTGAAATTCAGTCCTACAAGGGTTAAAGGCCCAGTGGCCTATTTTCATTGTATTTCTGAGATGCAGAAGCATCCTGCATGATCAAATATCTTCAGGATACTTAAGCATAGTCCCCGTTCATCTTAGTTCTTTTTATTTATTTTAACTAAATAAGATGTCTCTGAAAAGCATTTAAATTTACATAAATATTGTGGAGAAGAAAATGTCGTGCTGCTACCTGACTAATCAGTTACATGCTAGCAAAACGAGCAACAACAGCACAGCAGAGGTGCGATTCTCTCCCCCTCCCATTTGTATTACTTCTGGACAACTTCTTATCAGTCAGCTGAATGACACAGCAGAAATTTCCATTTCAAATTAAAAAAATTCATTTGCTGATTCAGTTTTAGAAAATGTTTGTAATAGGTTTCAATGTCAAAAAGGCATCATTTCGTTGACCAGTTCTGACTCAAGAATATGAAACTAATGTATTCTGTTGCTATTCCTTTCAGTAGCAAATGAGTGTTATAAAAATTAAGACTAGAAAAATAGATCATTGTTATAAATATCTGATAGCAGATATTCTGAACTCATAAATGTCTCTGATGTGAGCTGGGGATTGACAACATAATCAGCTCTCTCGCCACTCTGCCTTTCTTCGGCAAAAAGTGTGTTCCCGTGCACTACGGGTCTCCTCCTTCCCACCTTTGGAGTTGCTCAAGAGAGCTCATTGCTGCCTGTGGTGAATCAAAATGTGTTATCATTAGGCTCAACATGTTACTGAGTTAATTAAATGTCACACTTTTGATAACATTAATTAGAAGCATTTCAAACTCATCTGAACACACACCCTTCACAAAACTTGAAAAATAAGTGCTGATGTTTTCATCTGGGTAGATTTTGTTGCTGGAAACACTTCATCCATCCATTCATTACTAATATTCAACACATTTTGTACATCCTAAAGTAGCAGGTTCTTCCTCACTTTTTCATTCTGTACCAGACTGTCAGAAACACTTGCGACACTCAGCTGTGTCCCATGTTTGGGAGCTCAGGTTGCCAAGACAAGGTTGGACCCGTACTTCCAGGACATGGCTTTCAGCATGTTGCACTCTGCAAGTCAATGACAGCAACTTTAGGCTGTGGGTTGTCCGTGGTACGTAGCTGAGACCCTCACAAAGTCATCGTGAAGGTTAATGTTGTCCAGGTTTGCATAGTTCAAGGATCTATTCCTGTTCCTACTTAGCATGAATTTCCACACCTTGAATTTGAAATGAGGGAAGGTCCTAAACCAAAGCAAATCTCAGCTCAAAAAATCCACGCCTTATTAACTATGGACAAGACAATTTTCTAAGCCAGGTACTACACTACCCATAAATCCCTATACACACTGCAGACCTTTTCTTAGACAATACTGCATTTCCCTTTAGCCCATCAATCATCTCTTATTTCACCTCCCCCATCGCAGGTTGGTGCTCACCAACGCAGCCATCACTCCCGTTTCAGAAGCAATCTCAAGAATTTCCTTCTGAAGAATACAAGCCCAAAACTTATTTGCCAGGTTTCACTTCAGGATGTCTCGTGCTCTCTTGAAACCCTGACATTGCTGTTCTCCTATTACAGATTGGAACGACATTTTGCACCTTATCAGAATTCTATTTAGCCATTTGTTACTGTATAAAGGACATGAAATTGTTATCAAATAAAGGACATCCTCCACAATACAGGACAGGTGGGCACTCTAGATGTGCGCCACTGGTCACATATTTACTAGTAACTGCTGGGCTGCTTCTCTATGTATTCACTTACGTGAGGGTTTCCTTGTTTTTTGAAACCTGTCTGGCTGAAGAATTGACACAAATCACACCTGATTAAGTTCTCCACGCTACAAAAGAGAAATAAGGATAGTAAAATAAGATACAAACAACCTTCATCTCTTCTCCATTTCCCTGCCAGCTGGCTGGAGCCTGAACTGCAATGGACACTCGCAGTGGACTTTTTTTGATGAGAGACCATCATCTTTTGTTTCTTCATCACTGTGACATTGTTAGTTTGCTGTGGTCCCTTTGTACACTGCTTTATTGTTTTGTCTCAAAGCATTGTGTCTGACATGTCTGACACATGAGGTGTCCCACAGCATCTTTCACTAGGCTTGACCTTGGCCTTGAAAAGATGAGGGCAAAGTAAGTGTTCCTGAAACCTATGGCTGAAGAGAGAGAGAGAAAGAGAAAAAAAACCAGAGAGGCTTGCAAGAACTTTTATCAGGCAACTGTGTAAAACACGCCATTTTCTATTAAAATGATAAACTGGAATAGTTTCCAGAGATAAAGACCATGACAAAATTCTGTTATTAAGTGCTATAGCATTGTTCTTGGCAGTAGCATACACTGAAAACAATGTAGCTGTGATAAGATGAGGAGCATAAGTAAATTTTCACTGAACTTGCTGCAAACAGGAACAAGAGAGCAATACAGACAATAATATCACATTTTTGGCAGATTCTCTACAACATTTAAATGAGACTTTGGATAACATCATGAAATTGTGATAAATGGTAGTAAAAAGGCGTTTCATTGTGTGAATGGTAAAAATCAAAACTTTTGCATTAAAACTTGACAATAATATGACTGTTGGGAGACGATCAGAAAAATTCATTCAGCCTGAAAATGCATCCAAACACTTGAGGATGAGGATTTCACGGTTCCTACGTGTCTTCAGAGCACCACTGGCTCTAGTGAAAGATGGAAAGAATATTTTTAAAGCAAGAGAGAAAATTACCAGAGAAGGGAGAAACTATAAACTAATATTGTTATCACAGAAAGAAGAATGGCCATATGGGTCAAGCTAAAACCAGCTTAGTCGAGTGTTTTGTGGCCAGCAGTTTTCAACAGGAAATACTGGGGAAGTCTGCAACTGTCCTAGCTCTGTATAGGCATATACACATGGGTTTATTTAAATTAAGAGAAGGAAGAACTTGTTAGAAAAAAAATAGTTACAGCAGGTTTTTTTTAACTAGAAAGCACTAACTTTGTTCTAAAAAGTTTTAAATAACACATTCTATGTTAGGACTTCTTTACATATTCCAAATAAGGAAAAAAAAAAAATAGAGTCAAACAATAATTTGAAAGCGGGTCACTGCCCAGGGCTATAAATACACTCAAAGACAGAAGAAAAAGCTAAAGTAGTACATAAAACAAATGTCAGATTTGCTTTTTACAAGAGCAATTACTCACTAAAACAATTTGTCTACAGCTTTGTGGAGATCTCTTTCACTCAGTCTTTAAACCAAGGTAGGATGATCAGACAAAGGTTATGGGCCCTGTGCAGATGTAACGGAGTGCAAGTCTGCACTCTAAGCTGGCAAGATGAGAGAGTTAAGATGAAATGGCTCATGATCACCTTCTAGCCTTAAAATATGTGATTCCCAGACTCTCTGCATTATAGGTTTTGCTGCCTTCCTGTTTTCTAGGTGGACTAGAGTCACCTGAGCCACAAACCATCACTGAGAAGACAGTGGCATCTCAGAGACACTGCACTGCAGTTTCCTCCTCGTTACTGCTCTTTGCTTTGGAGTTCCTCTGCATAGACTAGCTTCTGCTTTGCTACTTTTCTCCACATTGGAGGAAAAATACTGAGGAATCCTCAGTGACCACAAACTTTCTCTTGCTTTCACGATGAGGTGTTTTCCCATAACTATTTTACATATAGAAACATGCCAGCATATCTGATGTTCTTTAGACATACCAAAAACTGAGAACCAGGTCTAGCAACTCGGAGGGACAACTTGGTGGCAAAGGTGTAAAAGGAGCATTCAGGGATGACGGACACTTCTAGCGGAGGAGGGTGAGCAGTAGATCCACAAGGATCAGGGCTAGGGCCAGTTTTATTCAACATCACCTTATTCAATGCATTTGGCAACAAGTTTAGCAGTCCTTCCAGTTCTTCCTGCAGTTCCTACAAACAAGTCTGCAGTATTTGCGGTGGGAATCTGAACAGCAAGCTGTATCCTGCAGGGTCTTCACATCTTTGCAATAAGCCACAACTGGACTGTGCATTATTTGGAGAGGCACAGTTTCCTTTTCTACTTGTCTCTAAGTTAGCACTCAGTTCTCGAAATGCTTGCACCCGTGGCTAGAGAAAGAGCAACTCTTCGAACATCAAGGAGTAAATAATGTTGTTAACATCAGTGTCATTTAGCTGCTGGTAGAAGAAGATAGATTTATAGAAGTAGCAAAAATTGCTAGCATTAAGTAATGTGACGGCATGCTGGTTTTTATTTGTATTGGTGTATGATCACAGAGCGGAGTCTTTCTCTGTGGGGCCCATACCAGCACATAAGAAGAGATGATCACAGCCCCAAAAATCTGTTGAATTCTCACTTTAGGAACGCTCTGTCTCAGAAGGAGCAAATTTACAGGTCTCCACCAGCTTTGTACTGAACAATATTTGCAATAAAGGGGATCTTTAAAGGGGACTGAAAAGATAGTAATGGTGTATATTTGTGTGTGTTTGCAGGGAGTGCTTTTGTATAAAAGCAAGTAAGGAAAGAATCAATTAAAATGCAATGGGGAGGTGCGGGGAGGACAAGGAAGGTGGTTCTCATAGTCTGGTTATGGGAGCAGGCACTGCTGGCTGACACTTCTCCTTGTTGACACATCCTGCCCCACTGCCTGTCTAGTCTTCCTCTCAATCATTCTTACTAGAGCTGGGTAAAAATCCCTGTTCAAAAGAAGATCATGCCAAACGGATCTGTCGTCTCACCTCATGCACGCCAGCCACCTCGCCACTTTTGCAGGGTCACAGCATCAGGAACCTTCGAAACCCCCATGAAAATTGTCAGGGTTTATTTGGTTCAGAGCACATTAGGCAGGAAAGGGAGGGAGGCAGGAATAGCGGTGCGTGAAGCCAGTGTTTTACCTGGCTAACACAGCCCAGATTTGTTCAAAACTAGGTTTGCTGGAAAGTTCACAAACCTTTCAACAAGCCTTGCACAAATAACCTGACAAGCCTGCCCTTAGGTTAGACTTCCACTGCAGAAACTGCCATTGCCCTCACTGCTGTAGTTTATTAGAAGATTAGCCAGTGTTTAACTGGCAGTGTTTAACATAAGGCAGTATTTAACTGACAGTTAAACTAACTGTTTAACAAAAGAGAAGATAATCCTAAGAATCAGGAAAAGAAAAAAGTTACCCTCTGATGTAACACAGATGGTCTCCTCAGAGCCAGTCAAGTGAAGGTACTAGGCCAAACATCAACAACCTTATTCAATCAAGAAAGCCACAGATGTTAGCAGTGTTGGGGCTTACCTGGCAGCTTGGAAATGCAAGGCATGTGTCTGAAATAAGAGGCTGATGTGCTTGAGAAGTCTCGTTTTGACATTGTCCTCCCATGCCTGTCCTGCTACAGCTTTTTTTTTTTTTTTTTTTTTTTTTTACAGTTATTCACTGCCTTTCTCAAACAAATGGTAGGAAAGACAAATATCCAGACTGATATCTGGAGCTAGTGAAAAGGTTCAGAACGGCAGTAATAGAAATGAATGTTTTCACATCTTTCAGAGTGGATAGCAAGTAAATCTAAGCAAGCTACCCCCATTACCATCACCCTGTCAAGGCTAGACTCTCCACTGGTCAAGCTGGAAACACGTCATTTGCACTGACAAATAGTGAGCTCGCGCAATACGTTTCTCTGAAATCACCAGCATGATTCACAATAACTTCACAATCTGGCCTCAGAAGATCAGTCGAAATGGCCTATCCTATCCTTAATGTCTTCTGCAGCCTCTGAAAAGAAATATGTACTGGGAACTGGGCTTTCAAGAACACTTCCCAGCTACACAAACACGTACCTTCACTGAAAGCTTCCTCTCAGGGAAGGAAAATTATATCTTTTAATTTTTTCTAATGTTCTGGTTTATTGTTTTTGCTCCTTCTCATGCAATATAATTAAAATGATGTCCTCAGAGTTGGAGGATACTTACAATAAACAGCTTCTGTGGAAGCTGAACAACTCAGCTATGGTGCTTAATCAACTGGAGAAGATGTTTATTGCTGCATATGCTCTGCTGCTGTGAAAACTAGCCCTTAAACACTCAGTTTCTAAACAAGAGAAAATAAAAATCCAATAAGGACAAGTTAAGGTCCTTGACACACTATAAGGAAGTGAAGGCAAGAAAGAAGGATTGTCTCTTGCACAATAGGAATAGACTTAGGTCAGTTAATGCATTGTAGAATTAATTACTAGTGATAGATGAACCACAGGACATGTAAAATGCTGATTTTCTTCCAGTAAGTGTCCATGGATAGAGATCCTTAAAGCTGCAAAATTTCAGTCTCCTTCAACTCTCCCAGTGCTGACTGCTTCAGAGCTCAGATAAAACCTACGGGCTGCAACATAGCTCCCTATAGGAGGTCCAAACAGAGCTATTTCAGTGGCTGAAGAACACATTTTAAATAAACACAAAGGGTAGAAGAGCAGATGTTAGCAGCAGTGATAAACAATTGGGAAACACGTTGAGGGCCAAATGTTCAAGAGTCCACAAGTACAAAATGAGCCTGTCACTGTAATGAGCCTTATACTTAGCAACTGAAAACGAAGACACGGGAAGAGTCAATGCCTAGTTTTGCCTCAAGAAGTGTAAAGAATCACATGACTCTAAACCTTTTGAGGTTCTTCTTATCTCATACAAATAATCCAATGTAATTTACTGAGCTTCTTGGATTAGACAGCCCATCAGTGCTACTGTAATGCTCAATCTGCAGATCACACACGATTTCATCCAGTGGGATTGAATTGGGCAAAATCACATGACCGCCGGAAAGACGGCAATTAAGGGTACCTGGAAGAGAGAACTGCAGAGCTGTAACCCATCGGCATGTGTTGTGTGTCCCTCTCGGAGGGGACCTTCTGAGCCATCCAGTTAAAGGTGTCTCTGAATCAGCAGCTCACTTCTGAGCATGACAAGCTTGCGTGTAGAAATCCTGCAAGGCTCAGTTGAGGTAGCCAGTTCAGGAAGGTTGGCCTTTGGTGTCTGCAATTTTATGAATTAGTGCCTGTATAATTAGCCAATTTTTACTGTATGTATCTTTCCAGGGAACAGTTTTTATATCTTCCCTATTATATATTTCTGTTGGAGCCCTTAAGTTGAATAAATTACATTATTAACAGCACTAATAGCAACAAAGTGAGTGATTGGTAGGAATTTCATTTGGCATGCTGGAAATTACAGTTAGAGATGTGTTTTAAATGTTGATAAACACAAGCAGAGGACTCCTACTTCACTAGAGAAATAGATTCTTCCTTTCCCTCCTCTTGTGACTGAGTCTGAAACATTACAAAATTATTTCTCTCTGCAACATGCAGCCCAATCCATGCACCTTGTCTCTTCCTTCAGCTTTGAAATACAGACATAAAGCTTTTGTACTTTGACTTATCTTGCCTCTACTGAGCTACTGCACACCCAGATATAGTGACCCACTGTAAATCTTCAGGAGTATATTGTTCTGAATTACACAAATATAATGCAAAGAAAAGGAGAGCATTTGATTTCTTTTGGTACCAGGGAGGAATTAACTCATATACGTAACACAAAATAAGAACCTCGTTAAAGATTGCCTGTTGTAAGGAGGCAATATAAGCCTGCCAGAGGAATCAAAGCACCAATCATCAGATTTTATCTTCCATAGCTTTGCGAAGTAACAAATGCATTCTTTCAGAAATCACACAAAATATAGTGGAACAATCCTAAGGACTTAGGCATTAAGGACAAGTAACAGGTCTATGTTATGAATACACACACAGACATCTCTTAACTTTTTTCTTTCTTTCTTTTTTTAATTTTTTTTTTTAAGGTGAGTTAAGAATGTTGAAAGAACATGCTGGAGTACCAAAATCCAGCACTGATATAGGTGAAAAGTATCTGTATAACATGAAGAGAAACAGCAGCATCAAACTGTCTGCAGTTTCTGTCATTAAACCACCTAAAACATGGAAGGAAATGCTTTTTCTTTCTTTCTTTTTTTTTATGAATTCATTTAAGTCTTCTTTATGTCCTGTCATATTTAAGGGTACTGTAAGTCAAGAAACTTACAAGCGGGCATGTTTTTAGGACAGATACGTTTCAGACAGAGAGCAAAGAAAGCTTCCAGACAGTGCTTTCTGAACTTGTCAGCAGAAACATTTGCAGCAGAAAT
The DNA here is from genome assembly GCF_018139145.2 of Gymnogyps californianus. Lineage (NCBI taxonomy): Eukaryota > Metazoa > Chordata > Aves > Accipitriformes > Cathartidae > Gymnogyps > Gymnogyps californianus. Next base: position 14,570,620 of record NC_059484.1, read on the forward strand.
TTTATTTCAAGAGCTGTATGCATTCAATTAGAGAACAGAATCAGAGCTGTGTAAGCTGAGCGACCAGGAGTGCAGCCTAATATTTTCAGCACTAAGTATACAACAAGGCAGACTCCAGTACAAAACAGAAAACAGTTTGCAAACCACATCAAGCACAAATAATCATAAGGGCAATGTGGTTGTTCATGGATAAATCATGACTGAAAGCTTTCACCTACAGGAAGACAGAGATATAGGCGCTCTCAAATTATTAGCTAGAAAGTCTCACTGAAATCACAGGAACAATTTCTTCCTCTCACAAGCGTCCTTGTCCTGCCAAGCAAAGTAAGTTCCCTGTTGCAAAATTATTTAAACTGGAAGTGCCAAAGCCTGTGAGGAATAGAGTTCTCTGACTCCCCATCCATCAGTTCACATAAGCACGTGCTTATTTTTAACCATTTTGAGTGATCAGGGAGGACTACCAACTTGAGTGTGCTTTACTACATCAGGACCAGAGTGCCAGCACCTTGCAGGACCCTCAAGACTGAGCCTCTGCTGAATTTTTGCTTCGAGTCACATACTGGTCCTGGTAGATAGAGCTGGAAATACACCAGCAGCTCTGATACTGGCTTTCTGTTGGCTTATTCAGACATCAAAACTCCCTGACAAATCTGAAGTGCTGCCTTCTCAAACAAAATCACTACTACCACATTATTGCACTGTAATCCCCTGGGATGCCAACCATGAGTAAAAATCCAATTCAAGGATTTTCACCGGGAGATGAAAGGGTTTCCTCAAACTCACCCCATGTTCCTTCACCTCCAAGCAGGCACTGAATAACTCTGAACAGGATTTTGCATGGAATGAAAAGAGAAAAAGATGTACAGCCCTGGTGGTTCGCTCCGATGAAGGCTCACACAGGGAAATGAAGGACATGAAATATGAGGGAAGAGAGGGAAATTATAAGAGAAAAAGCCTTTATGATCCCAATAACAAAATTCATAATCCACCCAGTCTTTTGTTCTGGCTCAGAAGGACATTTCCCCTGAGGGACAACAACCAAAAAAAAGAAAGAGATGCAGAAACAGAAAGAGAAGGGAAAAATTATTGAAGAAGACTGAGGAAAATAAAACCTCCTTTTGGCATGCAGTTTACAGCAGAACAAGCTTCACAAGCTTGTTACTAATTCCCATATTATCGGGAAGCATTTTGGAAACATTTTTCGCTGAACAGCAGACCCTCTTCTGCCAAATCCACTGCAAATCCCGTGGGTTCTGCAGGACTCCCCTGGCCACCGAGCTACTGTAAACCTTGACATTCGCTCACTGAGCCTCGATGGGGTATTTAGTATCTGTTTGCATCTCTCTAGCAAACTAATGGCAAAGCTTTCTAGCAAGCATAGGGGCAAGCCTGTCCAACTTTCTATCTTTGATGGCACATTTTGTTTAGGCAAGTGGATGGCAGTTCTGTACCTGCTGGAGTTTTTGGCCAGCGGTTTGGAAAATTGCAAGTGTGTTAACCAAAGAAAGGTCCTGCACATCCGAAAGGTTTATAAATAATGCACAAACTTTGTGCACAATAGCTCTGTTTAACGTTTTCTCTTTCCATTGTCCCTTTCAAACTGCTTTACCTCTATTCCTCAACGTTGCCCTAAATAGGTGCCTTCTTGAGGCTGTTTGTATAATAACAACTGATTTCTCTAAAGATCTTGCTGTCTGAAAGCCTGTCACTCCACTCTGAGCATCCTGCCCCGTTCGATTTATAGTGAAGACAGACCACCTAACGTACCCAGCTGCTGGCAGGAACACTGCAAATCAACCGAGTGTGTCATTCGGATGCACTTGAAAGTGAAAGAGTGCTGTTTGAAAAGCCAACATTACTGGCCAGTAGCCACAACCAGCTGAAGCGCAATGATGTTATTTCTAGTGATGAGTGAACTTCTGTTTATCCTCAGGGCCATGGGAAACTGAAGAGGCCAGGAAGTGAAATGACCTAAGAAAGACACGCTTGGATCTTTTTGTCAATATTGGCTTTTCCATATTGGCTTTCGCTCAGGTGCAGCGGATGGAAAGGTTTGGAGACACACACACAAAATGAAATTAATTTTTTCAATGAAATCCTGGCTCTGTTGCAGTTGCTGGGAATTTTGAAATTAAGTTAATTGGGACCAGGATTTTGCCTTTCAGTTTCAAACATGAGCCAAATGTGTCAGCATGTCTTTCTTCTTCTCTTGGCTATATCTAAACATGGACAAGCTACTAAAAGATTAAATGCTTGGTTCAAACAGACAGGCACACAGCTGAGTGCTCCTGTAATCCTCCTGACCCTCCTGGGCCAAAACTGGCTGATACAAATGTGCAGAATTTGACTCAAAACTGTATAACCTTAATGTAAATTGCTTTGAAAGAGGAAATTCTAGAATAAAGATATTAATATGTCATTTTAAAATGGCAGTGCAATGCTGTGCACAAGTTCTGATTGCTTATTAAATTTTAATTAAATTTTCTTACTTAAAACACTGCCTCAAGGGCAGTGATGGGGCTGCAGCCCCTCTGAAATGACTCCTACCAGCTTCCCTGCCAAGGGCAGACTCCTCATGGGATGTGGCTATTAACCAGCTCCGGCAAATGACCGCCTTCAGCAACCTCTTGGTCTGATCAGTAAGTGTCCGACCAGAAATAAGCCCCTGATGCAATTATAATAAAGACGACCGCAATACTAGGAAGATGAGGATATTCTAAGATTTGTGATTGCAGCTAAAATGAGAGTATTATGGGCTGCTATGCCTTGTTAATTTTCTCAGGATGCTGCAGAAAGGATAGAGGTAAGGTCAGATTTCTCAAACAACTCTGTCTCCCAGGAAATGAGACCACAGCGTCCTTTATGCTCCCTGCAACTGCAGTGTGCAATCAAAGACTATGTTCCTAGATCATGAGCTCTAACAGTCCAGCTGCTTTCTATGGTAGCAACTGACATCTTCTTCCATTGATGAGCCACTTTGGTGGCTTTACTTCAGCAAACACCGCGTGAATTGGCATAATGATGACAGCTAGAATCATCTCAGACTTATGCTGAGCCCTAAAAGCCACGATCATCTCACTTAATATAATAATCCAATTTCAGCTCATCCCTTTCCTCCCAACCTGCCAGCCAAAAAGAGCCCCCGTATCTCCATCAAGAAGGATTGTGTTGGAGTGGGAACATGCCCATGGCATTGCTTCTCTCCCTCCCACAATGCACTTGCTCAGATCCTCTGGTCCAACTAAATTTAACAAATGCTTCAGGGCACAACTGGTGCCAGCAAAAGAGGCCCGTCAGCTATAAATGTTCTCGGGAATTTACACTCCTGCCTACTCACTAATTGCACAGCTGGATCCAACCCAGAGATGTTTCCACCACAACTCAGAGAGCTGGTAAAGCAGATACCTGATGCTTTTCCAAGTAGATTTTGGGTGCATGGTCCATAGCTTCAAAAGATACAGTGGTAAAAGAAAAGTCTGCCTGGTTTTGGTACCAGGAATCGTTGGGTATGAACATGACAGAGAACAGGGAGAGGGAGAGATGGACTGGGCTGGTTGGAACCAGGGTCAGGAGCTCCCACAGCTGGACATGCTCCTCTCCCAGCTTCGTTCCCTGACAACAGTACAATCTACCATGTGCATTCCACATAACCCAGTCCAGAACCAACTTCCCTTCATATGGATTTGCCTTCAGCTCTCAGTTTTCTGGTCCCTTGCCTGTGTCCACAGGCACTTATACCACCAGGGACTGGGTAAATTTCCTGCCTATAGGTCTGCCAATGTGAGTTTCAGGTAACTGTCTATATGAACCAGTAACACTCACCAAACTTATACCGAGGTTTTATAAAGACAACATCATGCTGAGGAGACCAAGATGTGACCTGAACAATTTTCTCTTAGCAAAGTCTCTTAAAATTGGGGATTTTTTTTCCCAGAATGAGAACTTCAGTATTGTTAGAGAAAGAAAAATCAAAGGAACCATTCAGTGGACTATAATGAAGAACAGCTAAGTGCAATCACAGTAAATTGCACAAACTCCACCTTTTCCTTCTCAGAGAGAGTACTTACAGCTGAAAATATACATGAGGATATGTATTTTTATATATGGAGCAAAACACAGTTCTACGCAGAACCACATAAACAAACATATCATGGAAACCCTACCTGAGCATGTAACACCATTGCCCAACTGCAAGCCCATGGGCCATACTTAGCTGCAAAAAATTTTTTACATGCTCTGTTGCCTTTGCAGAGGAGGAAGGAGGGAACGGTATTGCTAGAGCAGCACAGACTGCTGCTCTTGGGAGACCTGTGCTCCTAGAGCCGCTGTGCGACAGCAGATGGAGAGCAGGAATGAATGGGAAATCCGTATAACGTCGTGCTCACAGGGGGTTTAAACAGACTTGCCCCCAAGAGTGTAAAAGCTGGGCCAAGCAGAGTCTGCGATGTGCACAGTGTGCGCTATGTATAAGGGTGGCCTTCTCATGGCAGTCAACTTCTCGCAGCTTTCCTTCAGCAAAGGGGGACAAACTAGCGCTAAAAGGTATTTTTTAAAACCAGAACGATCATAAAAACTGCCGCAGGGGAAGGCTGCAACAGACATACAAGAAAAGGAATTTGTACAGGCTCAGGGTACATTTTGTCTGCTTTAGACCTTTCCAAAAAGGAGAACAAGACATTAATCTAATTTACTCAGCCAGTTATATGAGGTTTATGCCTCCTTCATATCACTGGTCTGGCATAAAGCAACTAGAAGTGCACAGGTAAATCAATCCCATAATTTCCATTTTAGCTTTAACAAGTTATTTTACTGTTTCTAGGTGCTAAACATGTGTATCTGATGACTGCAATACACATTATGCAGCGATGCATCCTGAATAGATATATGAATATTAAGGGTTGCTCTGTTCTGACAGCTTATTCTAGAGTTTGCCTTATGCTGGCTGAGATTTTCAGTTCTTCTTAAATGTAACTTGCATATCACTGTAAACTCTCTCCCTCCTTTTGACAGGGTGCCCTTGTAGATGGTAATTTCCTGAGTAGGGAAGAAGAGACTTACAATTCATCTTGGATTGGGTATCCTACGGCAAGACATTTTTGCAGAACATAAATATGTATCACTAGATATAAAGCTGAGGCCCAGTTCTTACAGTATGTTGTGATAAATATGGAGGAATACTACTGATGTCATTGTGGCTACAGTAACGTGAAACTGGTACAAAAAAGGCCAGAATCAGGTGTATTCAGGAGTCCAGTACAAAGAGTTACTATTAAGACAGAGCAAATACAAGACAGTGATAAAAGAGAATCTGCCTTGGTGTTCTCCAAGTGATACCGTAATACTCAGAGTGGGTGTAATAACCAAAGCAAGTAACTTAAGGAAATGAACTATAAAATAATATTAACTTCGTCTGCACACAGTTACACTAGGACTCCTCAAACAGTGGACTCTTGTCTGACTCCAGACTGCAAGAATATTCCACTTGGATCTCATCTCTGGCATTTGCTGTCTCCCAAATTCAAGTCAGAGAGCATCTATTTCTTATTATTCTGCCATTCTCCTGGGGAGTCACCACACCTCCCAGTCCACCGCAATGCTTCATGGACAGCAGAGCCTGCAAACCACAACTATCTTCTATTCACGGACCTCCAAGCAACATGCTGCCCTTTGATTCAGGTTAAAAGTGCTCCCAGTTTACCTGACAGTAGGATGTATATAGGGGAAGAAAATCAAGTTAACATCACATAGGGCATGGCTACACATGATGAGGCAAAACTCTGCTCTTACTCTACCACCAAGCCCGGCATAGATTGATGTCTTTAGTAAATTAATGAACTAGGAGAGCTGAGAGAAAGGACACAGGAGAGCTCAACTTCTGCCAACTCATGCCTCGTCCATCACCTGCAGCTCTCCCCAGGGCTTTCATAGACAAACTGAGTGAGGAGGAGTGGGGAGGATCCCAGCCAGAGTCACCCTCTCCAACATTTCCTCCAATCATCTTGGTAGCAGATCTGCTCTCCAAATTACAGTTAAATCCTGTATCGTTTTGAAGGAGAGGAGAGAAATGAAAACAGATACAGATGAACATGGGCTGCTGCTTGCACTGTGATGCAGCTATGGAGCACGGCATTGTAATGGGATGGGAAAAGACTGGTGACAAAATAACCCTGACATACTATTAAGGCAATATCCAGGCTCCTTGTTTTTGTTGGGAGCCAGCTTACTCTCTGCTCAAGCATGTTGTATTCCCTGCATAGGGCACTGGCCGAAGCGTTTCTGCTTGGGAGCAGCTACTGCCTGTTTAAATAGGTAATGTTTTTTCACAGTTAACAGAGAGAACTAGGTGGGAAAATCCTTTATTGAACCCACAAGACGCAGCTGTCTCATTGATAGAGGTGCTTTTGAAAATGCCAGCCTACACCTGAAGAGACTTTCTTAATGGTTTTAATTTCTTTCCCTTTTGTTTTTGAGAACAACAGACAAGGGAGAGCAGAAGGAAGGAAAGAGAAGTTGGAAGGCCTCTGAGTGGGAGACTTTTGTGGGTGTATGACAAAACAGAATAGGGAATCCCCGCAAGAGGCAGAAGTAGAGACCTGGAGAGAGGGGCGGGAAACCTAGCGGAGCCAGGAAAGGAGCAAGTGAGGCTGTAGAACAGAAGAGCAGAAGGCTAGAGAGAATAGCTCAGAGACCAGAGATCTGCATTTGTTACATTTTTCATAGCTGGGCTTAAATTGAGTGGCTTGAGTCACCAAGACCTGTAGAGCAGAAACTGAGTGCAAGACAGCCCCTGCCAGGCTGAAAAGCAGATAGGCTTGGTTTGGACTAAAGCTGGAATTCAAACCTGTGTTCAAGTGTTGTGGAAAATCAGGTGAGTTGGGGCTGGAGGTTAAGCTACCATCCCTGGAGAACATGCCATACAGATGCCATGCCACATGCCAGTACAGCCAAGCAGACTACTGCCAATGGATGAGGCTTCTTGCAGGCTGAGAGGAGGATCACTGCACAGGATAAATTTGAGAAGGGAGCAGTAGGCTAAAAAGGGAAATGATCTATTCTTTGTCTGGCTTTGTAATACTTCAGCACCTGACTGTATTGCTGCTTGGAGAGGGCATAGCTCATTTTTTCCCCAGACAGCTGAAGCTTTGCTTAGGGCTTCTCTCCAGCTTTAGGAGGAATGGGGTGCTCACATTTGCTTGCAGTAAAAACCCAGCTCCGGCACAGCTGCCAAAGGACATGCTGTTGCACTGCAGATGCTTGCTCTGTACCCTGCAAAGTGCTAGGGCCAATCAGCCCAGCTTCCATCCCAACATGCTCCCTCTCCTGCCAGTACCCTGGAGCAGCTTGCTGCACTGTAGCAGAACAGAAAATGTCGTGGAGTTACTCAGCACACTGCTCTCGCAGTGCAGGCCACTCTCCTAAGGCACATCCAGCAGGCAGCCTTCCTCTGCACTGCTTCTCCATGACCACCTGCATGCAGCACCCTGTTAATACAACTCAGTATAAGCCCAGAGGCAGCTGCTGCTATGGAAAATTCAGCAAACTTGGTTTGTGAGGGTGCTAAAGTTTTTCCCGATCACTTGGCTTTCTAGTCATCTAGGATTTACATCATTTAGCGTGGCTCTTTAGAGCACAATTTCCAATTATTTCCTAGGCTGTAAACAGATCCTAATTGCTACCACAAAACATCATCTTGACTTTCAAACTGAGTCACACCAGAGCAGTAGTTTCAAGATTTCTATTAAAGCCCTAAATCCAGCCTCAGATCTTGTCCTGGGACCATTCACTGAACCCAGTCTGGGTCCAGAACAGCCACCCACCCACACATGCAAATATTACAGGGCTCTATTGAGAATGATGATCTGGTCCTTGAGTCGGGAACATCAAGCTAAATTTCTTCCTCCTCTGGAGGAGTTGCATCAACCCTTTATCTCCTCCCCTAATTTGACACAAGGTCAAGCAAACGGCTATGAACTACTGCATTTTGCTCCACAGCACACAACAGAAAACACAAGAGCCAAGTTTTACAAATCTCCTCATGAGGAGAAATATTAGTGCAAAGCATTATGCTCCAAGCAACAAAGTAGAGGCATTCCTATAGTGTCCAGCAAGCCACAATACAAATCATATGAAATATTAAAACATTTTGAAACAAGTAATGAAACCCTTCCACCACATCCCTCAATCCATAGATATTATCTATTTAGGGTATTATCAATGGCAGACTGAGAAACCACCAGTCTCGAGCCTTAGTTGGTGGTTAATCTACTCAACAACTTGAAAAGGGAAAACTGCCAGGTTATAGATTCAGTTCCTCAGAAGAGTCTGCTGTCAATGACGCTGAAAACAATGTAAAACAGAAACTTGCCCTTAAAAGTGATGGAAGCATCTGTCTTTCCTCATTATACAAGGCAAATGAATCTGCCTCCTCCCTTTGTACCTGTATCCATACAGCACTTAGCATCACAGCCTCAGCAAGGCGAATGATCAGTAAGACTTTGCTGTCTGAAGCTCTCTCCACATTTTGCTGAGAGAAAGAACAATTTTCCTTGAAGGGGAGAAGACACAAAGGGAGATTAAGTAATCTGCCCGAGGCATTACGGGAAGCCTGCGGTGTGGCAGAGAACTCCAGTCTCCTCAACACCACAGTGTGAGGACCAGGAGACAACCCTCTGTCTCCCTGCTGGAGAGGGACCCGGCACACTTCATCGTGGCAGAGCTGTGAGCAACTGGCTGTTCAACAAGCAAAAAGGGTGGGAAAAGGTGCCAAGACTCTCCCCGAGGTGAGGGAAGGTCTCCTTTCAGGAGGGCTTATCAACTGGTATCGTGCTTTTGCTGCTGGAGGCTGTGGCAGGCTGAAGGAAGCAAACGGCTTCTCCGTCTGGATTTGTTGTGCTGGATCTGTCCCTATGGCAGCGTGGTGGCACACGATCCCTGTCACTCTGCCATCACACCAAGCACCCTCCCTCCTGCTGAATCCAGTGGGATGGGAAACTCCCAACATTTCTAAGAGATATTTGCTTGTGGTAGTACCAGGGACTCACCTGCTTTACCCTGGGGGAATTTTCAGTCTTTTCAGGCAAAGCCACCAGGCCAAAATTCCTCAGTTCAAGCTGAGCTCCACACCGTACTTGAGAGAAGATTTTGGTTCCCAGTAATACCCAAGAAACACAGCCTGTCTTCCCTGAGCTCATGGCACTGGCTCTCTAAAGATGAGCATGAATTTCCTGAGATACTACAAGTAAATCCATTAATTGCTTCAAAAGCCAAAATTAATTAAAATACAGCCTTTAAAAGAAACTTAGCATCTGTATGTCTTCTCTTTGTTCTGGATGGTCTTAAGAGTGAAATAACAGACTCCACAGATTTTCCATGTAATGAACCTTAATTGGAATCTTTTACATTAGATTGCATTTGAAGAAAACCAGTTGTAATTAAGCCAGGTTATTAATGATTTTATATCTAATTATAATAGATAAGCTAGCATGAGACTTAAGCTAACTTTTCTGGGAGGGTCTAAGATAGGAAAGGTAGCCCAGCTCATCGCCGCTTTCCCTCTGTCGCAGCCCCCCTGTGAGCTCTGCAATCGCAGCTCCGCTCCAGAGGAGAGCAGGCTGCGGTGTTCACTCATGGGTGTTCTGGGCTACAACTGGGGCTGTGGGGAGCATCTCACAGTGCTGCTCCTCACTGTAGGTGATGTGGGTACCTCTGGATTTCCTCTTCCCTCTTTTCCCTGGGAATGTGGTGTTCCCCCTCATGATTTTTGATAGCTGCAGTTCAAACCCTCCCCACCTCTCCTCAGGAAAGCATTATAGGCTGATATTAAAACTACTGAAATTCCCACTGACATGTGCGAGTGGCCCATGGCATGTCACTTGTTGTTTTCCACTTCATTTGTTTCTGTTGAGTCACCTTGTTTAACAAAGTTTTGTGATCTCTTTTCTAAGGTTGGCATCCCGCATTTGTGCACTGCTGAGAGGAGAGGTTAGGACAGGTCACAGGGTTCCTCCCTGGAGAAAGCCGCAGGAAGCACAGAAGATAGGAGTGAATTTATGAAAACTTCTCTGGAAATACACAGTCACGATGAGACAGCTCTGCAGCAGTACTTGTGGGGGACGGTGAAGCCGGTACTTTCTGTTGGCCATGAGAAACAGAAAATCTGTGTATGGCTTCACTGCAACTAAAGCAAGCAACTAAACCCAGAACTTAAAATTCAGAGCACGTAAATTCTTCAGTAGTGGCAGAATTTAAAAGTCTTATTCCCTTCGGGGGACTTTTCTCATTTTAGACACAGGCAAACAAATTTAGCAAAATCATTTCAATTAAATCTTGGGACAGAGCCCCAAACCTCAGAGCACCTTTCTGATTTTCCCTTTGACAACAGTGCCAGTGAACAGAGCAACCCACATGAAGAATGGGCAAATACCAGATAAAAGGACACATTTTTGAGCAAGTGTCCTGGACCATGGCAGAGGTGCAGAACAGAGATGCTCCAGCTGCATCCTGATCCAAGAGTCCACAGCGTACTGGAACCTCATATCACTCCAGGCTGAATTATGGCTGACTCTAGGCAAGTGTTAATCTCTTGCGATTGGGAGCTGCTTTTTGGTTAGTACTTCATAAAACCAGTAGCCAATTTTTTTTTTTTAAGCTGATCTTTAAAAAAGTTTGCATCACTAACTCAGCTAACAGAGTACCTGTACGGTGCAGTTCGGTTCCAAGGTCCATTGTGCTGCATTTACAAACAACCAGCTGGACAGAGCTTTGATTCACTGGGATAAAGCTTCGCCCTTTTTCCAGAACGCCATCGCTTCCCCTGTCCCTCCCGCACCACTCCCCAATGCAAAGGAAGCACACGGGAGGGGACCATCAAGAGAGTCCCTTCAAAGCATGCCCCTTAGGCCAAACTAAAACATTAACGGAGGCACACCCTGAAAGGCCTTTTTCAAGATAAAATGGCCTCAGGTTTCTTCGTCTCCTATACTGAAGAGCCTGTGAACTCCAAACTGGGATGAACAAAAAGCAAAATCTTTTTTCCCTCAGGATAAATGGGGTAATTTATGCAGGTTTCTCTGTGTTTAAGCAGCACTGCTGTGGACTTAAGCAAACATCAAGTTAGCAGCAGCAGCAGCGTACACCAAACACTGTATTACCGCGTCTCTCTGGATCTTGTAAATCTGCCATACATTTCCAACAGGCCTCGGCAAACACCTTTGTTAAATGGATGGGAAAAGTCACACATCACTGATGATGTGCTTTGGTCCTGGCTTGCAGGACCCCTTTTCTGCCAAAACAGAGCATCATTTTCTACAGCAGCTCTAGTGCACAAGACAGCCTGCAGGTTTTTATGACAGCTGCAGACACTATTACAGGCTCAGCCATAAAGCACACAGCCCTGGGCTGTATAGTCAGGGTTAGCTAGGGTACAAAAACTCTTTTCTCCCTTGCTAGCAAACAGCAGAAAAGCTCTCGCTGTAACAGCTCGTTCACCTGACTGTGTGTGGCCATCTGGGCTGCAGGGCGAGCCCCAGAACCCAAAGCAGGTGAAGTCAGCAGTTACTTTTACAGCAGGATCACATCCAGAGGGATACTATCAAAAAGCCCAAGTTTATGTCTGCCCAGCGCAGGACATTCAGGCACGGTTTTCTCAACCTTCCTGGCCTCATTAGCTCACCAGAGCTCCTGCAGTGGCTGGGATGGAGACGGAAACAGCATGTGGCAAACGCACATGAGCTGCCTCTACAGACACCAGCGTTCAGATCCCCATCAGGACCTGGATGAAATAAGTTTAAAGCACTTCACTGGCACTTCACCTCAGCCCACAACTGGTGAGGATCTGCTTTCAGGATTTGTTATGGGGATGGTTTCAGCAAGAGCCTTGAGGCAACTGATGCACATTGCGGTGTGTTTGCTGTTGGCAGGAACCCGCGTATAACTAGCTTTCCTTACAACAGCCCTGTTTTCATAAGCACTTCTCTATTGCATAAACACAACCCATAAACCAGTCTCAGAGATAAAGCTTCCCTCCTCAGGTGCTTTTATCATTCCCAATCCTTTTAAGAGAGAGCATAAAGGATTCATTTTACCCATCAATTTGGATTACATTCTCCTTTTATCAGCACCTTTTCCTTAATGACTTTGGCCATTCAGTTTACAGGTCCGCTCAGATACCAGAGAGCTGAGCTTTCCTCACTGGAAACTTCAAAACATTGTTGGGAGGAAGGAAAAAGCCAGTCACCAGCCATGTGCGCTGGACTACTGCAAGGGAGTCATCAATTATGCAGGTTTTGGAATACATTACACTACCCACAGCTGTTTGATAGCTGGGCGATATGATTTACGAGAACAGCCAAGATTCAATTACTGATTTCCCATAAATTATCTATACAGTCCTTTCATCCTATGCCAGGTTATGAAGGGCTCTGATGAACAGAGGGGACTGAGGAGGGGGTTCTCTGACCATGAAATGAACTGGGATTTTCAAAGAGAAATCAAAAGGAAAGAAACAACAAGTGATGTAGTGCCAGTGGGAGGTGTCGGACTTCAGATTCATGAAATTGGACTATCATTCCCAGGCAGGCATGGGAACACTTAGAACAGATGCACTGATTGAGCCAGTCTTCAGACTATCTGTCTATTTGTCCTTGACTTCTTATCATGTGCTCTGGGAGAGGCAGATTACAGCTAAAAGGAAATAGTACTTTTTGCTGCGTTTTATAAATCTGTAAATATTATTGAGAGAAATCACTTAAGTGCCTGGGAAATTTTAGATGCATGCACTGACTTTAGCGAGGATTTTATCAGAGCAGAAAAAGCAAGACTGGCCCTTAGGAATAATAACACCAATTTAATAGAGGCTATCATTGCAGAAGAGTTAAAATGACTGTCAGTCTTGTTTTGAGGCAAAACTGACCATGAAATACTAGAACATCTTGGTTTTAGGAAGTATTTGGGAGTCTCACTTGGAAATTGTGAATGAAATGTGAATGAAGGCGGAAGGAACTGAAGAAGCAAACCTTGTTCTTGCCACCCCACTGTGCCAATGGCTCTGGCCAAGGCTTTTTCCTGCACATAGCCAGTCAAGGACACCATAATGCTGCTATTTATGTTTATTTTCCCTCTGACTTTTCCACCTAGCCTGAACAGCAGTGAGCACACATATCTGACAGCGCACCACTCCTGTTACCACCACTTTCATTTCAAATCTGAGATTTTTTAATCTGGTCTGTGGCAGCTCAAAGCAGAAAACTATCTAATGAGAAATGAAACACGCCATCCAGAGGAGAATAAAACAATCCCTTGATTACACTTTAAAGGATTGAAAGAAAACAAAGGGGCAGACGAAAGAAAAGTTAAATAAGAAACTTTGGTAGGACTGCTCTGTGCACTCAGGGGTTATACGTGATAATCTTTGCCTTCCTCTATAGCTAATGGAGAAAGACACATCTCTCAAGATCAGTACAACTACACTTGAAGCCTGGGCTCCTGGCTTAGGCATACTGTTTCACTCCCTAAAGTTAGATATTTGAATTCTCCCTGCTCCCACTGTTAACTTTTCTCCCACCCAAGAAAACTCGCACTTACTCTCATCAGGAGTCCATTGTACCTAGCAAAGTATGGGAAGGTCAGGAGAAAATATCACTATACTCTCTCTTCTATAACTCTTTATTTTCTCTCCTTTCTTGTATCCCCCTTTCCGTGACCTCTTACAGGCCATTCCCATGAATGTAACAGAGGCACAACCAGCACAACTCTATGACCCTCTGGACCCAAACTAAGGTGACACTGCATAGGGGTGCCGCCAAAACTCCAACCAACACCTTCTCCTCCATAGCACTAGTGAAACCAACCTAAACAGCATCAGGAAATAATACGTTTCTCATTATCTTCTACAAGTGGGTTCCACAATTCAACAGCAAAGCACTCACTCTCCATTCAAGCCTGTGAACCTCTTCCATGTGGGGACATGAAAGTCATCACATCAAAAATAAGCAGCAGCGATACGCTATGGAAAGCTGATATCTTTTACTGGAAGGCTCCAAGGGCAGGGAGTGGAGCAGAGGACTGAAAAATAACTTTCACAAGGATTTCAAGTTTTCTAGCTCTCTTCTGTACTTCCTCTGGATTTGTCTTTTTTTCCCTGCGCCCATTTATTTTATTTTGTACCACTCTGTGCCACCCCCTCCCATACTCACACGTGAGTGGGAGGAGGAGGCTGAAGCAAGCAGTTGTTTGTCTGCTTGTTTTAAAATAATAGAGTGAAAATTAATGTGGTTCCCTGTTTGTGAAGCAAAAGCTCTGGCTGGGGCACTGCTATAACAGAGCAGCTGAGGGAAATGGAATTTATTAGCCTGGTTTCCAATCCCTTTACTTAGCTGGCTGGTTATTACATATCTATCCCCTTAATTGTGCAAGCTGCTATATAGACAAATAACAGGTGAGGCCTGTAATGACAGGTTGTTACAGTCCAGAGCACTTGACTGGCAAAGCGGTTCTCACAGAAAATTGTCTCTCCTCACCTGAGTAAATCCTGTGAGGCCTCCGAGGCGCTGGGGGAGAAGCATCAGCCAGGCTGTGTACTTTGTGCATGGGATGCAGCAGCCACGTTGGGGATTGCTTTTGGCATTGCAACAGATACAGCCCAAACATCACCGTCAGCATCAGTGAGGGACAATCCTGCCTCAAAAGAGGCTCTCATCTCTGGCAAAGGGGAACAGAGGGGGAAATGACCCACCCTGGGTCACAGTATCAGGCTTCAACTGTGGAAAACTCTCAGCTGTAGCCCAGCACCCTTTACCACCACATGGCCCATGAGGTCTGCTCTCCTCTAGCTGTGCATACTCAAGAGAGACTTTCAAGCACTTGTCCGAGTCACAGCTCTGGGATCTGGCAAGGAACAGTGGCTGGTCCCTCAGCCCACGTGGTTTTTTGATGCACCCTCTCCTCATTGTCCTGTGGAACATTTTACTGACTGAGTAGTCTTTGGCCAGCACACCCCAACGCTTAATAAAGATCCATGGTTCGCTGATCCAGTACTAGTTCCCCAGGTCTCTCTCTCACCTTCATACAGGGAATAGCACATAATAGTAAAGCCCTTCCCTGGGATGACCAGTCAACAGACTGCTTGAGTCTCCTTTATTCTCCAGCCTCTTGTTTTCTTCCTGTAAATGTCTGAAATAATTAATTTAAGATTTAAAGACCCAAGTTACTGTAGTGTGCCCAAAATAATAAGTGTCTCGGAATTTCAATTACCCTAAATGTAGAAGTGTTGGATCCCATTTCTGTATCTAATGCGTCACACAGAACCATTACCCCACTATCCATTAATTATAACAAGGTCAGCATATTCCCTGATGTCTCTTCATGACTGCACAATGAACAAGCACTGCCTCTGCTGTGGGTGGAGGCCATTCGTAGATATACAGCCCTCCCACAGGACAGCCAAACTTTAGTTACCCAAAGAGAATCAAGATCAAGAGAACAGTGCTAGGCTTTGGGGATAAACATATCTGGATAGAACAGGAGGAGGGGATAAGGGAGACTAAGCTGCCTGTGTGTCTTTGAGCCTAAACAAGAAGCACAAAGACACACTGCTCTTGGGAGATGTGCAAAAGAGCCTCAACTACACCAAAGAATAGCTCTAAGAACAGAAAGCAAAAGATTTCTTTCTTCCACAAAATATTTCAAGAAATAGGGGGAAGGGGAAAGCAGGAAAAAAAGAGTAGTGGGTGAAAATGCAAAAGATGGTTTGGGCCAGGTCTAGTCCCCATCTGTTCATGCACCCCACCATCACAGCCCAGATCTGCAGCCAGTTCTATCACGGTGGGCTCTTGAGCATGAAAAAGATGCAAGCTCCCTCCTCAAACTCACCCCAGCCCCTCCCACAAGGAAGAATGTACTGGACAAAGTTGGGACGGAGGCTGGGGAAGAGTTACAGTCTCTCTCTGAACACCAGCCGTTCCTCCAAACTGTTCCCAGATATGGGGTGCATTAATACAGCTAACCAATCCCTGCCATCCCCTCCATTTTTATCAAAGCATTATCTGCTTCTGTCTCACCCCATTTCTGCAAAAAGCCTCAAGACCTTTATATGGTCCCCAGGCTCTAGCTGCAATATGGCCATTCTGGCACCTCAAATGTGTAAACTGCCCATTCCCTCCTCCTGCCCTGGTGTTTTCCCACCTTCTCTGGACTTCCTCTGCCTGGCTTTCATTTTCAAAGATTCTAAAGGTAGTATTTTATTGTAATGGGGTTTATTATGATGATGTACAACACCCTTAAGTGCTTTGGTGAAGGAAGAAAGAAAGGTTGTGCTATAAATAAAATTCTCATCTACAATCAAAGGCACATAAATGATGGATGTGTGTGGGTGACTGCACACATGTACCTACAGGCAATTCCTCCATTGAGTGGCAGCTGCACTGAAAGAACCAGGGTCATTGTAAAGATGAGGGTATTTGGCAGTGGCTTACTTCCACAATAAGTTACTTATTAGGGGGATTCCCTCATAAAAACTTACATGGCATCCTCTGGACTAGAGCCAGAAAGACAACTGAAGGCAAAGTAACACCCACAGCATTGCCGCAAGACAAGACTCAATAGTGTGACAGATGCTTCTTTAAACTGACCTTAAAGACTTGCAGGAATGGCAACACAGCCCTGTTGGATGCTCTGTTCCAGCATTGGTCTCACAATAACAGTTTTCCTACTAACTACTACATTCTTGCTGTCATTTCAGCCCATTTCTGATTGCCCTGTACCTAGCAGAAATGAGGAACGGTGACCACCTTCCTCGCTGCAGCTCCTGCTCATGTGTTTGAAGACTGCTGTTATACCTCCCCACCCATTTTCTTTTTCAAAGCAAGGGAGTCATTCGACTTGTACTCCCATACAGAACTGGCCTCTCAGCCAGTGAGAAGGGTTCTTCAGGGAAGGTGAAGCACAGCAGTGTTTGATGATGTCTGGAATGTCCATTTGATTTGGCAGCTCCCTTGGTAAGCCAGCCCAAAAACCCTTCTTCCCACAAAACTTCTTTCGCATCAGTCCAAAAGCCAGCCAGGCTGGGAGCCAACAAGTGAACAGGGAGCACCAGCTACAAACACGTTGTCCATGTTGTCTTTTCTGCTGTGGATTGACATAAATGTTTCTGTTTCCATGGCATCTTTGATTCTTTAGTTCATTGGGTTAACTAACTCTTGTCCCTCATTTGGGGCTTCTGCCCATTCAAACTGGTCAATACACAGGCTACTCCTGCTAGAACCATTCCCCAATGTAACATCTCTCAACATGTCACCAGCTGTTTTTTAAAATAGGGTTAATTGGTTTAAGAGGTGGGAAGAATTCCTACAGCAGGGGAGAGAAAGCAAAGTTAGTTTCCAACTCTTGAAATGATTCTCCTTTGAGCTACACTATGAATGAAGGGAGCCAGCGAAAGATGATGACATGGAGAGGAAACAAAACAAAACAAAGCTAAAATAGATATTTAATAAAAAAAAAAGCACAGAGAAGAATAGAGGAGGGGGATGGTATCTATTCTGCAGCTTTACAGGCGGCATTAGCATCTTGTTGCCTAATGAGCCATAGATGTAACAGACACACCACGAAAATAAAAGAGGGAGGGAAAAGCAAGCATCAATAACACAGAAAAACAGGCAGAGAGGCTGCTGTTAAGCGAATGTTACTTCCCTCACACCCTCTGAGTCTTCCCAGCCAGCTGCCCTCCTCCCTTCCCAGATGCTTATTCTCTGACTCTCTTCTAGCACTTTATCTCTGCAATCATTTGGCTATCATTATGTCCTGGGGTTTAGAGTTGACAGCAGCCAAGGGGCAAGATTCAAGAGTGGCTCCTCAGGGGTCCTTTGCAAGTGCTAATATCTCTTTCTCACAGTGGAGGGGATGCTCCGGCCTCGCTAAAGTTAGGAAAAGGGGCCAGAGTGCAGGGACACAGTGGTGTTTACCTCTCAGTATGTCACGGGTGGGTTTTCATGCTCAGGAGAAGCAAAAAGACCCATGTCTGTCAGCTTGGGTTAGCACAACCACGTTCGGTGAGACATCCCTTTGACTTGAAAGCCCTATGCTCACTCACAGAAGCAACACCAAAGCTTCCAGAACACTATCCACCATCCCTAACAGTTATTTTACTGGCACAGGTTTTAGGCAAGAAGCTGGGGCAATGACAGGAGTGCCAGCCGGGCAGAGGCCTGCCACTGCCCCATTTTCTCACCTAGAAACCTCTGCCAGTAACCTGGACATAAAATGCGGCTGGTTCTCAGTTAAACTACCTTTGCTCTCTTTTTGGACACAGGGGGATATGCCCTAGCCTGTTTCTTCCTCTTCCCTATTTCTTTCTCCTTCCTTAACCCATCAGTCCCTCCTCCTGTCTTCTTTTTCATCTGCAGCTCCTGCACCTGCCTTCAAGGTTTATTCCTTTCCTGTGGGATTATTTGGATGTTTGCTTGTGCAGGGCGAACAACATTTCTGTAATAAAGCCTCAGCCACATTCCATTAGTGTCATTTCCATCTGCAGAAGTGAAGTGTCAGCTAATAAAAGCTAACACAGACCCCTTGGGCAAGATAAAATGAGAGAGCAAGGGCGGGGGGGGGAATCTACCGTCAAAGATGGAGGAATGATAAATGTCTTTCTAGAAGCAGAAGCACCTGGAAAAGGAACAAGGGAGCACTGGGGGAAAGGGAGGGGAAAGGAAGGAGGGGGGTATATTATCTTTGCTAAGAGAGCTTTGTTTCTGAAAGGTCTCATTAACTCAAAAATCACCTGCTACCCATCTTCTCTGCACACTAAGGGCAACATCCAACCTGCCCGCACCTCTGCAGGGAGGTGTTAATGTGCAATTATTGTTTGCGAGCAGTAATGCCTGGGGAAGCCGTGGGAGCTGTGCAGCAGGGTCCAGCACTGCAAGCAGAGAAATCAGCCCAGGCTGTGCCCCGTGCTGCTCTGCTGAGCATCCTCTCTCCCCGGGGATGAGAGGAGACAGGGGTGTCACTGGCTGTGTCTGAGCTGTGAGACCCAAAGGCATTTCTCAGCAGCCAGATACAAGTTTGTCTGTCTAAGCCGTTCCCTGACTCCATGTCACATGTCCAACAGGTCCCCCCATCCAGATGATCCGAGGACAAGCCCCTCAGGGTGCATCACAGGGTGCACCTCCCCTGCAGCTTAGGGGCACGTTTATGACCCATTTGGTCCCTGTCTGCTCCCATTACGCAGAAGGGAGGTGACTACAGTGCTGCTGTGGCCTCAGTGTTGTCCGCTAGTCCTCACCAGTCCCACATGCCGTGCAGTGAAGCAGGCACATCCCATCTCTCCGCAGTACCCTTCCCTCTGGACAAGGACAGAGAGGCGCAGATACCACAAGAGAAATAAAATAAAAAATACAAAATCAGGTTTAGTCAGGAACAAGGGCCCATTTTATTCCTGCAACTAGAACTTATCTCCCTGATCTCAGATGGTCTTTGTCTGGACTCGGGCTCCAATTCTGGAGAAGTCTCAGCTCTCTGCTGACCTTATCCATGACATTCAAGCTTTCCAGGGCCAGATCACTTCTACTCAACTTTGCAAGCAACTCCCAGGTCCATTAGAGAAACGCAGCCATAAAAGAGCATCTCTGATCAGATTTATGCCAATGCAGCAGCTCTTAATGCCATAATCTATGTAGCTAGCACAAGCAAACATGATCACACAAAAGGGGTCAAGTGTGCCATACTCCAGAGCTGTCAGGTCTCCAGCTAGGCCACTGAAGAAATTGGCAGCTGGCAGAAGACAACAACCTTTAGGCTTTTTAGATTACCCTGAGGAATACAATCAGTCCAGACTGATGCCAAAGGCCATGTTCACAAGGTCTTCCTGAGCAGCAATGTGCATCTCAGCCACAGGCATTTGTTCTATAACATACAATGTGCGTGCACACACACATATAGTTTCTCTCAAAGTATTGGCCATACCTTCTTCATTTTTGTCCTCAGAAACAAGGCTGTTGCCCATTTTGTTCTCAAACCTACCAGCAATACATTACTGTCAACATTTTGGAAAGCAATCACCACAAACAAAACCACCATACAGGTAAATACAGAAAGTTGTAGTGTTTAAAGGCCTCAGGTTCTTTTAGTTGATCACCCAAGAAACTTACAAGTTGGGGACTTTCCTTTTGATTTTAAATGGAAATGTTATCACCTGGTAGCCACTCTCCTCACTGCTTTGACTACATATGGATTTCTTCCTGCATCTGTATCGAAGCATCATCCCTGGGGGCACTGGCAGGGTTTTTAAGTCTGTGATAGATAACCGTGTCCCTCCAATTTCCTGGCTAAAAGCTTCCTAAATTCACCTAGCTCAGCACTCCAGGAAGCCAACTGGATAGCAGTTCGCTTAATAAAAGTTGCCTTTAAACAAAGATCTAAATCCTATTTTCCAAGAACTGCCAGGGGATTTTCAGGGTGTAATCCACCTACTGCCGACCCTCCAGAGCAAAGAAACTTTTATGTTGTTGGGTGGGATTTTTTCATTTGAGAACAATACAGGCTTTTTCTGGTGGCACTGGGAGAGGGGGACATAAGAGCACCTGAGGATTGCCACAGGCAGAGGAAAAAGGTTGGGCAGTTTTTTCCACATCTGTTGCACAGTCAGTTATCAGTGACAACAGGAGAGAGAAGGGATCGCTGAAGAGGCTGCAATTCTCTGAAATTTTGCTCAGGGAAACAATTGCCATGTTCAGTGTGGAAATCTGAATGAACAGATAGGTCTCTGAACGAGCTTGGGAAGCCCTTTTTGCTACTTCAGAGGCAGACTCTCCTATGATCCTATCACTGTGCACAGCATCCAGGTTGCCCCCAGGCAAGCCCTGGGGACTCCCAGATGTGCCGAGACATCTCCATTCTGATGTGAATGTGCCACTGTCTCACCCTCCTGCCACAAGAAACAGTCACCTGGGTAAAAATGAGGCTGGTATGACAGGAATGATTAAAGCTGGGAACAAATGTCCATCAATGATTCAAAATATTTGAGGAGGATTTGCTCGTCTCTAGGTCCCAGAAAACCATATTGTACAAGGCTCCTTTTCCCAAGAAGAAATTCACACTGGGCCTTTAAGCCTCCAAAACATATGCAATGGATTATTAACAAATATGAGTGGAAGGGTAGCTCAGTTTAATGTCACCTTTGTATATACACAGGCTTCCATCCTTTCTTCACAGAAAGACTATCCTCCCCACAGATGCTGGAAGTCATCCAAGAATTTAAGAACATTCTTTCATTCACAGGTGTTTTTGGAGCTTACAACAGCAGTGCTTATTCTGGAAGATGATGAGGGAGAGAATTGCCTTGGCCCTTCAATCAGCTTTTGCCCATTTCACATCAAATTGCAATCTGATAATACTCAGTACAAACTGGAACGCTCTAATACAAACAGAAATGGCTCCAGCAGCCAGAAGAAACACTAATGACAGAAATTAAATGGAAAGACACTGAAGCACGCAGTGCACATCACTGTCCTGATGGACAAGTTGAACATGAGCCAGCAATGTGCCCCCATGGCGAAGCAGGCCAGCAGCATCATAGGCTGTGCTAGGCAGAGGGTTGCCAGCAGGTCGAGGGAGATGTGGTCGCTCCCTTCTACTCAGCACTGGTGAGACACATCTGGAGTCCTGTGTCCAGTGCTGGGCTCCCCAGAACAAGAGAGACATGGACATATTGGAGGGAGTTCAGCAAAGGGCCATGAAGATGACTAAGGGATTGGAGCACCTGATGTACAAGGAAAGGCTGAGAGAGCTGGGATTGTTTAGCCTGGAGAAGAGAACACTAAGGGAGACCTTATCGATGTCTATCAATACCTGATGGAGGACAAAGACGACAGGGCCAAACTCTTCTCAGTGGTGCCCAGAGTCAGGACAAGAGGCAAAGGGCACAAACTGAAATACAGTAAATGAGCACCTGCTGTGGCTCTCGCCTCCTTCCAAAGCAATACCCCATGCAGCAGCAGAGACTATCTCATGATCATGGCATTGACACTGGAGAAATCGGTGCCTAATTCCCATCTCCATTTCTCACCAAGCCATTTCCCTGGGGTCAGAGATAGGGATGAGAAAGTCCCTGTTCTCCTTGCTCAGAGGTCCAGGGCATGAGGTTGAATTTACCAACAAAGCTTCAGCAACAGCAGACAGAGGGGGAGAATATTTGAAAATGCATTTAGCTGCTGAGAGCAGTCTAACAAAGGATCATTATGAAGACATGCAGAAGCTGTGACAGGGTTGCAGAGAGTTAGTCTGGGACTGAGACACCTTAGTTACAACAGCAGGATAGAGAAGTGGAGCTAGAATCCATAGGAGGAAAAGAATTATGACCTGACTGAGTGATATCAATTCTGGAGGGACTGAGGAGGGAAACGAAACTACAAAGCTACTTGAAACTGTATCAAACACACAGAATGAGGGCCATGAACTTAAAGATGTGGAAAGGATGTGCCACAAAGGAGCAGAGGTAGAAATCAAGAGAAGCAAAAATAAAACAAGTGCAATGGAGAGAGCAGTAAGAATGAGCAGGGTAAAAAAAGAAGCTGGACAAGAATATTGACAAGTCAAAAACAGTGATCCCGTGCTTCCTTAGCCAAATAAGATTGGAAACAGAGCACCAGCTGGGCTCTGGGGAGGATGGAGAAAGTTCAGATAGGCCATCCACTGCTCCCTCTCCTCCAGACGAAGGCTGGAGATTGCTCACACGTATGCTGTTACGTTGACAGCTATTGCTGCAAGGTGTAGACGTTTGACACCTTGCTGCATGTAGCACAAAAGAAGGGAAAGTGAGTCACACCAGGGAAGAACCAGATTTTTAACATCTAGAGGCACCTTAAAGTACTTCACACAATGATGAGTCACATGCAAACAGTGCAATGACTCTGCAAACAAATACACGGTTTTTACTGTCTTGCTATTTTTCCAACGGCAAAGAAAGATGGTCTGTGCCACCAGTTTTTTTATCCTCACTTATTCAGCCCCAGCAGAGCCCCACTCAGCCTGAGAACTCAGATACACCTCAACACCTCTAGCAGCCCATGTTTCCCAAGTGAGTGCCAACATCAAAGAAAGAGAAGGGAGAAGAAACCCACAGGATTTTCTGCTCTGGGACAACTGGAATGTCTTAAAGCCAGCGTTGAGTAAATGACATAAGCTGCCTTTTCTGGCCTGCGAGATTACCTCCTCTCTCCTCTACATCTGTTTCATTAGATTTAAATTACTCCTGTTGCCAAGACATTTGAAAGCAAATTGTTAAAAACCTTCAACCACTAGCCCCAGCTACTGATTCCCCAACAGGGCTCAGTACCCAGTCTGATTCTCACCAAGACATGATTTGTAGGCACAACATCCTAACCAAGACACAGCAAGAGGGAGAGGCAGCACATAAGCCAGGAAATATTTCACACAAAAACTTCAGCAAGACTTAGTAGAGTCAATTCTTTTCATTCAGAGGTAACTTCCATATTCATTTGAACCCAAAAAGTATACCGAGGAACAGGAAGCAGCAATTAGAGGGTGTAAGCACAGGGTGAGAACACGTGTGTCTGGTATCATCCCATGTCAGTGACTTTGACAGGACAAAGCTTTGGAGAGGGTTTTAGCCACAGATGGAGAAAATGCTGCCCCAGTGAATCGCGATGCTGGGAAAATTAATTAGCTACAGTTAAGTCAGTTATAAGCATACACAGCTCCATGCACACCCAACCTTTTATCATTATTACAGAATCACAACATAATCTGCCACCGCAGTCTTCTCAGACCAAGGCCAGGACAGAAATAGTAGGGCCTCTGGCTGTGGAGAGTGTGCTGCCATTGTAAATGCGCACAGGGAGGCTGCTGCAGCTGAGAACTGAGATGAACCACTCCAGCAGCCTGGTCAGAGGGATCTCTGCTTCCAGAGGACATTTTTGACTGGGAGATAGGTACAATGGCAGGACTGTGAGGGCAAGAGGCATCCCGGGTGGAAGAGGGAGAAAGAGATGAGAATTTGGGGATATACAGACTGTATAATTTCAGGAGAGCCAAAGAAGTCAGAAGCACCGTACCTGCAGGTCAAACCCAGAAGACAGTCACTGAGCTGCAGACTGGCTTAGACGTGCAGATGCCATAGGCTGGAGCTGAGGCGTATTTGCAGAATTGAACAGGAGATCAAAGTACACTGAGAACTTGGCTCAAGCCCTTTTCAGCTAAGGGAAGAGAAATCTCTCTTGCCTGTGACAGTAGCCTAAATGCTATAGTTTCAAGCCTGACTACGGAATTGCCTCCTCTTCAGAAGAGGCAGACCTGTGTCCTGGTTTCGGCTGGGACAGAGTGAACTCTCTTCTTAGTAGCTGGTACAGTGTGAGAATGGTTGGATTTAGTGTGAGAATGATGTTGAACACTGATGTTTTAGTTGTTGCTAAGTAGCGCTTATCTTAAGCCAAGGACTTTTCAGTTTCCCATGCTCTGCCAGCAAGCAGGTGTGCAAGGAGCTGGGAGGGAGCAGAGCCGGGGCAGCTGACCTGAACTAGCCAAAGGGGTATTCCGTACCATGGAACGTCATGCCCAGTATACAAACAGGGGGGAGTTGGCCGGGAGGCGCGGATCGCAGCTCTGGCATCGGTCAGCGGGTGGTGAGCAACTGCATTGTGCATCACTGGTTTTTTTTCCTCCCCCCCCTCCTTTTTTTGTTATATTCCTTTTCATTACTATTATTATATTTCATTATTACTATTGTTAGTATTATATTTTACTTTAGTTATTAAACTGTTCTTATCTCAACCCACGAGTTTTACTTTTTTTCCTTTCCTCTGCCTCACCGCACTGGGAGGGGGAAGCGGCTGCGTGATGCTGAGTTGCTGACTGGGGTTAAGCCACGACAACCTGACAGTCGTTCTGATTTGGACTACTTTGGGTGTGGGTCAGCTGGCTGTTGCCAGCCACAGGCAGCCTGGACTGCTGGATACCAGGCTGTGTGTGCATTCACTGTTGGGTAACATGTGGATGTTGATCTACATGCACCAGGAGTCTTCCACACTCATGGTGTATGATTACTGGGTCCAGAGTGGGGTCCCCAAACTTCCACCTTTTGCCTGTCGTAGCACTGAGGGCATCTAGCTGAAAAGCCTTTTTAAAGCTTCCTAGGCAGGTAAAGACAGGCTTCAGGAATAGCAGTCTCCTTGCATTACAGGAGTCTGTTCACCATGCCATGCTCTCCTTCTTCTCTTGCTGTCTAAAATTTTTAGCTAACTTTGTAAACCCTTCGCCAGGAGGCAGCCGTCCAGCTCTGTCCTACACCAGCATGTAAATACGCTGACATACAAAGCGCATGTTTCCCCGCCTGCAGGAAACATGCTGTGTAATGAAAGAGTCTCCCAGCAGGAGGAACAGAACTTGCGTGCCAATTACCTTGGCACACACCATGGGATCGAATGGGGCAAGAGCACAGCGGTAGGTACAGCAAAGCTGAGCTTTCCTGCCAGCCTCTGCACTCAGCTTAATACTCCCTTGTAATGAAGTCGTTTTGGCCTGCAAGACACGCAGGCAGATGGGCTGTCATTCAGGGGCTACCGTCTGCACCATCCGTTCCTTGGGGTTTGAACTTATTAAGGTCGGTGTTTTACAAACGCAATCAAGGAAGCAAGCTTGAGAGATATTATGACAGCAATAAAAGTGTGTTCTGCTTCATCAGCACATTTGAAAAATTAGTTTAAATGTCCTTAGTGGCAAACAGCATTTAGTGCTGCTCAGTGCAGGAGGGGGAGGCAGGAAAAAGAGACTACACAGAATTTTTAAAAATAAAACTCAAAGCAAGTTTGGCACAATGAGTAAATCACAAGCAACTGTCTCCCTACAGTGCCCCGCTGCAAGAAACTCCTCCTGATATAAATCAGTGCCATATCTAGCCAAATACAAAAGCTGTGCCAGCTCTTGCTGCATAGTTTACCTTACTCCAAGATATTAGCAGAACTAGCATCTCCATCTCTTCAGACAATTGCAGTATCTCACCTTATGCCACACCAGGCATCCACACCGTGGGTTTGTTGCTTAACACCACCACAGCCACCCACCAGATTCTACAGTGCCCGATATCTTTGTATCATCATTCCTATTTTGCATCTTCTTTCCCTGCACTGCCATGGGGACTTGAGAGCAAACTCCATGGTGAACCATAAAAATCAATTCCAATCATAGAACCTCATTTTCATTCCTTCCAAAATATTTTGTTTCTAGATAGACATTCAAAGTTTGCTCCAAAATGAGTTTTCTCTTCCATTCTTCTTTTAAAAAAAATTATATCAGATGATTTTCAAATTTGTGAAAGGGTCTGGGGAAGAAGGAGGGAGGAACAATATATATTCTCACAACTTTTCTTAAAAATAGCCAAACAGACAAATAAAGAATAAACTAAATAGCATCATCCAGTGAAAAAAATGCCTCGAGGCTTGAAACTGGGCAGCATGGCTCTAAAACTACTAGTTTCTACTGAGAAAAAGGGCAACTGAAGCAAAAAGAAAATAATTCTATATCAGCTCTCCACAGTATCCTTCCACAGCAACTGATCCAGTACCCTCCTTGCAGGGAGGAGAAATCACACCCCGGTATTGACCTCGCTGCACACTCTCCCTGCCAACCCTTGTAAGTTCATGGTCTGCTGTCCCTCAGCTGCCGCTGGGCCAATTTGAGTGAGGAAAACTGTAAATGTCATACCGAAACACGCACAGTGGTATTCTCCCAAAGCAGATAAAGCTTAGGACCAGTAATCAGGGAAAATTACGCCCACAAAGCAGTTGTAAACCAGCCCCATTCCAGGCCCTTTGCAAGTTTTGTTGCCTCACAAGTATTTGGCAAATTCAAAGCTTTCCTTCAGACAAAAATCAGTGTTTTCTTACTTTCCCACCATGAAGTTAAAGCCCTTACGGTACAAAGGGTGCTGTCACCCTGATAACACAGGACAAGGGACACCTCCCTCTTGAGGTGGAAATTATAAGGTTCCCTCTTCCTGCCCATGGCAGTAAAAGGCTGGAAAGCCCACATGCTTCGTCAAACACCAGCATTTTAACTAGGAGACTAGACACAGCTTCACCCCACAGGATTGGAGGCATTTAACTGGAATGCTGAAATTAGAAATAGTAACTAGTCACCCTGGGCCCTCACTAGGGCAGAGAGATGTAACCAAAGGATGACAAAGGATGTCTCCAAAGGATGATGGTGTCATCCACCACCAGGCCAGACTGTCCTGATGCTTCAGGACCAAAGTTTGGTGGGCTGAACTTGGGGTGTGAGACATCAGCTTTTGACACGAAGTTTCCAAGGAGTAGGGAATCTCTCCTGTCCCTGGGGAGCAGCAGCTAATGACTCCCCCAATTAAAAACTATTTTATTTTACCTCTTTCTATGGGAACTAACCAGAACTTGTCTACATACAGATCCATTGCTGGTGAGGGACCAGCAGACTCTCCACAGCTGCATCAGCCCCATAAGTAAATAAAACAGGGTGATAGAATCATAGAATGGTTTGGGTTGGAAGGGACCTTAAAGATCATCTAGTTCCACCCCCCCTGCCATGGGCAGGGACACCTTCCACTAGACCAGGTTGCTCAAAGCCCCATCCAATCTGGCACTGAACACTTCCAGGGATGGGGCATCCACAACCTCTCTGGGCAACCTGTTCCAGTGCCTCACCACCCTCACAGTGAAGAACTTCTTCCTTACACCTAATCTAAATCTACCTTCTGTCAGTTTAAAGCCATTACCCTTTTTTCTATCACTAGATCCCTTGTTAAAAGTCCCTCTCCAGCTTTCTTGTAGGCCCCCTTTAGGTACTGGAAGGCAGCTATAAGGTCACGCCGGAGCCTTCTCTTCTCCAGGCTGAACAACCCCAACTCCTCAGCCTGTCTTCATAGGAGAGGTGCTCCAGCCCTCTGATAATCTTCGTGTCCCTCCTCTGGACTCGATCCAAAAGGTTCACGTCCTTCTTATGTTGGGGACTCCAGAGCTGAACGCAGTACTGCAGGTGGGGTCTCACCAGAGCGGAGTAGAGGGGGAGAATCACCTCCTTTGACCTGCTAGCCACACTTCTTTTGATGCAGCCCCGGATACGGTTGGCTTTCTGGGCTGCAAAGGCACATTGCCAGGTCATGTTGAGCTTCTCGTCAACCAACAACCCCAAGTCCTTCTCCACAGGGCTGCTCTCAATCCACTCATCGCTCAGCCTGTATTTGTGCCTGGGATTGCCCTGACCCATGTGCAGGACCAAATAAATAAATTTCCAAATAAATAATTTCTGTTAATTGGCACAATCCACCTAGCCCACACTGCACCAGCAGAGCACACCATCTTTCTGACTGCATATTTCTTTTCCTCTCAGGCTTTCCATAATACGTTTTCAAAGACTGAAACTCTCTCACTATGGCTCAGGTAATGGACAGTAAGATGGGAAAAATGTATATCAATGCCTTGTGACCAGTCTCTCAACGTTACGCACAGTCAGCCGTAAAGAAAGAAGGTGTTTAATGAGACCCTGGCAAAGGTCAAAACTACCTTGTGATAAATTGTTTGTTCACCCGCTTCCTCAAAGTTGTTCTTCCATATCAGTGATGTTCTGGGTGAGGTTTACAGTGGATATTTTTCCCCTCTCAGTGCAAGATCACCTAGCTCTGGCAGACACATCCTGTGATTTCTCCAGCAGCAGAGACAGAGCTAATGAGGTGGCTGCACTACAGACCTCAGCCCGGTGGTCTCAAGAACAGACTAGGACAGTGAAAGGACAAGCTGGTGTGGGACAGGATGGGCCTACCCCATTCCTCATACCAGAGGGAAGACTAATTTCTCTCTATGCATCTGAGCAAGCCCAAGATGTTAAGCAGCTTCTCCTCTCCCCAATTTCTTCATCCGTCCCTTTCCTCCAAAAAACCCTCTTTCATATCAACTTTCCTTACACTGCTGTCCCAAGGCTCAGTGTGTACCTAAGCTAAAAGCTCCTGAGAGCACGTAAAGGCACAGGATTACATTTCAGCAAACAATAAACTGAGATTGTGATCAAGGTGCTCCACTTTATGCAAATATACAGTGCTGGATAAGTGACTATGCAAAGCCAGCCCCAAACTGGAAAAACTATAGTGCATATTATCACAGTGCCATTCAGGTAATGTTGAACCATGCTCTGCTTTTATGGCCTTTCCCTCCACAGTATTCTGATTTCCAAGCTAAAGAAACAACCCTGACAATGGGAAAGTGAATTTCAGGTAAGTGGATAGGAAAAGGAGTAGAGGGAAATATGTGTATGTGGCCTGGAAACTGCTCTGCAACCCTCCAAGCTCCTTTCCAGTGTGCCTGAGGTTCCCAAAAGTTTATTTTGGGGAAAAAGACAGAAAGCAATGAATCCATTCCGTTTTCCCAGAACTTCCCAATGTATAAATCTTGGCACAAACCCCCTTCATGGAGCTAGTGTACTACCTTCAGCAACCAGCAACCTCCTTGCATCTCTGGAGACATTCAGCTGCACCAAGGCTCTTCCAGCACGAGTGCCTCAGCCAAGGAAAAAGAATTTCCTTGTGTCCTTCCTCTCTCTCACTCTCGCAATCTGAACAAGCAATAGCTTGGCCCCAAAGATGTTGCTGTGAGGAAGGAGTTTAGGCAATACAAGACTGATTCAGCAGCTTGGCACCTCGCACAGAAGCATTGGGCAAACATGACCTGTATTTGTTGGGAGAGAAGGGACTCAGAGGTGACCAAGTCTCTAAAACATAACTCTAAAGAGAACTCATGAGATGGTACGAAACTATTTAGGGCTATGTCAAATAAGTGGCATAAATGAAAAAGCTCGGGAAAGGTCAAGCCTTGGAGGAATTGAGTGAGAATCTCTTCGTGCAGGGGAGAACTGATCTGAAACAGCCTCTTGCCAGAGGCAGTCAGGGAAGAAAAACCAAGTAAATAGCTTTGAAGGCATAGGAGGATAGAATTTACCTCATTTTAAGCATAAGAGAAATGAAGTATGTAACCTAGGCTTGTCATCCAGGCTCCCTCAACAGTAGAAAGAGAGGAAGACACATTAGAGGGTAAGTAATCCTGGCTACCTGTGAAAGCGCCTGTTAGCATGAATCCAGGAACTGGCTCAAACGTGCTCAGAGAGATGAAGTTAGGTGAGGAAAATCCCAACTTTAATCACTGCAGAGCTCCTGAGAAGGTGACAAACATTTGCCAACATGAACTTAATGAGGTGTCTCCTTGGAGCGGCACCCCACCAACTAATTT
Organism: Gymnogyps californianus; assembly: GCF_018139145.2. Lineage (NCBI taxonomy): Eukaryota > Metazoa > Chordata > Aves > Accipitriformes > Cathartidae > Gymnogyps > Gymnogyps californianus. The sequence goes on from NC_059484.1 coordinate 14,600,871, forward strand.
TAAGAGAGAATATGTGGACGTGAGGCTGGCCACATGCCAACTTAAGCTAACCAGCAAAACTCAGCAAAAACAAAACAAACCAAGATGGTCTTTAATAGCCTTTAAATACCTGGGGGGTTTATTGAAAAAAGATGGAAAAATACAAGGAAAGATGATGAATGCTAATGCAATAAGTGAAGAAAATACATTATCTTCGATTCCTCTTTGCCTAGATCCATAGTAATTTCAGAAGGAGTGATTGCGTTATGAGATAAATTTCATTTATTCCTGATAAAAGAACAATGCTACATTTTTTTGACAAGTGTTCTTCAATATGCCACCTGGGTAGTTCTAGCAACAGATAATAAAAATGAAATATGATAGGATTCCTAAGAAGATCCCAGCAGTTAACAGGGGAAACCATTTCATAGCTCTTTCTTAGGAGGTACCCAGTTTTCCTAGGGATAAAAAGAAAGTTTTAATCAGTCCCTTTGCAAAGTGTGTGGGGTAAGTTTTCAGGATGTGGCTTTATTCCTATCTTAGCTGTAGATGTTACTTAAGAATCAGCAAAGTAAAATCAGAGACATATAGCTGGATGAAGGCAAACTGCCTCTATAGCTAAGTAGCAGTGGAAAGTGATGGTGTAGGGGATCACAGAAGGAAAGACAGGATGAGTTTTATTGTGAGCACCAAAGGCTCAGCAGTTGCAGAAAGGAAAAGCATATCACCATCATGCTTCAGAGTCCGTGAGAAGAAATTCTCTTTCTACTTCGCCACTAGACAGCACCACGCTGGGACCAAAGGATAAAGTGTTTTCAGGCTTTCCCATATCCTATGAATTTGTCATTACCGGAAACTAGTTTTCCTCAACTGTCCTGGGTCTAGTTCTTATTGTAGCTATACAGACATAAATGTGGCTTTAGCTCTTTGTGACCCATGGACTGAACCTGGTTGTAGACCCATGCTGTTCCAAAAGCAGCCTGGTCTTGCACAGCCCAAATTCCCTGTTCGTTCTCCATGGATTTACATTCGCACGGTGCCTTTTATGGGATGCCATGAAAGCTGGCTGTGAAGAAGCAACATACATGAGATCCTTAACCAAACCATCCTTCTATGTATCAACTCTTTACATTAAGGCATCAAGTGAATAAAATGCATCAAATCTATTGCTTCTCTTAAGTCAGCTTTGTTGGCCTTTGTCTTTTTTATTAGTTTCTCTTTGCTTTTCAAACATTTCCACTATCCTAACAGAGCGCCTCCACCACTAAAACCTCAGTATAATCAGACTGCAAAGGAGCCAGGGGGAACCTCTCTTTGCTGTTGTCTGCAGCCAACAGAATAGAAATGCTGTGGAAAGTGGCGGTAATTATGCAATACATAAATCATAGGGAGAATATTTTCTCTCTTCCCTTTGCACAGATCCCATACATCACCATGACTCAGTGCAGTTTTCCCAGTGGGGACAAATTCCAACTTCTAATGCACTTTCCATCTGATTCCTCTGTGATAACAGATGGGTTGCTGTCCTGACATGTTGCATTTTGATAGTAATATATTAAACACCTCTGTGTTTCATAACAATTTGGTTTGGGGACCCAGTACTAATCCCATTTCAGTGGTTTGACTTGTGCATTTTACCACTGATGAGAGAAAACCCCTTCAGTCCGGTGGCTATCATCTTGCCTCCCCTCTCCTCTAGTTTTTCTGGTTGTTTCACTGATCTTCCTAGATGTGATAAATCATGTAAATTTAATTTAGAGATTATACCCCTGGCTTTGAAGGCAGACAAGGTTAGCTCTCTGCTTGTAGCCCATGCCTGCTAATCTTATAAAATTCCTCCATTCCCACTTGGCTGGAACTGTTGTTGGGGGGCGGGAGGAGAGCAATATCTATTCTACAAAGTGTTTGGGACTTTTGTTTGGGACACTTGCAGATGGCATCCTGGCCACCGTCCAAACTCTCATACTGCTGCGTAAGAACAAATGCTATAACCCCGAAGGTTTTCATAAGCCCGCTGTATTGCAAACTTTATCTCGGCAATACAAAGCTGCTGCTACCATTTCCAAACTCTTTCTAGTCTTTCTGATCAGTTACACATTTCTCTCAGCTACAAGATTTTTCCAAAGACTAAGCACTTCCTAAGTCCATTGCACTACCTCCTTGTGCATGTTTGTCTGTGATCGTTGCTGCCTCCTTTCTGTAAAATTGGAGGCCAACACTCCTTCACTAAAGCACTGGCAGATATGCAGAGAAGACACATGAAATAGGGGAATTCCTGCTATCCGCAAGAAAGCACTGTTTCTTGCCTGTAAGGAGAGCCTTTGGCCCCAAGCTGAGAGTTACAAACAGTGACCAAGCACATTATCCATGCAACCTTTCCTTTATCTATAAATTCCTTTCTAAGGAAACATGTAGCACCAGCAGGGGATTAAAACCAGTTGTTTCATGGGCATCCCAGGTGGGTGTCTTTCATCTCCTTTCCTAATATTTCCTTTAGGCTTGGATAGTTTTTATTGTTTTTTTTTTTTCCTCTTTGCTCTTTCCCACGCCTGAACAGTTCTTGGCTTTGGCAGGCACAGAAACAGCGGGTTTATGACATGCATTTTTTAATGTATCAAAAAATGTTCTTTTGATTCATTTTTTAAAAAGCAAACTGCTCACTCAAGGTTAATAACTTTCCCACTTCAGTTGAATGTAAGAGACTTCCAGATGTTGCTGAGAATTTTTTAAAATACTTTCATCTTCAGAAATTAACAGGGCAAAACCAGCAGCTTCTCAGATACCCCCTAAACCAGGAGAAATTGCTGGACCCTCTGAGAGGTGGCCCAGAGTGTTCTTTAATGCTGACAGTTCAGCATATTTGGTAGAAGTTTATGTGAAGTTATGATAGCTGTATGAGTTCAATAGCCGCTGTCCAGACAATTCACCTTAGCAGCTCTCCACAGCTTTGAGTATCATACATACAGGAAACGTGCTGAAACCAAACACCGACCTCAGACAACAGGCACGTAACATTCTCCTTACTTAGCAAGTCAGTATTTGTACATCCAGACTAAGAAGAAATCATCTCCAGTCAAAAGCCTACGTGCTCTTTGCTAGGTGACCATCTGAGGTGGCCCTTATGAAAAAACATAAGGGAGGGAGGGAACCACCATTTCAGCCAGCCCTGACCATCCAGGACTCCTCCAGATATTGTGCCAGGGCAGTGCTTACTGCTGTTTCGCCAGGACATCAGAGGAACAAGGTGATTTGCAAGCAATTCACATGTTTGCTTTGATCTTTCACACAAACTGAGTAATGTCACTGGATTTTAATCAAGCTCTTCAGAGCTTTAGTCCACACTTTTAATGCACTGAAGTTAGGCATCTCAGCTTGTTTCAAGCTTTACACACAAGAAGCTAAAAATTCTTTTAGTCTTTACTTTTTCCCTTCAATTCGATGAAGAAAATGTTGAACGAGCGAAAAACATTGTTTTACCATTTCCAAAGTGGATTTCCCTGGGATCTACCTACCTACTTTCATAGGTATTATGACTTTTTAAGAAGGATTCGAATCTGAATGGAAGGAGACTTACCAGACAGGTCTGGAGGGAGCATCCTATGGATGGGAGAAGGCTGTGATCGGAGACAGTAGAGAAGTCAAATTTTGCACCTTGGTAGAGTGCAAAGGAGCACACAAGGAACCCAGGTCAACAGCATCAGTAAGCGTAGAAGGATGGAGGGCCTAGAAAGCAAGAGCAGGACATTTTCATTTCAATAACCACACAGCAGATTCACAGGTACAAGCCAAGGTCTCAGCTGAACAAGTAAACTGGCACCTTCATATATTTTTAGCCCAGCTTCCTAGTGAAGCCAGTGGCTGAGCACATGTAGATTAATAATCCCTCTTAAATGCTTTTGGATAATTTAAGCCACATTTGAAAAGGGGAGAAGAATCTCAAAGATATGCAAATTTGACTTGTCCCTCTAGGACTGGAGGCCAGGGAGAAGAGAGACTCTATTAATACTTCTCCTGAAGAGAAAATACAGTGCAGGTTCAGTCCTGATTAGACACCCAGGAGTCTGCAACAAAAAGGGGGGGCTGGACCCACATATCAAGCTTAGTCAGAGTTTTAAACCAAGCCCAGGACACCAGTCATAGAATCATTTAGGTTGGAAAAGACCTTTAAGATCATCAAGTCCAACCATAAATCTAACACTGCCAAGTCCACCACTAAACCGTGTGCCCAAGTGCCACATCTACACGTCTTTTAAATACCTCCCGGGTTGGTGACTCAACCACTTCCCTGAGCAACCAATGCATCGGAAAGACAGCTTCTAGCGTCTTCTCACTGTACAGTGCACATCACTGCTGATCCAGATGCTCCCTGAGCTAGGCTAATCCCCAATTTGTTTCAGAAAAGTTTTATGGATGTTGTAGGTTGTTTACTAAAAAGGGAAGGATGACGTGAAAAACCCAAAGCCAACAGAGACTGGACAGACAACAATGCATTACTAGCCAAGCATGCTGAGAAATAAGCATGACAATTTTTATCACAGTACATCACAATTTTTCATGGTAATGCTCAGAACTAAGTCAGTTTTACAGCAAAATTGTTCTCAGTTTCTGCTTTCTCTACTCAAAGCAGCTGATCTCTCACAGAATCCTTTGAAAAACCACTCAGCTTTGCAGCTGTCATTGCTGCTTCTGTCTTCCATCCTCCTCCCTTTTACCAGGGAGGAAAATAAGAGCTTTGCTATCTGGGGACTGCTTAACCAGATCATACAACTTGAATAAGTTGTATTCTTTTCCCTTGACTTCACACTCAGCTCACCAGCAACTGGATATGATGTCACCAGTGAGGCAAGCTGAGCAACAACTGAAAAGTGGTAGCAAACCGTAAGGATGGTAACAGGGCTAGGAAAGCCACCATGCCCTGAGCTCAAGGAGGGCTCACAGGGGACCCCAGAATTCACTCAAGATGCCACCTTTGTTGTGCAAGGAAAATAACCTCTCTTCTCCTAACACCCTGAATCTTTTTTTGACACCTTCAGTGTCAACAGAAGCAGAGAAATGTTTAGAATCTAACCAAACCGGCCTCTCTGCAAAACATCACGTTTTCTAATACAGCAAATCATAAACTTCACAGAGGACAAAACAAAGGAAAAGATCTCTATAAAGAAAATACCAGAAAATTGTGAAACCATCCTTTAAAAAAATATTGAACAGAAGAAAATGAGTCATATTAAATTGTCATAAATTACTTTTAGTTCCCTTACAGAGAGGCTACCGCGACCTCAGCACTGAAGATATCCATGAACCCGAAAGCAGAGTTAATGACTGCATATTATCCAGCCACACTGAATTTCAAAGGGTGCTTGCACAGGACGATACAGAAGGAGGGGGAACAGCATAAGCAGAAAAGAAACTCCTTGCCTAAAAGACGCTTCATATAGAAATATCGTCTTAAAATTAACCCATATTAATTTTTAAAGTGGAATTTTAAGTAGAGTGATAATTTTAAAAAATCTGGCATAAGTCTCCTTCTTGCCAGTTCAGCATTTAGAGACTTTCACCTATGGAAAAGTTTTATTTTGAGTAGCAGCCCTGACAGCAATGAAGCTGAATAAAGATAAATTTAAATTAGTCGGAAAACCATCATGCTTAGATGAGAACAAGGTCCTCCCAGGGGGTGGTGTTTAAACTGCCTCTGAGATTTCTGAAGGAAGGACTCTGCTCTGCATTGCTCTTTATAGGAAAGTCAATAGCCTGAAGAAAGATAGATTATTGTTCATAACATCTGTAAGAGCTTTTATCAAAAAGTATTACATTGACAGGGCATTTGAGGTTAAGCTCCTGATTTTAATTTCCCCTCTAGCCTATTTCCAATTGCTGGGAAAGCTGGATAAAGAACAGAGGTGTCCGTGTGACTGCATGAAAGTCGCAGAGCAAAAGAAAGAGAGTAGCACTTTCCCCTGTGCCTGGAAACCACTCAGCCTTACAAGAAACAGCCTCAGCCAGAATCCTGCATATAGCTGTGACTTGTCCCCTTTGTATCCGATGGGAACAGAGCCTGTTTTAGGGCAAAGCCCCCAGAAGTCAAGATCACTTTAAAGTTGGGTGTCCAATGTTTCACAAAACCCAGCAAGGACAGTGGTACCATCCCTTCATGCTACTCATCCCTTCCTAAGAGCTCCCTGTGACCTTTAATTTCCCTACAAGGAGGCACCAGAGGCTTCATTTTAGCAATGCCACGAACAACAACTCAACCAGCACAGCAGTTTCAAGTAGTGCTTCAGAGCCTAGAGCCCTCCTGGGAACCGAGAGCAACTCTCTGGACCAGAGGCAGAATGGTACAAAGAGCCAGACAGATGCTCGGTACAACAGCAGCTAGCAGAAGGAAGGCAGGAGGGCTACGTAAGAAAGAGCTCACCATCTTCATTTTGATTATATTTTTACATCCAAACTTGCTGAATTTAATTATTTGTCCTGTTACAGAAGGACGCACTGTCCAGGTACAAGGTTCCTGGAGAAGAACTTGTACTGCTAAGAGTGTCAACTGTATATGAGTTTATTTAGAAGTCAGTAAAAATTATCACCCCAATCTGTTTTGTAGCCTAAATAAACAATGACCGCACACACTACCCAAGCCACAAAAACCTCTACTACATATGAATGTTTAACTAACCCAACCCATAATTCTTATAACAGATCAAAGTATTTATTTTATCAGAAACAATTTCCTCAATTTCTACCCTCAAAATACTAGTGTAAGGAAGCAGTGCTTAAAGCGCCTGTAAATGTTTTGCTGATGAGGAAACCAAGTTGCCATAGGAATGAGGTACAAAAAAAACAGGTATGGAGAGAAACCCAGTTCAGATCACCCATGCTACATTAAATTAATTTTCATTCTGTTTTCCCACCAGGTTCATTGCTGCAAAAACAGAAGGGATGAGGTTTCATGGAGGTGGTTTACAAGGTGAGAGGATGGCAGAACGAGGTAAAGAAAAGTAGAATATAAACAACAAAACTGGTATTACATCTTTGCTCTGTTTCAAAACTTTTGCATACCAATGGCTTTTTATGAAAATTTCCAGTTATTGCTATAAAAATATTACTGCTACTTTTTTTATAGCTACTTGGTAGGAGTTCAGTTTTAGCTGGTCTCAGACAACATTGAGTGCAAGCTTTGCATCTCAACAGATTCCCTTTGGGAAAGCTATTTGCACAAAGCCGATTTCTGTGTTTCAGTAATATTATATCCGTTTCAGTGAAAAAAACACTGGCTCTTTCTGGAATTTGTGCTTTAGGATTTTTTTATTTTATTTTGGAATGTTGACATTTTACTCATTTATATTACTTCCAATTTTCTATTTTTACATGGACTTATCGTGAGATCAATTACAAATAAAACTTTTGTTGAAGATGATCATTTGGGACAAATCATGAGGCTGGATTAAAATATTGTTTTATTGTAAATCAAAATTACAATGAAACAAATTCACATTTGGAAATACCATGGATTAATATAAAAAGGATAAGAAAACTTGATTGTAAAAAATAAAAATAAAAATAAAAGAAACTCCAAAATGCCTAATTTTCTACAAGGAACAATTTCAGAAATTATTTCATAGGAATTTGGAGGGGAAAAAAAAAAAAAAGAAATATCAACACTGCCCATGAAAAAGACATACTGAAATCATCCATCTCTCCCTTGATGCATGACAACAGAGAGGAAAGATGCATGTTAGGGTACTGGCCTGGAATATGGGACATTTCAAATTCCCAAATGGACAGAGATTTCTGGTTAGACTACGGGCTTTTCTGTGTCTCAGTCACCAAAGTCGTGAAACACAATAAGAAAACACATCGTCTATTCCCTGATACAGTTACTATGATAATAAGGTGGCATACAAATTCCTTGGATATATGCCAGTTCCTTCTAGCTACACTCATCTACTCCCAACAGCAAAATGTTTACTGATAATAATTACAAGCTGAGATTATCAAAGATGCCTAGGGGATTTGGATGCCCATGGGAACTGGCAGCACTGAAGCTCTCCGCCTCTGAATTTTACTGAAACTCTGACTGATTGATTTCTCCCCCCCCGCCCCAGCAACATTTCAAGTGCATGCATGCAGAACAGCAAGAATATTTACAGAGATAACATCTTTGTGTTGGCTAGGCAGAGAATCCCATTGTGCTAGAGACTTTACAAGCAGACAGTAAATAAGAACATTCATTCCAAAAAAACCACATTATTGCGGTTCTGGTACACACCTTTGAGCAGGGACAATTCCCCACCACCACTACAGAGAAAATTTGCAATTTGGAAACACCAGAAGAGTCGCGCAAATTCCAACAGCCTGTTCACAGGACCTTCCTCTGCAACTATGAAAGTAAGTGCTTCCTGCTCCTTTCCAAAAATCAAATCTCAATCAAAATTCTCTATGCAGAAAAATGCCTTTCTAGATTATCACCTTCCTAGTGCAGTATCTTCTCCTCCCCCATCAACAGAATTGTTGATGTTGGGTTTGTAGCTAGTAAATAAATCAGCTGTTGTCAAGCCAAATAAGCTTTTCTATCCAGTGGAGGTACAGAGAGTTTTCCAATGAAGAGCAGCAGCGTGGGAGGGGCAGTGACTCACAGCACTGTCCTTTGCTAGAGTAAAAGCTTCCTTGAGGAATAACAGTGTCAAACCAGTGATGCCCAGAGGTCAGGCAAAGAAAGTTTTGCTGTTGCCTTGTGTTTTTATTCTGACCCTTTAGCTCTCCTTCCCCGAACCCGGTGGCTATAGACAGAGCAGCGTCTAGAAGAAAATTCCTCCTGCCAGAGGTGAAGGGAGGGAGAGAGGGGCCAGCAGCACATCCTCAGCTGAGACAGAGATTTTTCACGTTTCACATGCATGGATCCTAGCTCAAATCTTCAGCAATAGCCCAGGCTTTAGCTACCTCAGAGACTCATTTCCTACCAGTCCTAAAAGAAATGAAGGAGCCAGTGCCCCTCAGAGAATGAGAGGGCTCCAGGTTTATAAACCAATTTGTCTGCAGACAGCTTTCATTGCTCTCCTGTCACAGACCCTCCCACTCAACATGACCTGGATGCTACGTCAGGTGTAATTAACCCTGTGCCCTGAGTATGGGCACAAGCCAGACACACTGTTCACGAAAGTCTTTGTCAGAGACATGAAGGCTGATGGAGTTTTGTGCTCTGTGCTGATGCCCATATGCTTTCACCCTCCTTTTGTACTGTGGCTATTTCAATTTAACAGAGAGGAAAAGGGGTCTCCCACAATGGAAGATGCCTTTTAATCCAATTTTTCTGGTTCCCATTCTTTCATTAGTGCTATGGATTTTGGAAGCTTCTTGCTGCAGTTACACAGATCCTCTGATTCTGGAGGCAAGCAAGCCTTCTCCAGGACAGCAAACGAACAAATAAATCAAGCGCTGCTTCGACGAAAGAAGGGGGGAGAGGGAGAAGGCTGGAAGGAACTACATTGCCCACCCCAGCCTTGTCTCCTACTTTGCTTCTCCTCCCTCCAAGCCAGACCCCAGGGAAGGCTTGTGCTCACCATCTCTCCTCTGCTTTTCTTGCAGAACACACAATGGCTGCTAGGAAAGAGAACACCCCCTCACCCCCCTTCTATGTAGGAGCAATTTGCTTACACTTCCCAGACTCTCAGAGAGTAGGAAGGGGCGAGATCCTCTCTTTGTTCTTTATTGCTTGGGATATTTGCATAAAAAGAGGCTCTTTGTTATTTAAACACTCATCTGCTCCCACTGCTTAGTCTCATTTTGAAGTTATAATACTCTATTAGCTACATGTCAATCACACTGCTAGAGGGATGGCCTGGAGGTTAGACCGCAGTGCAAGAGCCCGGGTTTGAGCCTCCATATGTACAGGGATCTGCAAGCTTGAAGGTCCTCCTTTTTCAATAGGTGAGTTTGAAGCCTGGGACCAATATTGGTATCACTGCTATTGTGCCAGAGCTAAGGCGGCTGGTATGGAGGTAAGCAAACCTCTCCATTAGCTGGCAGAGCATTGGTGATTGCCCATCCCCAACCAGCTACACGGAATAGCTCCTGAGCAAAGAGCACCCAAAGCACCTCGGACACACAGTGCAGGACACCGCACCCATGAGAGAGGAGCGTGTCTTTCATCACCTCAGTGACCTTGTTCAGACTTGGAACAAGGAAGGAGCATTATTGGCTAGATCTAAAGGTGTCTTCTCCAGCACAAGCAAGAATAACTTCGTTTTCCTCACATGTAGACAGCAAGAGGAGCAACTCCTCTGAAATCAGTGGCATGAAGTCAGTTAGAGACACAAATCAGACACCCTGTGTGCTGATGGAAGCAGCAGAAGTTTCTAAATTACTTTTTTAATACCTAGTAAATATTTATTCTGTATTTCATTTCACATAGGAACACTGAATAAACTTGATTTTCGATATACAGCAGAAACAGACTCAGTCCTGCTACAAGGAGATGAAATGGCTTTGTTATTGTATCCACAATTCCTTTGTTCAAGTAAGGAAGGAATAGAAAGCTTAATTAAATGCATTCGTAATGACAAGGTAGTTAAATGTCAATTGGTCATTATAATATGGAGTGCAATAAAAGCCTAAATAATTTCTGGATTAAACACATAAGTGTATGCATCAGAATGGGTAAAGTATTTTCTGTTAAAAGGTGGCAATTTTCTTCTGGGAAACTGCCCCCATTTCATATTTTTCTGGTTTTTCTTTTCATTAGGATTTCTATATACTTTTGCCAAAACCATTTTCAGAGTCCTGGTTTTGAATTAATATTATTATAACGTTTGACACATCTTATTTCTGGAAATAAAAACCATTAAAGTAGCATTTGTTTTGCTCAAAATTTTGCAGAAATTTTCACCAGAATCTAATTCTGAAAATTCAGAATAAGTTTAAAGTTCTTCATAAAATTGTTGCCCCGCTTTTGACTAGTGCTACTCACACATTTTATGGCATCTAAAAATCCCGTTCTCTAGACCACTGTCAGGATGGAGTTTGAATGATCATCCCAGAGAAGAGTGGATTGTTTTTAAAAACAGTCCACAGCATCGCAGACAATTTCATCTGACATGAAACCGTAGTCCTTGTAACTTCAGAGTTGTGGATAGCAAGCGCCTCCAGGATGGAGGCTATAGAAGTATAGAAAGAAAGGGATTTTAATGACTGATGGTTATTCACCAATTCTTTCTTTTCCAATTCTGCTACACACACCAAGGAGTTTTTAGGGAAAGGGAGAAAAAAACCCAAAACAACCAACAACCACAAACATGTTGGCCTTTTAGGTGATTTTTAGGACAGAAGAAAATTGCCAGCCTGGAACTAACCTCTTCTAGCTATCTGCAAGCAAGTGCAACATGGGAAATGCCCGTACAACACACAGTCCCAGAACACCCCTTTACCCACGTGTCCCACTTTGTAGAGGACACTTTTCCTCATAAGAGGAGGTACTTGCCTGGTCTGAGTGTCCCCAGTTAACCTCAAAGAGAACACTCCATCCTTGGGGTGGATTTGAGCAAGATGGATTTGGAGCAATGGTTTAGTAGCACCAGTCCATGAAGAAATCCTGTCCATCCCCCTTCATTTTTGTACTTTAAATTACATGCAATCTTTTGCTGAGTTTTAGTGAATTTGCCTTTTGCGAGGATTTATCCCCATTTTCAAGTATGGTATAAATAACATCATATCAGAAGGGGTTAATAAGGCAAAAGAATACTTAAAGGACTTGACAAAAGCTTCACAACATGTCATGATTTCTGATTCACTATCGGCTGATCTAACCACTAGTGTTCACTGCCTCTGAAATACCAAACAAACCATGAAATTAAAAATCCCCTGTGCCCTACCTTTAGTACACTGAAGAAATCAAAGGATCCCCACAGGGGCTTAATTCCTTACTGATAAAGGAACATGGCTTTTATTCAAAAATTCTTTTTGAAGGAAAAATCCTGTATTTGGCATGAGAAGAAAAAAAAAGGATAGCATAGCTGTTGTGATTTAGCTAACAATATACTGACTCATAAAAGGTACAAGCTTGGCATTGCTCCTTCAAAAGTTAAACATTTTTGTCCCAGGAAAAAAAAATAAAAACCTAAGAACATCTTGATCCCAAGGGTAGTTCTAAATTATTTTGGAATTTAAGAGTCACATAATGGCAGTAAATTTCCAATGCTGGAAAGTGTCTAAAATGGAAACTTGAAATATGACTACATTTCCCATCACCTGACCCCGGGCAGTCCAGACACAGTCTTTCTTTTTGACAGTGCTGCTTATCCACTTTTATCAGTCTTGCCTGTTTCCATGTTCAATCTGGTCCAGTAATGAAGAACACGTTTCTGCCTTCACACAGTATTGCTGTTCCCCTGCATCTTGCTTCATGCAGGAGACCCATGTAGTGCTGCTGGTAGCTGAGCCTGTCCAAATGTGGGGCTGCAGCTGCTTCTATTCTCATTGTGTCAAACCTATGTCCTGGCCTTTACTGATGTGCACTGAGCATGGGCAGGACTCAGGGAAACAGAAATAACCTTTTAATACACAGAGAACTCTTCGCTGGTAGCTTCTGGCATCAAAGAAAACAGTGACTTTTTTCACGAAAAAAAATTAACAAGGTAGATAATCTGAATCCATTGTGGAAGGAGGCACTAAATGCAGATCTCCAGCATCCATCTCCTGATGTACAAGTGAAATCAACTACCTACTGAATTTGCAAGTGCCTCTGGCTGCTCTGTAAGCTCTACCTTCCATGTCACCACTAATGACTGATAGGCAGAGTTCCATTTGAATACACTATGTCTAACTTCATCTTGCTCCCATGTTTGAATAAGGCAGGACTCCTTAATTTCCTGAGCTCTGCTGCTATTCAGGGCTGCTGCATCACTTTGAGCCTTCAGTTTCACGAGTCTGCATTGTTGGGGCTGGACTTGACACATCTGAATGACACACAGAAACCTGGCACGGAAAAGGCTTCAAAAACATCAGATCAAGCTGATTTAATTGGGAAGGAAAGGGGGCACCACTAAGTTGAGAAAATTTAGGTGCAGAAGCTCAGTGGTTGGCAACACAGTAAGTAAGGATAAAGCAAGCAGAATGATATAACTGGTGTTTCACAGGAGTCAAGGAAAGTGCCATTATCTTGCAGATCATGCCCTGGGATAGCCCTTTCACAGCCCTGCTTTATGCATATCTGTGGGATTTAGCATGTACATTTAACTGGTTTAAGAGCAGCTTTGGGATCTCCTAGGAAGGTTTCATGCTACCAAAAGTCATTAAAAGAGCTACTCAGCACATCCGCACATCACAGGATTGCACAGCAAAATGCCCAGTTGAACTACAGGCAAGGAAAGAAATCTTACTATTTTTTCCATCATCATGGGTGCATAAATACCATGCAAGTTTACATGCAGACTTGGACATTGTCTATTCCAGTTATATTTCCTCATCTCAATTTAGGAGAACTATCATGTTGTCCATTTGACAAGTCTGCAGTTTGCTTGTAACCCAAGGTGTGTTTGTGATGTGCCTATGATTGAAAAGCAAAACCATAAATCCTCTCCACTGACCAATTCAGCTGAGATGAAATCTGAACCAAGCCAAAACACAGGCACTCCACAGAGCACCACCAAGCTAAGGACAGTATTTACCCACATATAAAGAATTAATACTGAAACAAATAAAGAAGTCTATTTTAGCTAAGAAGGTTGAAATATTAATATTGTTGGCAGAGAGAGTGTATGAACCTATTATTTTGCAAAGTGTGGCTAAATATAGTGAATGCAACCATTGAATAAGTAACTAGAAAATCCAGTTCTTCAAGTGGATTTTCTGATGCCTGTAGCCAGACACACAGATAGTTTATTCCATTCTGCTTCTATAGCTGGAACAGATTTTCCATAAACAACCTGTTAGGCAGTTTTTAAGCATAGGGAAAATGTATTTTACAAACCTAGATAATTTCATTTCCAGCTATGAAGGCGTATCTACTGAGCTGAGAACTAGGGGACATGGTTGGTTTCATCAACGGAAGAGGTTTGACTCTAGGATCTACGGAGAGTAAAGTATGGCATAATTGTTCTGAATTAACTTCTTACAACAGTAATGTCAAGAGAGTTTGAATAGAGACCCCCAATCTAAACTAGTATAAAACAGAGTAGCTCCACGTAACTACCACCACTGATACTATTTTCTATGTACATCTTCCTGCCTGCATTGCTTGCACGTAAGATCTTGCATGAAGGGATCCCTGCAGAGTATCCAAGAAATAAGACATATTTATCGTTCCATTCCCATGTTTATTGTTAATCTAAATTCCTTTCAAGTAGGGAAAATATCAATTGCGGAACAAGGAGAAGTAGAAAGTCAAATCTTATTATGCAATCAGTGAAAAATGCCTTGATCAATGCAACAGAGCCTTAACAATTGCATAGAGCTAAATACTTCTCAGCATCTCAGCAAGCGCAAATACTAAATTCATTCAGCGCGCCCTTGAATTTTAAAAGAATTCATGAAAGACAAGAACTAACACAACAGTGGACACAGCCTATCAGGTTATCAGTGATTCGAGCCATATGCTTCAGGTAGGCATTAAAGACTACATACATCAGACAATAAGATAACAACGTTGTTTTCTTTCATGTCCTAGACTACAGGCAAAGGACTGGGGTTCAGTTCCCTCTTCTACCTAATGGTATTTGAATTCACATTTCTCAAGAACGCGTAAAACCACCACGCAAGCCACAAATTCCCCAGGGCTCTTGCTCACCAGATGTGGCATCTAGGCTGCTCAGAATATGCAGGACGGCCCTACACAGGGTAGAGACGTGCTCTTTCCCTTGCTGGATGTTTAAGTATTGCACATGAAGTACCACTACTGAAGCAGGAGTTCTCGCCTTCATTCACACACACAAAAACCCTGCCTACAACCTCGTTGGTAGGGAAGTCTTCTGTGAAACAATTAAAGCAGGGTTCACCCCATTCAGCCAGAGGAAAGGATTGAACTTAAGTCTGTCAAACCATAGGCAGGGGGGGCTGTAAGGAAAAACTGCTTTTTAAAGTAATCTTCTATAACCATGAGGATACATTCTCAAGTAATTACATAATGATCAAAGATGCATTTCAATTTTTCTTTTTTTTTTCTTTTCTTACAATGACAGCGAATAAAAGAGGATTTTGTCAAAAGTGGAATTCTGTAAATTTGCATAAGCCTGTAAGAGTACACAGCTGTTTGGCTGCAAGGATTTGGCATTTGCTTCTACAGAACAGAAGAAAGCTTATTATGTATAGATCCAGTTTCATATACTTTTTCTTTTTTTTAATTGTTTGCTGCTGACCACAGGCAATACCCTGCATGGACGGACCTGCAGACTATCTCTGTATAGCCGTTTTGATGTTCTTATATCAGCAGCAAACATGATGGGTTGGAAAACACCAGGGAATTGATATTCACTTTAGCTGGAAGATGGAGTTCATAGACCATGATCCTGCAACATAGTTGTAGGGTCATTTCTGCTGCTCACCCTTAATCAGGCTAGAAGTCCACAAAGCAATGCGGGCTAGTTTTAAGTCTCAGTAAGCAGCACAAAGTGGCCATATGCGATTTTGAGAGGTACAAAGAAGATCTGTGGCTGCTGCTATTTGAATGCAGACCACCTACATCCCTCATTTTCACTGTGACAGAGAGGTAAATGGAGTTCCTCCCTCCCTCACATGGGGAAATATAAAGCAGAAGATTACAGTTATTACAACCACCTCTTGTTTGAAACAAAGTTCAAAGGCTTGTCTTCTTTAATCAGTCTTCCAGCAGACTAACGGGGCTGTAAATTTCACTTTCATGGAACCAAAGCACTAGGGCTAAATCAGAGTTTTTCCCTCTCTTCCCTTTCTCAAAGCAAAGCATGAGTGAAGGAGCTCAGATGAGAAAGTTAACTGAACTGACGATATAAGGCACACCACTTTCTCTGAGAAAAGCAAAAGGCAAGAGGTAATAAAACATCTTGGCTCCAATACCATATGCTGGCGAAGCACTTTCAGCAGTTAGATATAATGAATATTCAGCAATCTCTGGGTATTGTGGTATAGCAAAGTACCTCTGTCAGGGGAGCCATTTCTGTGGCTGAGGTGAGAAAATAATAGATGTCCACTTGGCAGAGGTAGCCACAGACATGTTAACTCAGAGCACATAGATCTCCCTGGGTATTATCCGGCTGGAGATTATTAATGAGTCCATTAATGAGTCTCTTTCCACTGCAACAGAGCGGGAAAGGAGCTCTTAGCATGTGTTGCAAGTAACCCTTGGAATCAAAGGTTCAAGGAAAAAAAAAGAGGAAAAAAGGAAAGGAACATTCACAAACAAGAATAAGAGCAGAGACTTATCTAAATATATTGTGCTATTGAACAGCATCCACAAACATGCACAGAAATGCTTTTCTTTTTTTTCCACAGAGCCAGTCACACGCAGCAAAGAGCTCACAAATGCACAAATGGAAAGACAGTTTCAGAAGCATTGCTAGCATAAAGCCATCTGAAATGCCTAATTTCTTTCACCATCTTCTTAACAGTCCAGACATAATTTAGTCTGGATTTCTTCCAGTCCAGATTCACTAATGATACCACGGACTTTAAATGGCCCCTCAAACACCAAGAATAATGGATAGCACAAGACCTGGTCAAAGGGAACAATTTGCAAACAATTTGGGGATCTGTGTCAAATTTAAGGACATATTGTAACAATTTTGTACATCCACTAAAGTTTAAAAAAGTGCTTACCTCTACAAATTTTAAGAACTAAATTCATTCTTCAGGTTGTCATGATTTAACTCCACACATCCATTTTATCCCTACTTTTATTATGTACACAATTGTCCCCCTCCCACAAAAAGCGGTTATCTAGCTGTTGAATTCCCAGAAGTACAAGGTAACGGCTCATGTGAATGGAGACTGAAGAGAATCTGTGATTATTAGTCTCTGATGGGCTGCAGTAGGAACTTGATTAGAAAACAACAACTGTCACACAGTATCTGGCAGAAGTTTCTAACTCAGGGTCCTGTCTCTGGCAGCCAAAGCAGACAAGACATATCCGATCCTACAGAAAATCAAAACGTTCAGAACTCAACCACCTTCTCCCCCTCTACAGTATCACATCGTCACTATAAATTTCCTGCCGTTCCCCTCTGTCCCTTACAATTCCTTTGCACGGTGGCTGCGTGGCAACCTTGCCTGTACTACTGCAAGGCTCCAAGTGTTGTTTCGCCCTCTCTCATTTCTGGCTTGCTGTCTTGAGCTGCAAAACCTGTGCTTTCCAGAGGGTGAACAAGCCCCTTGACTACTGTGACACGTCCTCTCTTGATTCTTGGCCCAGTAGGTGCAAGAGCAAAAATTACTGTGGCTTCATAGACATTCAGCTCTACAGAAGTTCAGCACCCCATTTCTTCTGTCCTCTGCCCCACTAGTTTGTGCAACCATCTCTTAACATGAGGACTTTAGCCTTGTTTGTATTGCACTGATCCTTTTTTCTTCCTCTTCTTTTCTTTTTGTATAAATCAGCTCTTAACACCATTTTCCCTGAAGGAAATATAAGAAAGCACAGAGTCATGCTCTGCTTTCCTAGAGGAGAAAGACATTTTCTGCATTACTCTCCTGTCAATTTTCAAGCATTGCACAGGAACTGGACCAACATAAACCATCCTTCCATCAGCTCAGGCACATCCCCAGAGGTTGGGATATTTGCAGAGTTAAAGATAGCTATTATCAGTAAGAAACTGGTCTCCCTTCCCCCTCGCTGTACTCTCAGAGCATCTCTGGAAACAGCTCAGTGCTGCAGAGAGGCATGACTTCGGAAAGCAAAATTGATTAGAAATAGGAGTTTTGTGTTAAATCAAGGATGGAGAGGAGGGACAGGGAGAGGCTGGAGGCAGCTGCAGCTTTCTCCAGGGACCTGGAGATGTCTGAGCTAGTGCTGCACCCAACCCCTGCAGCGGTGCCTCTGCAAAGCGCCAGGTGAGTTCCACAATGCAGCAATTCACCCTGCCAAGCCTCCTGCCCAGCAGCTCCCTGCAGCACAGACACGTCTCTAAACGGAAAGAGGCATCCACCACCATGCAAACTAGATATCAGCAAGTCCTCTTAACGTTGAATGACTGAGAGGTAGAGACAGAAAGCTTTTCCTTGCTTATACATTCGCTGAGCTACAAGACACTCTGAGGAAGGACTGAACTGCAAGCTCAAGGTGCTGGACTAACACTAGAGTTAATCAATGCACTAGGGAAGGGTTCCCATCTCCCAAGCCTGAAAGTACCAGGGATGTGCAAAGTGA
This sequence comes from Gymnogyps californianus, assembly GCF_018139145.2. Classification (NCBI taxonomy): domain Eukaryota; kingdom Metazoa; phylum Chordata; class Aves; order Accipitriformes; family Cathartidae; genus Gymnogyps; species Gymnogyps californianus. Next base: position 14,619,169 of record NC_059484.1, read on the forward strand.
GAGACTTTCTCCACCCCAGCACCACCTGGTTAGCAGAGAGGCTGTTCCACAGAAGTGTCCTTGAGTGTGACATACTTCATCATTGGCAACTGCCAGGCTGCAGGTACAACCTTTTCTGTCCTACACACCAGAGGGTTAAACCCATCTGAGGACTGTGAGAGGACAGTTTCAAACATATGCAGGGGAACTCTGAAAGGACCCTGGTATCCCTAATCATGCTGCTTGAAAGGTCTTCATTGCTACCGTTACCTGTGCTAGCTATGTAGACCCACAAGAACTCAGGTAACATCTGCACAGTTTTGTTACGCAGTCCTACCTGCCACAAGGCTTGTGCTCTGGCAGCCAGTGAAACCGTGCTACAGTCCCATCGTCTGCCATAGGGCAGAGACACTTAGAAAGGCACCAAGACACCCAAGCTGGCACGCAGCAGTTCTGTTCACGCAGCAGCATGGAGACTAGTGCCAAACTGCTGCAAAATGTCTGACAGCTACAAAGATCCAAGTAAGTTAATTTAAAGCTGTGTATGCTGCAACACGGACATATCCAGAGAAACAGCACCATAGGGGAATGTAGGCAGCGTTGACAGCATCTGGGAGGACAGTGAAGGGTGAAGTACCTGTCCCATTTCTGTGCAGGACTGAGCCTCAAACGCAGAATTCAGACACTCAGCAAACAACCAAAAAGAGAGCAAAGTGTGGGACTGCATGTTGCTGATTTATCTGCAGGCTGCACATTAACAGCATCTTCTCCAGAGCCCTTTTGGCCTACCAAATGGTTCTGGCTCAAATGTAACCTTTCCTTTCCTCCAAATGGGGGAGGAGGAAGGAGCAAGAGCAAGCATCTGTGGCCAAGCCAGGTTTTTACATACATAACTAGGACAGAGAAATAAGGTCAATAAGAGCAACCAGTGCTGGCAGAGTGTCAGAGGCAGCATCAAATCTTTGGTGGAGACTCTTGTAGTGGACAAAAAGGGAACATGCCAGTGAGAAGCTGTCAGGTCAACACCCTACATCCCTGTTTTAGAGTTATGAGGTATATTATGCACCCCCAAGCCATACCAAGAACATGGATGCAACAGGGTAACAGACCTGAACAAGAGCGCTCTCAGTTCACTCACTAAGACTCTGTTGCTTGTGAAATCAGACACTGTAGATCCAGGATGATGAAGGACAAAACACAGAGCAGACAGTGTCACAAATCCTCTATAAAGATGTTTGGGTACTCAGATGCCATGAATGTGCTCTCAATCATGGTGGAAAAAGCATACCTTCAAACATGGGAGTTCAGCAAGGTTACCACTGGAAATTCCACTAAACTCTCTTCCATATGCACACCCCTGTTCCTCTCTGAAACGCCTCAGAGCCATAAGCTCAGGAGAAGACTGCAAGGAGGTATATGAGAAAAACTTCTGTAAACCACTCGCTTCTTACCAGTCCTCCTGAGAGGCCGTATCTACAGCAGTTTCAATTCACACTTGAGGTTCAACTGACAGAGCAACTTCCTCCAAATTCACTTCCATGGAGACAGGCCGGTGTCTCCAAGCACAATATGCGATAGAAGAAGCACTGAGCTGTATGTGCTGCTTCATACAGTCAGGTTCAGTGGATGTGAGACCAGGAAGCCAACCTCACTAGAAAGAGCAATAAGGTTTATGAACTCTTTATTTCCCTGTTACACATATTGCCTGGTTAAAGCAGGGTTTTTGTCAATCACTTTGAAGCTGTGCCACTCTCTTCAGCAGAATTTTGCACAAATTCTAGCATTTATCTGCTGAGAAAATCTAGTATTTCAGTAGTGCTGAGGGAGCCCAGCTGCATACCAAATCTCTGTTGAAGTTGATAGCTGCTACCATAATATTTCTTTACCTTTATGAAGAGCATCTCGATCACATGGAGCTGTCAAAGGCATTCTTCCGATTACCAGGCTGGGCTATGGGAGGCTTGATGCTCCTGAGGAAGTGAGGGAGAAGACTGTGTCTTTTATGCCACAGGCATATTCCCCACCCCTGGAAAAAACATTGTGTGAAAAAGATAACTTCTGCCAAACTCTACTGCACCTCTAGTAGTACCAGCCACTCTCCTAGCCGCAGGCTCCAGGCTCCTCTGAACAATGTGAGTAGTGTAGGGGGCTGTGTCAGATGCTGCTGTGAGATACTGTGGAAGGCATTTAGCTATGACAGCAATGGGAGCTGTACAGGTGGAAGACACAGGGCTAATTGAGGAGCCTTATGGATATTTATGTTATCCATAGAGGCCCACAAGCCTTAGTGACTGTGTCAAATCAGGTCACAGTGCCAGGGAGAGCAGCATGAGGACTTTGCTCCTTTCCAGGCATCTAACACAAGTGAGTGATTGAACGAGTGTGTACGTGTGTCTGGCACTTCATGGGAAACCGAGCTTTAATGGGTTGGGAGAGAACTCTGTTCATCTTGCTGAACACAGAAATTCCCTTCCCTCCCCTCCATGCAGATCAATGTGACATCCAGACAGAAGCTATCCCTATTCCTTCTGACTACTCCATCAGGGCCGGTTACTGCCACACAGGCTCTCTGCAGCTCAGACAGCAGCTGCCTGTTGGTGAGGGGGCCCAAGAAGAGAAGGAAACATAAGAGAATAAAACTCCCATCCAGCCTGTACAGCACTGTATACGCTGGCTCTGGCCAAGCCTTGTTTTCCAACCCACTTTATGCAGTCTTACTAAGTCCCCTGAGGCTTTGCACAAGAAATATATAAGCAGCCTAGCACTCAAGAGCAGAAGAGAGCCATCTGAGCAGGAATATGAAATTTATAATATTGAGCGATGTAAAGAGGGAAACTGTTCACCATCTCCCCCAGCATACAAAGCGTCATCAAATTGACTAGCAAGGGGCAGGTTCAAAGCAGACCAGAGGAGAAGCTTCGCATAGCACTTTGTTAAGCTATGAAACTGCTTGCCACAGGAGGTTCAGTATGCCAAATGCTTACGAGGATTCAGAAAGCAGCTGGACAAGCTCAGGGGAACAAAGTCCCATCAAGACAAAGTTATTAAGTCTGCTTTAAGCAGCTGCTGAGCTGCAAACTGCCGGAAAGCCTTGCCCTGTTCTTCCAACTCTTCCACAAGCATCCATTTCTGATACTGTTGGAGACCAGCATTTCACAGCTGGACCTTTCTCTGGCTCAGAACAACTACTGTAGGATCAGCCAAGGAACAGAAAGCACCAGAGCTCTGCAGGCAACTTCAAACCAGTCTCAGGACAGCTACTGATGTTCAAACAGGCCAGGGAGAGCTTGCAGAGCTTTCAGACTGCAGTACCCATGGCTGGCCATTGGGCTGAGGCTCTGTGGAGAAGTAAATGTGTTAGAAGTAAACGTGCAAGGGATGGTTAGAAATTTCCACAGAAGGACAGCGTGAGCTAGATTTGCAAGATGAAGAGTACAACTGCATAATGATGGGAGGCGTAGGAGAAGAGGAATGATACCAGCTTAAGTTTTTATTACCTTATTTGCTTTAAATACATTTTAAACAGACACTGCTAAACTCAAGAAGACTTAAACTAAGCCGATTATACTGTAATCAATAACTTCCATTAAAAAAAAAAGTCACTTTTAAAGCCAGCTGTGAATCTCCACAGAGAGGCTTATACTTCTTTGACGAAAGCAGTTTAAATTTGCACTGTGGTTTTGAAGTCGGGGCCACATCCTGGCACAGATAAAACTTAAATGTCTCTGATGTTTCCTCTCTACTCAGGGAGTTTTGAATTACCCAGCCCCTACAAACAGCTCCGCTCAGACTCCAAGCTGGCCACCTGCGGCTCAAACACACAACTCCTGCCACTTGAAAGAAACACACCAAAAAGCCTCTTTCAAAGAAAACCCTCCAGGAGGCTGTGTTTGAAGAGGCAGAGACAAAAGCTTTTGCAACTAGTGCAGTCTTCAGAGACTCTCCTGGGCCCTCGACTAAACGGCAGTTTTCCCTGGGGAATCCATTTTTTCTCCCTTCTGCATCAGTTTCTGCAAAGGTCTCGTGGTTTAACCCCAGCCGGCAAATAAGCACCACGCAGCCGCTTGTTCACTCCCTCCCCACAGTGGGATGGGGGAGAGAATCAAAAAAAGGTAAAACTTGTGGGTTGAGATAAAGACAGTTTAATAGGACAGAAAAGGAAGGGCAAATAATAATAATACAATGTACAAAACAAGGGATGCACAATACAATTGCTCGCCACCCACTGAACGATGCCCGGCCAATCCCCGAGCCACGGTGTCCCCCAGCCAACTTCCCCAGTTTGTATACTGGGCATGAAGTCATACGGTATGGAATACCCCTTTGGCTCGTCTGGGTCAGCTGTCCTTGCTGTGTCCCCTCCCAGCTTCTTCTGCACTCCCAGCCTCCGCTGGCAGGGCAGCATGAGAAGCTGAGAAGTCCTTGACTTAGTATAAACACTGCTTAGCAACAACTAAAACATCAGTGTGTTATCAACATTATTCTCATCCTAAATCCAAAACACAGCACTATACCAGCTACTAGGAAGAAAATTAACTTTATTGCAGCCAAAAACAGGACAAAAGGACAACTTTGTTGGCAGCTCAGCCAGGACTCCTCAGCTCGGGCAATTGAAACCCAACTGCATGTTCCCTGCTATGGGAGGTTCTGCTCCTCTCCTTGCTGCTCCGTACCAGAACGGTTACCACAGGGCACTAAGCAGTCAACTGAAGTCCAACAGAGAAGAGCCTCCCTGGAAAGCAATGTGACATCCAACAGTAGCTGCAGCTGAGGCTTGGGATCACTTCCTCACAAGGCTGGTTTTTTTTCACTGAGGGTGTCCAACTCTGACCTCTGCCAGCCTGTAAATGGTTCCCAGAGCTAGTGTTGCTGCTAGGTCCATATGACTTAATGATGATGTATATGCACCTCACCCGTGAAGGTCCAGGTGCAATCTAAGTGTCAGCACACAAACGTGTCCAGGCATCCTACCTCTCATCTGTCATGCTCAAATCCTTTTAAACCTTCTCCCACCCAGTGTTTCTGATCTACAGACAGCCTGCAAGCAAAGCACTGGCTCTTTAGATGAGGTAATAGCATTGTGATCTTATTCCCTCTCTGGTGCAAATGTCACTTCTCAACTTGAGTAATTGGGCTTTGAATAGAGCACTTTTTCTCTCTCAGCCCCTGCTTGTACCACACTCCATCCTGTTTTGGCCCTAATTACAGAGAATAATAAATCCAGCTAGACAGTGCTTTTCTGAAGAGCAATTTGGTTTGACTTCTCCCAGCACTAATGAGTTCATTAATAGAGGGATTTTCCCTCTCCCTCCTCCCTTCTAATCTATGTTTCCTTAAATAGCATCACACACGTCGGTAGCTTTCCCATGCCGCAGCAGGTGATGCCTCTCCCTGACCCATCTTCTCCCCTCCTCTGAGGGAAAGAGAGGCAGCGTACTGCACCTCCCAACCTTTTCCTTCTGTCAAAGGAGGTGGAAAGCAAGCATGATTAATAACTGTTTGTTAACTAGCGCCAGGAGGATCACTCATCAGTTCACAAGCGTGGCAGACAGAAATGCTGAGCTACTACCAGCCTGCCCGGTCAGAACCAGCACTGGGCCTTGGAAAGCAGTTGAGTGCTGGGGAACCAGTTTAACTGCTGGCCCAAACAGGAAAAAGATAGCGCACAAATCTTATCAAAACTCAGCTTTTCTGTTCACCAAAACAAAAATTTAAAGCATTTCATTTATCTGCCAAATGAAATCGTTCAAGTGGCCTGCAGGAAAAATGTTCCACCTCAGTATCTCCTGAGAGAAGCAAAGGACTCGAAGGGGCAGATGTTCTCGAACGATTAACAGCTTCTGCCTGTCCCTTGTTCAATAAAAGCCCTGCCAGAAAAGGGGAAATGCAGATTCATTTTTTTCCCCTCCATTTGGAGAAATAAGAACTGTATCTTCACACCTAAGCAAAGTTTCCTAACAACAAGACCTTTGTCAGTGACTTTGTGAAAATCTCACCCCCAATTTTCGTCCCTGGCAAATTTAATCAGCATTTGCAGGGACAGACGTTAAACTTGACAAGTTACTATTAACCTGAATCCAAGAAGAATCCCACTTCAGGGTACTGGAGGAAAATCACTACATGGGTCACTTTGCCTGCACTGTCTCTACAAAGTGGATACCAGACCCTGGAATTCCAGCTTCCATTTTCCATATGAAGATTAAGTATTTTGTATTTTTCAACTTATAGTTGGAAGTTTTGTCAGAAACAATTCCATAAATTCAACCCAAATTCATAGATGTCTTCAGTTCCCCTCACTCAGAATATTCTCAGAATATTTTTGTGCCTGTTCTGGATCTGGAGACATGTCCACTGACCTGAAGAGCAGGCAGGGGAGCCCTAGGTATTTCTCTTCTTGGATCATTTACAGTATAAATCTAACCTAAAGTAGCAAGTCTGAGACAAGGAGAGAAGGTCCTTGTAGTGATGTGTGGGGTACAGAGAGATAACAATGATTCTGAAGATTTCAGTTCTGACTTCATGCTCTGCATTTTTTCCCCTAAGCCCCTTATTTGACAGAACTATTTTCTCATATCTCTCTGCATCCCATTTATTATCCTCGCTATTAATAAAGCCTCCTTCCCTGATGAATCACTGCAATTTATCATTAAATTAGACGATGAAATGGGTCTATTTTTTTTTAAACAAGGAGATTAACCACTATCAACAGGATATTTCTCCATTATAAAACTCCATCTTCCTCATCAAATGCAGGAGGAGCATTGTTTAAAGCAGCCCTAAGGTGATCCAGGGTGGGAGGGACAATCAGAGAGGTGACATCCTACTATATAAATATATGGATCAATCTGAAAATGACTGTGAAAGAACACACATGGCATTATGACCATGATTCACTCTGGAGTTTTCTAATAGTACAACTAAAAAAAAAAAGTTTAACTTATACATAGATGAGGCTGCCAGGAACCGATATGACAAAGCACAGTCTAGATAACAAAAACCATCTCTCCACGCATACACCAGTGATTAATCACACAACAAAAGGTCAGTCAGGAAAAGCATTCAACTAAATATGAAACAACTTTCTGCTGGAAACCCATGCCAGCCTCTCCTATCCTTTTTGTATCATTCAGGTCCGAAGAGCTGTCCCTTATCAGACTACTGAAATTTAACATTGGCGCAAGCACAGAATGTATCCTCGGCTCCACTGTGGCCAGGCAAGCAGGTTTGATCCTTGCGAGCTCCTCTGCATCATTTCATCCCCTGGACACAATCCCTCTGTGAAATTAAAACTGTATTTACCACGATGGCTTGGATCTGACCTGCTGTCTGAGGGCAGTGGCAAAGCCTCAGTGTTTCCTGGGGTCTGTTTATGCCCCAGAAATGGTGTCAACAAGTGGCAGATCAAAGCTTGAGAGTGAGAGAGCCCCGGCACACCCCATGCTCCTCTCCAGGAAACCACTTCACCGTAAGGACTACACTTGGCTGCTTGCCTTTCCTCCCACATCCAGCCACCTTTACTGCAAAAGTCAGCCTTGGTAGGGTGTAACAGAAGTCAGTCAGCACTAGGCACCACAGAAAACAAAAACTTTCAGTATCATCCCCTACCAATCCCCAGACCCAACCTCTTCACACACCTAGTTATTTGATTTCTGTCTCCAGAATTTAGGAAGTTATTTTCTTTCATTCTTGGATGCTAAGGACATAGTCCATCTTCTGGCCCCACAGGTCTGCAAGTACAGAGAGAAGAAAGAATTGGGATTTTATGCCACTGTCACAGTTTGCCTGTGATTAACTTTCTTCTATAAGGAACACAGGCAAATCAGGGCAAAAACAACCCTACTGAGCATCCTTCCTACACGTCAGTGTACTCCTCTGCTCCAGATGTGATCTCTCCTGGAAAAACACACTCTGGCTGGGCTATTCACAGGCCTGTGTCAGATTCCGGCAATGAAGGAATCTATTAATTACAAGTAGGGGCTGATTCTCTAAAGGGCTGCTGATAAAATGGAACTGATAAAATGGAGGTAATTTAAAGGTCAGATGAAAGCCAGCTCATGTTCATCCTGCTTATAATCGAACATCGCCAAGATGCTTCATCGGCAAAGGGGCATTTATATGTATTTTTATTTTTTTTTTTTTTTTTAAGAAAAATTGCTTATCTGTAACAGAGACTCTAAACGTCTGATAGGAAACCTTCCCACATTAATCTACCCAACCGCTGGCATCCTGCTGCCTGCCTGGGTATCCCTTTCTGGAAATTAAACCTCCTATCATCTTTTTATCCCACTTTGGAGAAAAGAAATGGGAACCAAATGCAGTGTTCGCATGAGCAGCAGAAGCAAGAGCTGAAACTGATAGGGCTGCATTAATTCAAGCATGCAAGAGATGAGCATGAGACAAGTTACTGCTACACTCAGACACATTCCTCCCGCTTTGCTCTGTGCCTGTGATGCTCTTTGCCAGCCCAGTTCAGCTGCCTACACCATCCCCTTGCTTGACATTGGGCCCACAAGCCACACAGATTGGCCTTGGAACCAAATATCAGGTCTTTTACACCTGTGTTGTATCAGGTTACTAAATGAAAAAAAAAAATTCTCCCTTTTCACAATGGGATAGCTGTATCAAAGAAGAGCATGCTTGCACTACAGCAGAAACAAGCTTTTCATGGTAGGCATGAGCTGATGCCACCAAGGGATCCAAACTAAAAGGAGAAACTCCAGGGTATTGAATACGTTGGACTAGAGTGTTATCCCCCCCTCAGTGCCCCATTTTCAGATCAGAACTGAAAGACGTGACTGTTGGAAGGCAGCCAGGGTGTTTGGCTAACATTGTCAAATAGCCCATTGAAACCCTGAGGTAGTAATGTTCTGGAGAAGGCTGTTTCCACTCAGAAGGACATGGCAACGTAGCCACATCTCGGTAGCCTAAACTCCACATGCACTGTTAAACCTAGTCTTGTTCCCACCATCTACACTTTTTTGAACATCTAGAGGCAGTCCGTGTGCAATGTCAGGTTCCCTGGGTGTTTGGTCATATGGACAAGCCAGCTGACCCCCTTCATTCCACCTTTCTTTTTCTCACCTCGAGGTCAGTGAGGTTTTGTGTGCTCATCTTGCACCAGGGCATAGTAATTGAATGTCACCTGTTGACCATAACCTGAGAAAATCCTCAACTGTGATGCAAAGGCTTGAATGGCTGCTAGTAATTAAATCCACCCTGGTGTGTTTGTATGGGAATTGAGCCTAAATACAATTAGGATTTTTGGAAGCATTCAAACAGACAAAGCACTCAGACAAAGAATAAACATAACCACAAAGAGAAGCAGTAGTAGCTGCAAGTTGATGCCTCCCAATTCAGAGTGTCCTGATGCAAACGAAAAGCAGCAGTAAGCAGTGGGAAGCAGCACAACAAAAGGGGGACAACAGTGGGTATCCCTCTGAGCACTGGGATCACTGGAATTTCTGCCTTACACCCTTTGGCTTGTCACACATGTTTCTTTAGAAATCCTGAAGGAGATTTCAGGCAGTATCTTGAATTGTTTGCCCTCTTCATTCTCCCCTGCTTCAGCATCCACTACTGGCACCTGTTTGAGACAGAAGTCTAGGCTAAAGCTGGACTTACTACAGTGCTTCCAATGTGCTAAGGTTGTATGTGTTGAGATACTCCAGAACTCAAGTAAACAGGGACTTCCGTGCCATGAAATCCAATCCACATACTTTTTCGTATCTTTTACACACCCTTTTACACACATTGTTGACTGAACTCAGCAATCTCCAACAACCCCATCAGGAATACACAGAGGAACTGGGTCTGTCTGCAACGCATGAAGCTTCTCTGCTACCAGAACATAACTGGTATAAGGTCCAGATAAACTCCCCCTCACTGATCGAGGAGACAGGGCTCATCTGGCTGCTCTGTTTCCTAATGCAGCAAAAGACTGTTGCAATCGGATCTCTCCTTCCCTCCAGTCTATTCTCTGCCTCCATCCTTCACATGCTCCTCCCCAAATCCCTATAATTAATATTAAACGTTACAGTTTTGTCCTATTAACACACATTGCCCTTTCCAGAGGCAGATTAAAGAGTTTCCACTGGGGATTTCTTCCCTCCTTTACAATTTTGTTTCTGTGATCAGTGCTGTCTGTGTCTCTCACTAGCTCCTAGGGGAAAGGAGTGGGAGGGAAAAAGAAGACAAACACTTATTAGCAACTCCTTTGAAGAGCTGGAGATTGCAAATTAAACTGATTATTAACTCCCATCTTACCAACAAGGCAAGTTCCCCCTTTCTCCCTGCTTCTGCTCCTCCTATGGGAATCGCACAAATCACATGCATAAAGTTTCACCTAAGTAGTTTACTGGGCAGCATAAATCAACAGATGTTATCTCCATTTCTTGGCGGGGGGGATGTTGTTGCTCAGTGAGAAATACATGGACATAAAATACTAGAGCATATAGACATGCAAGTGTGGGCGTGCACGTGCATTCCCATTTGCATGACCCTTCCAGTTTGGTTCTTGGAACAGGAAAGAAACACACATGTTGGCCCCTGAGGCAGCTCTAGTTCCCTTCCCAGCTAGGTCCTCTGTGATATTTTAGCCTTGAATTCTTAAGGGGCATTTAGGGACAGACCTGACTCATCAGACACGTCACCTGCATTCAGCATCACAAGGGCTGGCAGAAAGTTCCCATACTACCGTCACCAGCACACGTACCACCACACAAAAACCCATGCACCACCACAGCCAAACTTCTCCAAGTCCTCACTCTGACTCCTTGTTAACAGTAGTGTCCAGAGGTACCACAAGTCCAAAAGAGCAAGAAATGCTCGTCCCCATTAAAAATCCCCATTCACCACCAAAATCTTTGGCCATCTACAAATTTGGTAATCTGTAAAATATACTCCACAACGCTTGTGCTTTCCCAGAGACAACTGGGAGACAGTTGAGATTCTCTTTCCTAAAAGGACCAGCCCCAGGGGACAGTCTGACCAGCTGATGTCATTGAGGGCTTTGGACAGAAAATGAAACAATTTTGTCAAGCCAAGTGAAAAGGACCATGTACTTTATCTGCTTTATTAAAACACTCCATAAGTAAATTACTATTTCTGGGGCTGTAATGGTAAATGGATAACTGAATTTAGACACTCACAACGTCATCAAGAAAATCTGGCCAATGACAATTCACTATGACAGCTCACCATACTAATTAAAAAACAGTACTACCATGAGATTTAAAATCTATGAAATAAGATGCATGTTTACAGTAAATAAGCTATTTATAATCAAGATGCATTTATTTACTGTACAGCAAACCTCTTATAAAATCTGAATTAAATGCAGAACTACCTGTAGACACACGGCATTTATTTAAAATGTTTCAGGATGCAGCAGCTTTTTCAGCAGAGAGAACTTAATCAGTCCCTTGAGCTTTCCCTTCTTCTGCTAGGACAAGGAAAGTGCAGCTGTATTGATTTCTAACATACAGCACTGCCACGTGAGCCATTTTATTGGGCCAACAAACTGTTTAACAGACAAGGTCCCAGAGGTCTCAGGTTTTATACAGGAACATAGGCACACCCTCTATAGATAGCTGATGTAATGTTAGCAGGAATTTACAAGACAATACATCATCCTACCTAGTGCCAGGAGCAGAGCCTATACTTCAGACTGCCTGATGTCCATTGTAACACAGTTTCATTTGTGTATTACTTTGTCCACCTTCTGCTGTTACGGCAATTTCTATACTGGATTTTTCCTCAGCTTTCCACCAAAGTGGTGCAGACCTTTTGAGGAAAATATGTTGTTTTACCAATGCTAAGAAAGCATCCCTCTGTATAATTTATACAGGCACTAACCTGTTCCCAGTAATTCTGAGTGAAGATCTAGATTCAGTAGGGCTGGGAGATGTGCCTCTTACACTTCTCAGTGAGACCTGTCCAACTTCAGCCAGGTTATGAGTCCTTGGAAAGCCTCAGTTCCCATAAGCTCATAGAAGTTCTCACAAATTTCTACTCAATTGGAATTAGACAGCTGCTTGGCACAATCTTAGGACAGCAAAGACACACCCAGATGTAGTCATTCCTGCACTGTCTTCAAGTTCTCATATCCAAGACTTTTGGGACTTTCTGGAATGCTGAGACTGAAGAGAGACTTTTCTAGAATTCCCTGGATTTGCCAGGAATGTTGGTTAAATGAGAAGCAGCCCATCTCCAGGATCTGAAGACTATTTGCATGTGGGATAAAGATAAAGTAAGTACTGTGGCAGCTCACCTCTGGAAGCTACGAAGTGGTTCAAATCTGAATGTCAGTTCTTTACCCCAGTAGTTGCCCAGAGGCATTCAACAAGTAGGACAGCTGCAATCTAGCAGCCACAGACTTTAGAACAGGAGTGTTTTCTAGTTTAAAAGTCCAGAAGTGATAAAGGTCTTCTGAAAAGATGGATGGCACTTTTATGTGGGAGAAAGAGGCTTTGGGAGTTCTTGAATATTTCTGGGAATGAATATGCATATCCTTGAGTAGGACACACAACACAGCCTGGATTTGCAAGCACTTTCGCTGTGAGAAACTCCAGTGGATAGCTTGGAGGTACAACAAAATACCTTTCTGGAAAGGAAGAAGTGTCCACTCATTTTTGGTGGAGGGTTAGAAAGGGGAAATTTCTACCAAACCTGCAGGAATGTTTCTACATACAGAACTGCTCTCTGGGTTACATATCACACTACATGTAGTGTGATGATATATTTGGATTACATACCATGCTACCAAGGGTTTAGGAGCTATGATGTTATGCCAGGTTTCCACAACACATGTCAGAAAGACAAAAGATGTTATGGTTTCAGCTTTTATTTTCTATCCAGAAAGCCCATGCAGGTGTTACTGGTTATTATATATTATACACACACACTCAAATATATTATATTACTATATTATTTTATGTGTGTGTGTGTATATTACAATATTTTGGTTATTCCTTCACCGACAATTCAGCCAGCTCTCAAATACCAAGAAAAGTACATTAGAATAGCTAGTGTCCATACAATAAAGCTTTCAAAAATTTAATTTAGTAACTAAGCTCCAGCCCTTTGATAGAGTTCTTCCACTTCAAATAATATGAATACAAAGAGTGCAATATCAGAAATATCTCCAATGTTTTTGCCCACACAGAAGTCAGGTGATAGTCACAAAAGTTCTGTTTTTCCCTCATAGTGAATTAGACTGCTTCAAACCAGCACTACTCCCTGCTTTACTCTCCCTGTCACAGCCCAAGATGGTTTAAGGAAAAAAGAAAAAAAAACAAAACAAACAAACAAAAAAAAGGATGCTGTCAAATAAAATTCTCCACCAGTTGAAGGGGTTGATTTTCCCATGGATAAGTTAGCTGGGAGGAGAGGGGGAGATTTCTTTTCATGAGGAGGAGTCTCTCCTAGACCTTGACTTATTACATGAAGAGTTAAAAAGTTGAGTTATATTTGCACTTCCATGTGCAAGCAGAAATGTGCATGGACAGGTTTTAGCATCTGCCATATTCAGACAATAAGCCAAAGGAGAATATAACATCACAAGCTTCTTCGGTTCCCATTGAAAGATGCCCATTGATTTGATTTACTGCCTTTTCTTTCCAGATGACAGCTTCATAGATTTGGTAATCAAGCAGCAAATGCAAAGTGAGGCCACGTCTGGTCGTAGGCATGGAGATTTAATGAGAGGATTGTGATTCCCCATGTCTCAGCCAAGCTGTTTCTCACCCTCAGTGTTCCATGTCTTCCCTGAAACCTAACAAAGCCTCTTCTCTCTACACAGCCTACATAAATCACTTTTGTCCAATTCAATTGCCTTGGTAGAGAACTATTTTTGTGGGGAGGGAAAGCTATATAAAAGAAAAATGCTAGCATGGTGCAACATCATGAACGGGCTGCAATTTCTTTTCTCTGACCTGCCCAAAGGAAATGCATAACAACACTCCGATTTTTTACCGTAAAGAATTGTATTGATGCTGGGGGGGGGGGGGGGGGGGGGGGGGGGGGATCAGAGCTAGCGTATTTTTACCAAAAAAATCCATTCTGTTTACATCCTAGGTGTTACGCTTCCATTCCTTTTAATAAATACAGGCCACTGATGCTTACCAGGAATTTGCAAAGGCTTTGCAACTTTTGTCTTTGCCAGGCATGCAGCAGGTAAAGGCAGCAACAGAACAATACTGCAAAACTTGTAACCAGTAGCACTTTAGTGCCTTTGCATTAGCTGAAGTGTAGACACAGAAGCTATCTGCTTTGAGAGTCATTAGAACCCACCATTATTCAAACATTTTGAAGAGGGAAGAGAATTTTGATTCTGGTAGAAAAAGCAATCTTGCAGTTAAGGCAAAAAGAATTGTGATCTAGGAGATTCAGTGTCCTTCTCCAACATATGCTTTTAGGAACATTCACTGTGCAAGAGAAAGGTCATTAATCATTAGTATCTTAGGAAAATCAAGAGATTCTGTTCATTAATGGTGGCAGTCATTTAGAGAAGGAGCCTCATCGAGTGCTATGATCAAGTAGAGCATGCACAAGCTTGCATCAAAAGAGGAGTGTTCCCTTCATTCAGATTTGGCAGAGGACAAGTCAGCGAAGGTGACTGCCACATTCCTTTTACTGACTCCAATGAGGAGTCCACAGTGTCTAATACCCTTCTCCAGCTGGTGAATCAATAGTATCACACAAAATGTGGAAAACAGAGCACACTGAACAAACTTCACAACCTCTCTGTGGGGGAAATTTTGCCCAAGCCCTGGGCAAATGGTAGACTGAGAGATGGCATTGTACCTGTCATAGGGTTTAACTCAGCAAGCTGCAAAGAAATATATAGCCCAAGGCAGTAAGAAGCTACTTAGCAAATGTGTTAAAATCTCTGTTCTCTGTCTTTCACCTCAGGCACGAGATACTGCACCTGAGGCAAGGATTTTTAGGTGAGGTAAGCATCTCAACTTGCACACAACCCAGCTGAGATTTTCAAATGGCACCTTTCACCTCCACTAGGATTTCCAGAAATAGTTATCGGTAAACCTAGTGTAGAAGTGCCCTTAGTAACCCAACCCTACATCAGCTCTCTGCCTTAAATAGAGGGGTAAGAGCAAGACGTTTTTATGAAGACCAAACAAGTAGCTCAAGTCAGTGATGCTCAAGTAAATTTCTGCAAGTCCGCAGGGCCACACTTTCGAATAATATAATAAAATACAGCTGAGTAATAAGTCTTTTGCCTAATGACCTCTCAAAATCACTCCTTACCCCACTAGGGAATGACTGCTTTGGATGGCAATGAAGCAGCTAGAGCTGCCACTCCTCATGAGTAAAATAACCTCGAAGTGCGTCCACTAACTTGGACAATTCAAGAAGACTGTGATACTGAAGCAGGAAACACGTTCTACCAGAGGGAGGCCCCTACTGATACATTACATCTCAGCAGTGCTATCAAACCTGAAGGCGTCTCAGATGGGTGAAAAGGCCTTTCTCTTACTAATGCAATGTGAAAACCTACCCTATTATCAGCACTTTCTGGTGCATTGGAAACTGAGATCATTAACAAGAGCAGTTCCATATCTCCCTTCAAGTCAAAAAGCTTCATTAAAGTGGATGGAAGATCAGATCTTTTTTATTTATTAAAAGAAAAGGGATCCTACAGGGCTTCTTTTTATCCTTTAGATGTCTGACATGCAAATATTTCTATTGCCAAAAGCTTAAAAAAAAAAAAAAAAAAAAAGTACTGCGGCCTGTTTCTTTCACTCCAGAAGATAAATTATGCTACTTGGTCCTATGAGTGAATTGGGGTATGTAAGAGGATGTTTCGGTATCTAAAAACTTGGACACTGAGGGGCCACTTCAGCATCACTGGCTGTCGTCTCCTGATTTGCTTTCCGAGTCTGCTGTTTGCAGTCAAACTTTTCCTCTAAAGAGTTCCACTTCTTGGTGTCTCCTACACACACTCTATGGAATTCACAAGACAAATGAAGCAATGAAAGTATGCAACATTTATTTCTCTCTCTCTCTTCTTGTGGGTTTTTTTTTGTGAGGTTTTTTTTTTTTTTTTAATTCATGGCAACAGGAATGAAGAGGGTGATGTGAATAGCTCTAGGTCTGCCCTATACGCTTCTACCTCTGTGTAAGCATCTCTCGAAAACTGGTGCCTGCTCACCTCAAAATAAATAGATGGTTTCTTTCATTTACAAGCAAGGTACAGGGTAGAAAAGTTCCATTTCCCACAGCACTTGAGGGCTGCTAAGGCAGGAGCAATGGGCTTCACAAAACTAAATGCTAAGATAATTTTTCCAAAAACTGCATGATGTTCAGCACCTGACAAGTTCTGGCAAGACTGGCCGCAAAAGCAACTTTGGCTTATTTTTCATTCACACGGTACTGTAACCAAAAAAGTTTTATTTGCCAAGTTCTTTGAAAGAAATAGCACTGCTGGGTTCTCTGGGATCACTCGGTAATTATTCTGTACAGGTCAGAAAATAATTAACTTCTGACCTGCAAATCAAGCTTCTAATGGAAGTAGCAGTGTATTTTCTTTAGGGCTACAAGGTCCATGCTGCTTTCTTACTACATAACACTACATAAATTATAACAGTGACAAGCCTGTGATATGCAGCAAGACTACTCACAGCTCAAGTCAAGTGTCATTATATGACATATGAGATATGGAAATTTATTAATAAATCACCACTGCTAGGGGAAAAACGACCATCCGTTCTTCTTTATTTCCTCTTCTTCAGGGATTATGGCCTTAACCTGATTCATGCACCTGACACAGGAGGCAAACACACATTCAGGTCAGGAAGACCTGAATGCGGCACTCAGCAAGCACTTCACTTGGCCTTCTGCAAACATACAGTCTGTCATGAAGTCATCCTAGCACAGAGCTTCACATCACTTCCAAAGAGTCTATGATCACAGATTAGATTATCACTAGACTCATGGGGGCTGTGTTTCCAGTGATGAGAAATCAATACAGCCCCTAATCTACTTGCCAAGAAATATATTGCCCAGGAGTGTGAAGGTTAAGGACAATCTATATAACTGCTCTTTTTGCAGAGAATGATGTAGGGCAGGAATTTTCATGTTTAAGACATTCAGCATACAGTGTATATATGCCCTTACATGAAGGGAAAGCTTATGTGCACTGCTACAGTAAACTTAGATGCACCATATGGGCACTTCAAATGAGTACCTATAGAGCCTATCATGAAGAAGGAGGGTATGGACACCTCAGCAATTCTGTACAGGACACTTCTACTTGACTATTACACACATTTATGAGAACATAAATATTGTATATAGCAACAACACACCTTGTGTGCGTAGGTGGATGTGGGTGTGCACGGCTGTAAAAGCCTTCCCTGGCTCAAAGTATCAAGATAAGTTTTCCTCCAGCTTAAAAAAAAAAAAATTAAAAAGTAGTTCACAGACAGTTGTCTGGCCCCTGGTTCCTGCAAACTGTTTTTCATCTGCTCTGTATCTTCAGCTTTGGGTCATCCCATCAAGAGCTTAGATTACCAGTAACGTACCTCAGAGTTTTGTGCCTCAGCTTTTCTCATCCTGGGTGCAGCTCCTAAGAAAAGGTCCTTATGAAACCAGGAGATAATTTTATAAGGATATACCGTACATGATGGAGTACTTCATAACCAATAAGCTCCAGTATTATTGCCCAAATTCAGCTTTGTTACTTTTTTTTAAGACAAGCTCTATTTCTGTGGTTAGACCTATCATTTTTTAAACAAATGGGGCAAAAGACTGTCAACAGGGATATTTGGTCTGAATTTCAGCCAAAAATATCAATCACCTACACCACAAATCCCTCAGCTCCATCCATAGTGGCCTTCTAACCTTAGTCTGCAAGTTCTGCTGAATTTCCCATGCAAAACTCTCCAGCAGTTGTTTTCCACGGATCCACTTCATATCAAAACAGAATTTATCAAACTTTTCACCAGAGATCCATATTTCTAAAAATATGTTTAAAATTGAAAAGATGAACCTTTACATTAGTTCCAGTGAATTCTCTTTCACCTGTATATCTTTTCAATAAAAAAATCTTATCTAAACACTTAACTTTACAAAATATTGCAAGAACATTTTTTGGTGTTATTTTACCAGCAATTATTTTTAAAACAAAAAAGTGTCCCAGGTTCTCAAGTTTCTAAGAAAATTGTATTTAGTTGAACCATCTTGCACAGAAATAGCTTTCTACACGTGGAAATTAACTGAATAGGAATTTACTTGATAGAATCCTTTGTAAAATTCCCTGAATTTAACTTTAATTTAAAAATTGTTTTTCATTTATTCAGTGTCAAAAGGCAGGTAGTGCTGCTGCAGCAATTTGAATCTCTGCCTTGGGAAGCACAATCCAAGTTCTTGGGGCACTGTTTCCTCGTTAGCCATTGTCCAAAGCACAAACTGACAATAATGGATTTAGTATTCCTAAGATATGCTGAGTGTACTTTACTGCTATGCTAGCCACTTCTTCGCTGAAAATCCTGTAATTTATATGGGGAAGGAAGGCAGTATGTGTGCATGTTCAGCTTGAAGGAGTTTACCCCCATATATGAATTTATTATTAGAATTTTAATTTTTAAAAAGGCAAGAAAAATGAACTAAAAATTACTCTACTTGCTATAAAATCCAGAGATGAAAAACAGATCAAGAATGAAATCAACTTGCAGTTGTGAATGAGGCTTTAGGTTAATTCTTAGCATAGGGTGCATGCTCATCTCTTCACAGAGCGATTTCCAAGGCCTTCTGGGCTCCCGTTGTCTTTAAGCAATTCCATCAACTATCAAAAAGAAAATGAACTCACAGACTGCCAGGAACATTGAAAGATTCATTTTCTTCACAGAGAAGAGAAGAAATTCACTTGCATTCTTCAAAGGGAAAGGATCAGGGATGAACCACATGAAGGAAACTGGAGGAGCAGATTTTCCCTGACTCTCATAGCTAGGAAAAGAATGAAGAAAGAAAAGGGCATAGTTAGAAAGTAGATTTTTTCAGCCACAAAAGACTTGTACCTACTGACAGACATATCATCTAAGTCTATATTACCCCTCATATACACCCTCTTCTGCAGGTGTCCCCAAATTTTAGTTGAGTGCTAAAGAGAAATAAAAAAAACATTATGCTTTTTTTTTTTGAGCATTATGTTTCCCATGGTCCTGTTGCATTCTCTGAGAAGACCGATTTGATCCTTCCTATCAAAAGGCCTGATCTGCTCCTATTGTACAAGGAATAAAGAGAAGACATATTGAAACAGAGATTTATGGTTATAGGTGTATTTCAGTAACTCTGTTCTGGATCAGATCCAGCCTTTGACTGGTCATTAATAAACAAACATCACTAAATTATTCTTTGCTATTTATTACCTGCCACTCTATGAAAAATAAAATTTGGAAAGCCTCAGACATGGTGGCTGAGCTTTTGGGAGAGGAGATAGGCCAGGAGATGATATCTTGCACAATTGCCTTATACAATTAACCATGACTTCAACTCATCCCTTTGTTCAGTCTACATGTCTTTGGCTTTCAGGGGATCTTGCGGAACTTCCATGTTTCAGCACCGTGGGTACAATGTCCGCCCAGCAACATAGAACAGCAGCTCCTTCTTCTTGAACAGTCATAGCTTGCAGGTACCCTTCAAGGTCATAATCCTCACTGTCTTGGCGAGACTCACTTCTAACTGTTAGCCCTCATGCCCATAGAGCCCAAGGCAAAAGTGTTATTTCACAAGTTCTTTGTCATATCCCCATCTTCATCTCCCTCCACAGCTGCATCTCATCCCACCAGCCACCTAATGGCCCATTCTTCATTACAGTCACATCCTGTTTCTGGTAATCAACATTTGTAGACTAGCCAACCACAATATCACTGAAGATTAAGATCTCATATAGAAAACATCAGAAGCCAGTGACGTCTTAAAAAAAAGAAAAGAAAACCAGTTGTCCATCTATCTAAAACACTAAAGAACAAGTGGTGAGAAACAGAAAAACCACCAGCTGCACTGGCTGGACTGAGTCATTACAGAGTCCTCAGCCATCAGTACTAACTGAAAGCTTTGAATCACCATAAGGAAGGATAAAAATCAAATTCACCGGCAGCGAAGACAGTAGTGAGATTATTATGATAAGACAGAGTCAAGATCTAGCTCTCTGACATAGAACAAGTGTCCTCAGCCCAAATCCTGCAGCCCCAGCAACTTCCTTTCCAACAAGGTAAGCCGAGAACTGCACAGAATTCAGTCCCATCTGTTGGTCGTTGCACCAGTGATGTTTCACTGTCAGCCACAACTTTTAAAATATTGACCTGCTCCTGAAAGTTTAGATATAAATACTGACCTCTTAAATGAGAAGACATTTTATCCTACTCCAGCAGTTACCCTGCAATAACCGTCTCTGTGGTGTCTTATGTTGAACAGAGTCCATCACTCATAGCCCAGAAAGAAGATGACACAGAAGCTTCCCAGACAGCTTCACCCACAGCGAGTTTTACAAGAGTCATCCACTTTGAAACAAACTAATAAAAACGACAAGATGAACACACAGCAGGTAATTCTAATTTTAAGAGCTCATTTGACATCATGATAGGTTATCTTCAACTCTGTCACTTGTACAAGTGCCACCAGAGAAAGACAAATGCCTTTCAAAACCATTTGGACTCTGCTTGAAAAATAAGAGACCTGGCAAGTAAACCGTCCCAAAAAAATCACAAAACACTGCAGCAAAACCAAGCAGAGAGGTAAAACCCAATCTAAGAGCAAGCCAGGACAGATCCAGGGACAGGACTCCCGCCAACCAGTACCTGATGACAAGGGTTACTTACAGTAATGGTGATAAAATTGACTTGCAGCCATTATTAGATCTCCAGACCTGATTTCCAGTTTATCTGCCCTTAGCTTCTTGGAGAGCAAAAGGAAACTAAAACTCAGGCATTATACAGAAACCAATGCAGTTAACTTCACCACAGATATCCCTACAGGTGGGTTTCAGTGGGGATTGGTCTTCTGTTTCTTGAATCACCTGGGTTAAATCAGAGGATGGGAACTCCAAGGATCCAGAGCCACCCTGACCAAGGTCTGACACATGCAAGTAGCATATACAGGGCACTGCACCAAGGCAAGCAAGTAACAACTGCCTTGGCACCAGGAGGAGATACAAGAGCATACAGTCTAGAGGCAAATATCTCCAGCCCCCCCCCCCAAAAAAAAAATAGACAAGGAAAGTTTTATCCAGAATACATTCCTTTTCCAATCATGGCAAAACACATAATGCAGAAGTTGCAGGTACGTTTGGGGTCCTCCTGATAAGACACGCAAAACTCACATCCCCTAAATTCACATTTCTTTTGATTTTACTCACTGGTCTAAGTCATCTTGATGCCTAGAGCTGCTCCAAACATCTGTTGCAACCTGATTTTGCCTCTGTTTCCCCAAATGCCAAAGCAAATAATGCTCCTATTTCTCTCCAGTAAGAAGAAATGTTCGAATACCAGCAGAAGAGTCCCTGGGCCCACACAAATCACTCAGTCACCATCACCACCAGGACAGATGACAGCAAAGCAGATAAGTTCCTTCCCTGGGAAAAGCAGTTTTGAGACCCTTCAAGAGGAATAGCTGTAAAGCTTCTTTGTGTTATATACACACCGATTCATCTGCTTTCTTGATCTTATGCACAGCCACTCTACTCCCCTAACCCAAGGTAGTGCAAGGAGAGCAAGTGGGGACAAAAGGAGGCAAGTCCGGATTCCTTTGGTATAAAGAAGATCAAACTTACAACCAAAGGAGAAATCACATGAGACAGTCATATCTCTTACAGAGCCCATTTCTAAGGGAACCAAAAGGCTGACTAGCCTCTAGATTTAACCCACAGATGCCAAGAGATGATTCTGCCTCCTGCTCTTTGTCCTGCTTCCCAGTAAAAGTGCAGGGAAACATCATTTCTCTCCTGCTGTGCGGGTCCTGTTAACACTCCCAGTTTGGAGCTCCTCCTCTGGTCTGTCAGCACACTGGGGGCTGGAAAAGCACAGTGACAGCCTTATCCATGTGGGGATAAATATCAGGAGAGAAAGTACAGCAAGGAGCCAGCATGCAGCAGGCAGGAAACACTGCGTGGAATCACATCCCCAGGAATCTCCATGAGTTGAAATCAGAGCCTGTTATTAATCTAGCTAGACATTGAGACCCAGTAGCAGATTAAATTCCTTCTGTATCAATGGCTAGAAGCCAAGCAGGTCTTTCTTCCCTTTTCTTTTGAATGATAACCCAAAGGATATTTCTATCTGCTTAGCTAAGTAAACATATTGCTTTAAAACAAATAAAAACAGGAGATCAAAAACATCAGGTGAATTTTAGCATGGCAGTAATATCCTTTGAGATCTTACAACCCAAAATGAGAAGAAAAACTTGGTTATTTCCCAGCCTGGGAGGCTACAGTAGTGGTGGAGCAAGCAGTTCATTTCACCTCCACCCTCCCAATGTGGGATGTGATGAGTCTTTGAACAGATTAAAAACAGCTAAAAAGGGGTTAAAAGCAACTCTTTCTTTGCCATGGGGATTTTTGCAAAGCACAGAACAAGTAAACAAAACAGAAGTTAAATAAGAAAAATCCCATTACACCGGGACAAGAGAGAAGAAAGAAATCCTAGATTATTTAGGAGACCTAAGTTTTAATTTCAGTTCCCAGAACTTGATAAGAAGCCGAGCAGAGTGACACACTGACAAAGTGACTAAGGAGCCCATTCCTCCCCGCCCGACCACCACACTCAGCACCCTGCGAGCACAGCTGGAGTTGCAATAAGAAACTGCTAAATGTTCCTTACCTGCCCTGGCCTTGATGGCTCTGGTGTTTGCCAAACCTCTTTGCAAAACCAAGTGCAAAAGGGGGAAAAAAAAAAATCAAATAAAACAAAAAGAAAAGGAAAAAAACACCCCAACACAGAGATGTTCCTTAAAAGCCAACAGCAACACATAGCAACTGCTGGCCAAGCAGATCTTCCACCAGACGGAGACTTAAGGCACGTTACGCTTGCCCTGTCAAGGGAGACGATTTCAGAGACTTCTTAAAAAGACAGCAATTCGGGTTAAAAAAATTGAAATAAACCAAAACGTATCAGCGCTTTAAAGGTTAACAGCTTCTGCTGAACAACATGCGTTTATCCAACCACGTCCTAGAGTAGTTTTTTCAGCCCCGAGACCAATGAGCACAGCTAAGAGGAGGGCCTTGGGATGGTGGAGAGGCTGAGTTACCCCCTCCCCTCTGCCTTCCCTCTTCCCTCTTCTCCACCTCCCCCTCCCTCCTTTTTTTTTTTTTTTTTAGTTTAGTAAATTAATGCAGCAAGAAACTCCCAAGATCTGGCGAGTCCTAGCAGGGGAGAGAGGGCAGAGGGGAAATGAGATGCATTAGGAGGACACTGAGCCACTTTCTTTCTGAGCACAATGGGAGTGCTTCCCAAGAAACTTCCCCTTCGCTCCCCTCCGCTCTAGCCCTGAGCAATGGGACACCTTCCCTACAGCAGCAATAACTTCTTCGGGAGGAAAATAGCCCAGGAAGCAGGGATCAACAGCAGCCAAACGGCGGGCAGGAAAGCGACACAACCGGGACTGCAGTACGGCTCCACACTGACAAATTCCTGTGGATGTAATTAGGAAGACACCCCGGCTAGCAGCGGAGATTAAAGCCCTGGGTTGTTGAGGGTCGTGTCCCCCCCCCCTCCCATCTTACCCCCACCACCCTGATGGCAAACCTACACCCCCTGCGTCTCCCCCTCTCGCCAGCCTGATGTTCGGAGTGAGATCCCGCTGAAGGGAGATTTCGGTGCGGGAAGCTTGGTCCTCCGGCCCCGAGCACCACTGCAGTGGCGGTGGCGGGGGCACAGGCGGAGAGGAGGGACGAGCCAAGGCAGCGCCGGAGCGGAGCCGCCGGCCGCTCCGCAGGCGCCCGCGGAGCGCCGCGCACCGCCGCTGTCCAGGGTGCTGACCGGAGCCGCCCGCCAGACGCTGTCCAGGGTGCTGACCGGAGCCCTCCCGGCCTTCCCCCCCCCCCCACCACCCAGCCTCCCTCGGGAGGGGTGGCTCGCTTCCCCTACCAATTCTCCCCAAGTGCCGGGTTACTTTATTGGCCAACCCCACCGGCCCACCCCTCACGGAGTACAAAAAAAAAAAACAACAAAAACAGCGAGAGCTGGAAAAATGTGCAACGTCAACGCACTCGGAGTCTACGTGTGGGAGACGATCGTTTTCTTCAGGTAAGGCTCAGCTTTACGGGAGGAGTGCGTGCACACCGGGCGCTGCCGGGCTAGACTGCCATGCCCAGCCGAAGCTCGGGGCACAGCCCCTAGGCACAGCCTCAGCCTTAGGACAGCGGCGTTCCGCCTTTCTCGAGCTGCCTTTTCTCCTCTTCTCGGTTCCCCGAGACTGGCTATCGCACAGCCCCGGGCTCGGGACTTTCCGCGGCTTTGGGAGTTACTCCGTTTAATTAGCACCGCAATCTCGCTAACCGCAGTGCTGAAAACACCGACCCCGGCTGGTTGCAAAGTGACAACTAGTGGCGGCTGGGAATGCTGCACTTGAATTTGCCCGGGTAAATATTCCACCTCGCCCCCTCCCCATCCTCAGATTGCAGGTTAAGGTGAGTTCCGTGGGATGCTTTCACGGCTTAGCTATGTTATCTTGAGAAATCTTGGGACTCCTTTTCAAGGAGGGCTCACCCTACCTCCTCAGCTTGCTATGTCTAAAGTCACTGAAAGCAAAGAAATAATCTCCTTCCTTCCCAACTTTTTTCTTCCGTATTGTTTTCAACATCCTTCCTTGCAGGATCTAAGTGAAAGCCAAAGGGGATGTGGGGAGGTTTTTGCAATTATATCCATTATTGCCTAGCTGTATTTTGACTCTGTTTTAGATGTCTTCAGTTTCTCATTAAGGCTAAGGTAGCAGAAGGAACAGTTATAGTCTTAAAGAATTGTTTCTGGTCCCTCTCTCCTTGCAGTGCTTTTAGTAAATGGACAAAAAAACTGGAAGGTAGAAGCTTTTCTGTATTTGCATGAATAATGCAGCCTGCTGTAGCAAGTGATAGATGCCAGATACATGCAATTGAAAAAACCCCTTCTTTCATGACCTGAACCTGCTCATCAGTCTTAGACTTCATTTCAGTTGCATGGCTCTTACATCTGCATTTCTGTATTTTATCAAAGTCTCATCTTACAGTTTAATGTGAAAGAACAGACATTATTTACATATACATCATTGGTGTAATACTTACTATTTTATGAATCACAGTAGCAGACCTGCAGATACTGTCCAGACTTTTCTAGCTAGCGGTCTCTTTCCTTTTGAACACTAAAGTCTTTCCAGGCATAAAAATTGGGATATCCCTACTTTTTCTATAATTCCACAGAACATTAGACAGCAAGATTGTAATGTGAACTCAAAGTATTTAATGTTTATCTGTTAGGTAAACCAAGAAAAGTTCTAGAAATAACTAAAATCACCAATATCTGAAAAGCAATGCACAACACCCACTTCAGAGCAATCCTTTCTCATCTTATTTAGTCGCAAGTGTATAGCAGCACTGCATAATACAGTGGGGTTGACTAACAGGAAGCGTATTATGAGCAAGGAACTCTTTAGTTAAACAATGTTGAAGCTTAGAGACAAAAAACCCGAAGATTAAACAACACATAAATGCTCTGGAATGTTGTCTGTAAGCAAGCTAGAAGGCAAAAGGAAAACCAGAAGAAGAGTATTTCCAGGCTTGAGTTTCCTATGGCCCTGGCGTTAAAGCATCTATCCAGCTCTCCTCTGAACTGCCTGAAAAAGTGAAATTGATACATACTTGTCTTGCTGATCCTGTTCTAGGATGCACACTTATGCATCACACGACACATGCGAGCACTTACAGATTCTCAGCACAACAGTTAAAGTCCTGGGCATTCAAAATTTTGGTAAACCAGTTCCTTCAGGTTCTAATGTAAATGTTTATACTGTTATAAATTATATACATACATATGTGCTATATATGATGTCATATTGCATACAAAAGGTATTTCTGGAAGTCTAGTTTTCCTGAAATTAACATTCAAGAAAATTTGAAAATGCTTTAATTCAATTACAGGGAGATGTTGAAACCAAATTGTTTTATATACTGCAATCATTTTCCAAACAAGAAAAAAAATTCAGTAATTCCTGCTCAGAACCGACTCTAAGCAATATTTTTCTTTTTTCTCCCGCATTGTGTTATGTGTTCGATTTATTACAGGCCACAAATCTACCAGCCTTTCTGGTCCAGGAATAGCTTTGCTATTTCAGTTTCAGTAAGAGAAGTTTATTCATTAACAGTCATTCATAAATTTAGTGTGTCAATTACTCCTGCGCTCAGTCATACATAACATTTAAAAACAAGCTGATAATCCAATAATCCATAATAGAAGTATGCACTGCTTTAAATTACAGGGTGTACCACACTTTGTCAGCCTGTTGAAAATATTCTGGAAAGAGAATCCATTATATGTTAGCACATACACCACAAAAACAAAGAAAAATCCAAAGTCCCAAAGGAAAATTAGATACAGCCAATATAGGAAATAAGACTAGATCTGTTGCTTAACAAAAATTTCCTTCACTAGCCTTTTAAAAAACAAGACCCTGTGGGAAAGAGTAACAGCTGGTGTGTGAATGCAAACATTATGGTATTGCCAATATGATATTTGTTTCTGTTACAGTTGGGGTGTTTTAGAAGGAATTTGTGATAAGCGGCTTATTCTGACATGCTTTTCTTTATGGAAGAGCATTTCCCATTTTGCTACCTGCCTTCTCGAACTGCAGTCGCTTAGCTGTGACTAAGACATTTACTGAGAACCTGAATAGAGGCGAGGGTGGAAACTGGGTTGGGGTGGGAGATGAAGAGTCTTCTGACAGACAGGCTGCTTGATCAACCTTTCCTTACACTTATCTATGTAAGGCAAAATGCTATTTCTTGAAAACAAAAATAGAGTGGACAATATTTACACAGCACAGGGACTTCCAGATGTCCTGCTTATATCTGTGGAGACATACACAAACATTCTCCCAAAGTCTAACTACATACACTGCATGTTCATACCCTGATTCAGTTGTGAATTCCTTCATGGAGAACAAAAGCTACTCCTACCCTGTGATGATCTTGCCTGGACTTTCCGTTGTACCGTCACATTTTAATAGCTGTGGCGGTCCAGAAACACCACTGCATAAGCCTGGGGGTAGGAATGCACCTTGTACAAGTCAGGAGATAAAAGCCTAGAACTGGCACCTTACCCAACTAGACACTGTCCTGTGAGGCTTTGAAGTTGTTTGGGTCTGATTCTTGTCCTAATTGCACTTCTGTATATCAGGAGTCAGCAGCATGACCTTCACTGAGTCAGGATCAGAGTTGGCCCCTTCTGAACAGCAATCTGTCAGCTAGCAGGAGTGATTCAAGGCTACTGCTCTAAGTGATTCACAGGCTAAAAGTTGCTGCCAGCCTCAGACCCTATTGGATTGCTCTAATTGGCATTTTTATATTCCCTCCTGTCAGTAACAGGGCTCTTCAACTCCAGTTTTTAAAACAGTAAGAAGATGCCGCCATTGTGAATATGATGCCTCTTAACTTTGTGGAAAGAAAGACACTTTTTTCTAAAACAGACTTGACAAGTAAAGTAGGTGACTGGAGAGCTGCTGATTTCAGCCCCTTGAAAATACAACAAAAGAAAAGGCAGGGGAAGGAAAAGGAGAGTAATGTGCATGTTATCGCCAAACCTTCTGCTATAGCTCTGCAGTGCTAGATAACATTACAGAGGTACCTGTGAATGAAACGCTAACCAGAGACTTCCAGAGCCACAGGCTAAGCCACGTAGCAGGTATTCTCAGTAGTTAAAGAGTATTTTCCTCACGCTAACTAAAATCTACTAGAAGTTGTGCCTTATGACCTGTTGTGCCTCTGCTGAATCTGTCAGCTCCTCCACGAAATAAAAATGATTTAGCAAAGACTTGGACTAGATGGCTCTAAGGACACTCTTTCACTTCTTTGGTCTGCAACCTGTAATACCCCATCAGAGACCCTGCGAAAAGTGTTACGTATTCAAGGTTTGAAAATGTGACGAGGTAGACAATTCTACCCAGACACCCTTGTAAACCATTCCACAACGAAAGATTAATTTGTGTCATCCCTGTAGAAGCACAAAATATTTGGGAGCCTGCCTTCTGCAGGGACTTTGACACACACGTCCATCCACCCATAACAATTCACTTGCATTTTAGGCAATTAAGACAAATTAATGTAAAGTACACAAAACATTTTCTAACGCAGTCTAATCTTAACCTTCCTCTCTAAACAGCTGCCTTAAACGACTCCAGACCTGCTCTTTGGATAGGTCAGAACAAAAGAAAGGCTCCACAAACATCTGGGCAAAAACCATTCCCCCCGCCCATTATGTTGGCTGCAAGGAGCAGGAAAACCATAGATAATCACCTTGCTTAACAAAAACATTACGAAAAATGTTGCTGTTTCTCACATGCACTAATAAAATATCCTTCGTCTCTGAGGCACTGGTGCTGTGCAGATTTTAGGTGATATAGGCTGGCTGTCCGCCTTGACTCCCACTAAACATTACCCTATACTGCAGCAAGTGCCACTGGCAGAACACGTATTTACTGATCAAATACCTGAAGGGAGCTGCTTCTGGAAAGAGATCAATATGTGGAGGGAATGGTAGGATCCTGCCCTTATGTGCAAGAGCATTACCTCATATGAATTGTCTCCAGAGACTTCCTTCAAGAACAAGAATTTAGGCATGGGAATCTGGTCCCCCCTTATTCCTTTTCTCCCATGAAAGAGGTGTTGGAGACCCTTATGTATGCAGCAAGTCAGCAGCAAAGGGCCCTCTGACACTGTTTTAAGTGTCTTAGATTTCATAGCACAGACTAAAGGCTAAGATGTTCATTCTGCTACTGATCAAGTGATTCAAGTCAAAAAGGAAAGCACTTGTAAGCAACAGCACACTGCAGTTCCCCTGGTCTTGTGCAAACACTTTCCTTCTTGGCTTATGAAATTCATCTCACCAAATCTGCATGAGCTGACCTGGATAGAAAAGGATCCCAACATCTGAATTAAGATGTTAATCAATGTCCAAAATTAAATTACTTTATTATCCTAGCACCGACCAGTGATCATTCATCTGTGATAGAAAACCAGCAGAGAAGTCTGTTCTCATTTCATCCTAGTATGCAGGTTAAAAGGGCTCTCCAAATTTCAGTATTGAGAACAAGATGTCAGACCACCTAATGAATATAATTGCTATTTAGGTACTGAAGACAGACAAGGGTTTTAAAAAATAAATCATGCTTTAAAATCACAACATCCAAATCAAACCCACAACATTTAAACATGTCAAATCATCTAAAGCTATTGACCGAGTTTCAGTTGCTCGTTTTCTATAACCTGGAGCTTTTCTGAGAATCCCAAAGTGACTAGTATTAAGACAACAGATAGGCTGATAATGCATTTTGACTTCTATCTGTTTAATTTGCCTGTGTCAGCTCTTGCTGTTGTGGCACATTAAATCAGGGTTTCGCTATTTCCAGTAAATTACCCTTTTGCTATCGTTACCTTGCATACTTTCTATCGACCTTTATTTATCAGCAAGAGCACAATGATTGCTATTCTTATGAAGTATGGTTACACTTGTGCACCTCACACCTTTCAAGAAAAATGGCTAATCATATTCTTTCACATGCTAAAAATGTCATTCCAGTATACCCTCCCCACCATGGTTTCATTCAATTTTTTGATTGACAGAAAAAGTCACTCCAAGCACTTTTGATAACTTCAGTCTGGGGAAAAAAAAAAAACCACAAAAACAAAAAAAAACCCAACAACCTTGGGATAAGTGAAGCAAAAAGGAAGGAGCTAGAGAAGCAGGAATTCCTCCTGCTGCTCCAGTGCAAGGCACTGGAATGATCGTTAGCAGCCATGACCACACAACTCAACACCAGGCTGTCTGGCTCCTGACTTTTAGACCTGCTTGCACAGCCCAGAAAAGAGCAACTTTTGCATTGCACTCAGCATAAAAAAATATTGCTAATTCAGCAGGTCAGTTCCCCTTAAAGAGGGGAAAAAAATAATTCACCTCTTTTGTTTCTCTCACCCTTCCCCCAAAGTATCCAAACAATTTACATTTGTGTTTACAAAGCCAGACAACAGAAACCATTTCCCTCGAGGGGAGGTGGTTTGCATTGGTATTTCTTAGCGGAGATGATCAGTTGGTGCAAAACGATGTAGTCCCCTTAACTGCCTGGGAAACTGTTGATATGCTCTAGCTGATCTGGTCCTGGAGGTCTGCATGCTTTGATCCCACTGGCGCTATAGATCAGATACACACCTCCAAGCTGCTCCTAAATCTCTACTGATACTTCAAGAGACTGATGCACAGTAACAGAAGAAAACCAGAAATACAGCTTTTGTCCCCTCGGTAAGGCCAGAGCACAGAGAGGGCCTGCAGAGAACAGAAATAGAGAGAGACAGATGCACCCGTCATTTACACACACCGAGCACTCCCCATTATGCAGACAATTATTTCATCCGTATAATGCATCATGGTAAGCTGCTGATTTGGGGACTGCACCACATCTGGCTGGTACATAGACACAGTTGGCATCCTGTAAATACATCTCTGCTGGATCTAAGTGCCAGCTGAGAAAAGCAGGAGAAATCTTAATTTACCAAACCCCACGAAATTTGGATTTTGAGAGGGAGGGGGAAAGAAAAGAACACGCTTTTGCACCTGCTTTCCTTTTCATTTCTCCCTCTTCATGCTTCCACTGTGGCTCACAGCCCACTAGGGAAAAAAAAAAAGACAAAAAAAGACAAAAAACCCAAATGCCTTAGCAGACAGCCAGGGAACTCTTGTTTTTATCAGTGCCTCATTGCAGGGTGGGTGAAGAGGGAAACAACTACCAAGAGGTTGCCAAGACAAGGAGTGTCACATGCATGGAACAGCAGGGCTTGCAGTGCAATCAATCATCGCATACGCTGCCTTCAGACGAAAGCTGCCGACAGCAGCTGCCCCCACGCGCCTGCCCTGCGAGCGATGCCTGCCCCTGCCACCACTCGTCCAGAATGCAGATCCTGTCCCCCAGCCCCAGCAGGGCTGGAGCAAACACACAAATCAATAAACAGCAACAGAAGTGGGATCAATGGCGGATTGGACCACTTTTGCGCACGTCTGGTTCAGCAGCAAAATGCAGCTGAGCCAGGAATCGTGCAGAAAATCCAACAAAATTAACGACTTCTCACCTTCACCCGATTTCCTTTGAATTTTTTTTTTCTTCTTTTATTTCAGATGATGCAAGTAAAAAGATGCTTTGTACAAAGCCCCAAGCACAGGCCCCTCCTCCCCTCTCTTATGGAGGAGGTATAAAACCTGAAAGCATACAAGGGTCAGCTGTTATCAGCACCCTTTAAAAACTCCTTAGCTCCAAACCACCTTGTTGGTGCCAAGAGCCCCTGTGCAAGACGGGCCGAGTCCCCCATTACAGCAGGTTCTGTGCACCTCATGTATTACCACAGTTGGGAGTAGGGAAGCAAAATGCTCTGAATTCCTGGGTGAGGCAGCCTTTTCTTATCTTGTAAGAACTACAAAGACGGGCTGTGGACAAAGAAAAGTGACTTTTTGTGGGGTATCTTTACAATCTTGTCTCTGTTCACTCCCAGTGCTTTCACCCTTTGGAAGCACTGCTGAGCAGGGCAACAGTTCCTGGCATATCCACACACAATTTTTTTTTTCCCCTGCACCAGAGCTCCCAAGATCTGATTTACAAACCAAAATGTGTGCATCCCACCTCTCCCACCACCCCACGTGCCTGAGAATAGCAAGCATCCTCCAGCCCCATCCATCAAGCCCTGACACAGAGCTATGGGCTTAGAAATCATCTCCCAGCAGCGTGGCTGACAAAGTACAAGCCTCATCAAACACAACTTGCTCTCCTGCACCAACACAGGCCCTGCAGCACTGCCAGGGTTGAAAAGATGGGGGTTTTTCGGTCAGGAAGCTGAAAAAAAACAAAGTCAGAGGGCAGCCAGGGTGGGGAGGAGAAGAGCCCTCCCGGGCAGGGGACCCAGAGCTTAGCCATTCGTTCCAGAAATTACATTTCATTACAGTTCATGAATAAACTGATAAATTACACCAGGAATCACAGACAGCACAAAGGGAACATTCATCTCCAGCAGGGTATTTGCATTGCAATGACAACAGCTAATTCCATCAGAAAATATCAAAATGAACTCTCTTATCACACAACTCATTTTATACAGTACAGAATACACACATCAGAGAGCCCCAGTTTTACTATGGGACCCACAATTTTGTAGGTAGGTTACGCGTGTTAGCTCAGGAGGCCTTTTTAAAGGATCTGCAGCAAAAAGTTTCAGAAGGTAAAACCCACTACCACTCTGCATTGCATATTATATCTCTTTTAAAAGAATTCTATTCATACCACCTCTGATTTATCAAAAAAGGAAAAAGCAGTTACAATATTCTCATCCAATCTTAACGAGCAGCATAAATCCTTAAACTAAAACTAATTTTTAAAAAGCTGCCGTAGCAAGCTATTTGAACTGATGAAAACGCGACTGATAGTGCGACTGCAGAGCTATAGATAGAAGAACATCCGCGATTTCTCGTAATTCTCTGACACTTGTCTGGTCTGTGATCTAAAACCTTCTGACGTCAATTGAGGTTCCCACTGCAGCTCTCCATCCAAACACTAAATCAAGAGCACATCAGTGAAGAGAATATTGTTACCTAGAATATGAAGCCTTGTCTTGTAAAGACATTTTCCCCCTTTATTTACTGCATTCAGGAAGGCTGTTTATGCATAACTTTAAATATCTGACTAGCCCCCCTGACTTTAAAGGGAATATTCAGTGTGTGTGAAGCTAGACACATGCTTTTGTCTTTGTAGGGATTTTTTTTTTTTACCCCCTTTGTTTTTTCAATGAAAAATGCAATTATAACTTTTTTTTTAAACCCTTCAGTATATGCACATCTAAGAGTCAATGCTGGTGTTCGCCAGATTTATTTCACAAGTGATTAAAACCTGAGCATTGACTTGTGTTTCTCCATTGTTTGAGTTATGTTTTCAAACCTGTCTCAGTGGCTTAAGATCATACGTCTCCAGAAGTCACTACTTGCGCTCCAAGAGCTGTAGATGCTTCTGGAAGAGGGATTAGTTGAGAATGTCACTAGAGAGAATGCCTGTGGCTCAAAACTGAATTTCAACACACACTTTTTTTTTTTTTAACATGCAATAAGCAAGAGTAACCACGCAACATATGAGAGTTTGAACAACAGTCCTTATAAGAGCAGGGATCTTGCATGCAGCTGAGCACTATTCTCATGCAATTTGTTGGTCTCCTTGCACTCTTCCTGTCTCAACTATATACAACGTGCAGATTTCTCCCCGCCCCCCCCAGCTGATTGTCTAGTCATTTATTATTTTCTTATTGCTCTGTCCAGGCAGCGTCAGCAATTGTTCCAAGTCCTGGTGTCTTTCCATAGAGTTAATCAGTGTAATTGGGATGTTTTATAGTTCTGGACAGGGTGTTTTGCCATATGGCGTAGGAGCCATGGGCTGCAGGAACATGGCAGTGGAACACAGAGACATCAGAATGCTGCAGTCTGAAGAAAAGATTTTTCTCACTCCAGTAAAGTTGTTGCAGCTTTCCCTGGATGGGAATGATCACAGAGGGTTAATTCCCTGAGGCCCATGGAAAAGTGCCTCCTAGCTCCTCTCCTCCTGTACAGCCACAGGGAGCAGCGGTAACTTGTGCAGGACCTTTGAGAGTGTTTTGGGATCCTTTGGGTTAAAACTTTAACTGATTACATCCTGCAACTACTGCAATGCAGTTACTTCTGGTGCAAAAGCTAGAATTGGTTTAAACAGCTCACAGCAACAGAGCACAACCACCCAGGACAGAGGCGGCAACATTTAACAAGCCCACTTTTTCTTTCCCGTCCCCCTCCTCCCGCCATGAATAGGAATAAATAATAGCTTATTGCCCATTCCTTTCTTGGAGTGAAATCTCCTTCTCACAGTTTCTCGAATTCCATATTTCACCAGTCTCACTGTACATGACTATTTTCCTATCCTGTCCTAACATCGAGGTCTGCTCCATGCCTCTGTTGCATAAGCTCTCAGCTGAATTAAGAAAACAACCAAGTCCAAATTTCCTCCCCAGGTCTGAGAATTAGCTTTGCAAATTCACCCCCGTAGCACACCCCACATCCATACTGCAGGGACTGTAATTACCAGCAGTTGAGCATGACCGCATGGACTGTGATCAGCACCGTGCAACCAGCACATCTGTAACACTCAGAGCTCCTTCTACTCCGCACCATGCCGGGCCAAAAATACAGCACCGGGGCTCTCTCCTCCCCACACACCTCCACTCCTCTTTTATCCTGTCCACCTCTACCACTGTAAGCCAGGAATTCAGACAACGTGACAGAGAAAAACATGCAGACAATGAGTTTCATCCTTTTTAATTGAATTGCATATCAATATTGATTGTGCTATTCATTTTGATAGTAAATCTAATGATAAAAAAAGTCTGCTTGCAGTCTCTGCCAAGCCTTCCCAGGCCAGCGTCTGGCAGCATTTCCCTCCAGATAACATGTTGATGTGCAGTCAGAAATAACTGTCTGGGTACACAGTTTAGGGCTGCCCTTTTTCCTTTTCACCAGAAAAGGATCTCGTCTGTCCTTCCTCCCTCTCTCCGGCTGCTGAGGACAAGATGGAGACAGGCAGCCCCAGCATCAGCAGAGGCTGAATACAGGCTGGGCTCTGCTGAGCTCCAGTCTCTGCTCAGGGGCCTCTGTGCCCAAGAGGCACCGTCTCAGGGACCAGGGAGATGGTTTGGGAAGAGCAGGGGGAGAGTTACCGTCGGTAACGCTAGTTAATCATGGGCAACGCTATGCCTTTCTGTGCCCAGCTGTCTGATGTTCTCTTTGCGGCTACACCTCTCAGAGCCTGCTGGAGTCCATAAAGCTAAGCTGATGAATTCTCCTGTGCCCCAAGACCCCACACTGCTCTAGCATGGCTTTGAAGGTGATGGGGGAAACAGTTATACTGGTCACCTCAGCCTGCCTCAGAGACCTGATGGGTATTCCTCTCCCCCGGGATACCTACTTACAGAAAACATCACATTTGAAGGACAAATGTGTGAGCCAGCTCACCTGAACATTACTCCCAACACATCCCTGCCAAGCTTTCTGGCTTGCATTGTGTTTCAAAAATAAACAAACAAACCAACCACTTCAGAAACCTTTGCTGAGCAGCACTGAAGCTATCAGGTATCTTCTGTTTCCCCAACCTGCAGAGAGCCCAACCAGAGGAATAAACCCAGTGCTGTTCTCTTAAGCCACTGATGTTGCAGCACTTTACCTTCACAGGGACCTGAGCCTTCCACACTTTGCAGAGAGATATTTCCTCTGCAAACACTTGTCTTGCAACAGTTTGTGTTTCTGCTGCCAGACATTAATTCTGAGGGTAAAAAAATATTGATTAACAATTAAATTATTTGACAGAGGAATAGAGGCTCCATGCTAATTAAATTCCTTCATCTCTCCTCTTCGCAAAGAAAAAAAAAATTTATATTTCTCAGCATCAGCATTCAACCAGAACAGGGCAGTTTGTGATGATGGACCACCATGGGCACAGCCAAAAAAAGCAAGAAAATATTGCACAAGGGCCATACAAATGGGGGGAGCAGGAGGAACCAGCCAACTGGGGAGCTGGGAACTGAGCAAACTGACTCATCCAGACTGCAGAAGAGCCGCTTTCTAAACAAGATAACTTTTTATAAGAATACATCATCTGTTTAGCTGAAACAAAACACTGCAGACGGAGCAAACAGTGCCTGTATAGGCTGGGAGAAACCAGTAATAAGCGTCCTGCAAATCCTGACTGCTCCATTTCAAGGAATGCAGTCCTGAGCAGCTGGGCTGTCCATCTCCACCAGCTTTCACATTCACGTGCCTGCTAGTGGGCTGGACCTCCTAGGGGCTTGGTGGTGTCTGCTTACGTGCCAGCATTAATAGCACAAAAGCTTATGCTAGTTCATCAACCCTTTGAAGAGAGCCTTTCCGTTGTTGTTGCTCTGATGATTGCCTGATGGCACTTTCTCAGCCAGATCCACTGGGGATTACACCAGTGTAAATACGATAAGCCGCTGTCTGGCTGCTATTAAAATGCCCCAAGATGCTCTCGGCTCAGACGACACTCTTGCACCAATGCAAACTACAGCCTCAGTGTTTTTGTTACATGTTTTGCCTCCTTTTGTTTATTTGGAGAATAAATTTTCTCTCTGAACAACACAACCACGCACCCTAAATTTCCAATTCTCTTCTATAGTCAATAATTTTCAAATCACTTGGCAATTTTCCTCTCCTTGCATCTGCTGGGCCAGGAGATCAACAGCCCTATGGAACTTTCAGGGGTGCTTCTGTAAGAACTAAGGGATGGAGAAAATCCCAGAGAGCTCCCAAGGCAGCACACACAGTACTGGTCAAGACAGACTTGGAAGACAGTAGAAGCTGATAGCTTTTTTGGGTGCTGTCTGAGCTAAATTGCCACAGCAAAGCTCAATTGTCACAACCAGAGTGAACATTTCAGGGTTGTCTTAGATGCAATCCATCCCTCCAAAGCATGGTAGGGTGGGCCAGCCTCTCTGTAGCTCCCAGTGGTGTTTTCTACTATTACTTCTGAGCTGGAGAGTAGACACACCTGCCTGCTGCCCATAGAGCCTGCTGCTGGAAAGGCTTTGCTATTCCCTCATCCCCCACTTTCTTGCCTTTCTTGTTAAATCTAGGGGGGAAGTTGTTACCAGCTAGTTTTAGGGAAACTTTTAGTAATCA
Organism: Gymnogyps californianus; assembly: GCF_018139145.2. Classification (NCBI taxonomy): domain Eukaryota; kingdom Metazoa; phylum Chordata; class Aves; order Accipitriformes; family Cathartidae; genus Gymnogyps; species Gymnogyps californianus. Next base: position 14,656,083 of record NC_059484.1, read on the forward strand.
AATAGAAACTGGAAGAAACTCGGAACTCATCATTCCTAGGTCACCTGGGTAACACAGAGCAGCCAGGAAGAGTTTCTAAAACACACACCAGGAGGCACAAAACCGTGTTTGACAGTTTCAGCACATCTCCAAAGGTGCTCGCGGAAACTGCTCATAGGGATGGGCATGAAGCTGCAGAAAGCAGCGGGGCTGTGAGAGGGTGGTCCTCTCCCAGATGCTTGTGGGATTCATTTATCTAAATATATACTTCATGTAAGAACTGAGCCCATGAAATTAGTTTACTTGCAACTTTAATGCAGAAAGAATCAGAAAATGGCACCCAAGAAATACCAGCAGACTGTGGAGTGAACATATTCAGCATGGGTTTTGACACTAAATTTACAGGAAAGCTGAACACTGATTTCTGTGCTTTTTCACCTCATTTTTTGAAATGAATGCCAGGGGAATTGTACTTTCTAATTATCTTTTTGCACTTAAAGCTTATTAGATTTGTATTGCCTCTTCCCCCTCTGCCCCCCACTTTTCCACTTTCATATACTTCCTCCAGTCTACAGTTAATGAGAAGAAATCAGTGTATTGCACTATCTGGCATCTTGCTGCTGAAGTGGCAGGAGTCTTTGGTTACCAAAGTCATTTGCTGCTTAATTGAAATCTCTCAACTCATTGCCATGCAGACACTCTATTGGAATGCAGTAGTCGAGCCCAGTATTGATTGTCCTCCCACTCCCAGATTTCTTCTTCTGAGTTTGCAAATCAATTGCACCCTCTTGTTTTCCTTCTAAAAAAAAATAATTAAAAAACATCACCCGTTCCACAACCCCATTTACCCCTGAAACACACTGGTGTGGCTTTGCATAGTTTCTTAGAGCAGAGATGGGGACAAGACAAGAAATGGCACGTGGCTACAGTAAAAGCTAGATCCACATCTCGTCAGGTCACCTCCAAGCATGAGTGTGCATCAGCCAGTTCAGATAAGGTCCACTGTGGGACTGGATTGTGACTACATAAAGGGTGAATGAAATCCTAGTTTCAGACTCTCACTGGAAGCAATCTGGAATTTCTCTCTCCTCTTTATTGCAGAAATTAAACAATTTTTAACAGTTAAAAATCTAGTAGTCAGAGAACCCTAATACGGTTGCAGCTTGCAAAAGAAGCCAGACTGCAGTTGTGAGTTTGCAGGATTGAAAACCAAGGCTTGGCAAGCCATCACTGCTAACACTAGAGAAGAGAGTCAGCACAATACAGGTTACTACAGACTCCTGATTTTGAAATTATGGCACCCAAGTCCTTTTGAATCCCATCCATTTTTAAAGTCCCGGGGAAGCTGGTGGTTCAAAATGCTCTTGTCAAGGCCTTCTCTAGATAACACTTGTGTCTTTGGAGTCTCAGCTCAAACTTGCATTGTATGAACAGGTCTTTGAGGGTAGGGTCACATTAATGTCATGCATAGTAACAGTCCCTAAATTCTTCCTGACAGATCTTGTGTCAGTACTTAGCACTATTCATCTGAAAGACAGCAGGTTTGACTACTGCAGAGACTCATGAGACAAGAAATGCAAAACTTCCCAAGATGAGGTCCTTATCCTGCAGGAGGACTCCATGGTGTCATTTGTGAGGACATATGTAGCTAAATATCTTGTGCCTGTTGTAAACACGCTTAGGCCTCTCAGCTGCTCTGCCACAGTGGCTTCTCACAGCTCCCACAGAGCCTTTGTACTTTAAAAAATTCAGGAGTTTTGCAAAGGGTGAAGCAATGAGCCTCACTTCCTCCTGAGCAGCTTTCTTTGGCTTATTATACATTTGCATTGCAATACTGCCTGTAGGCTTTAACCAGCTTCAGGTATCTGAACCCACAGGCAGAGACAGCTCTTGCCCTAAGCACATTGCATGTCACCTATGCATTTGTTTGGTTTTGGGTTTTTTTTTTTGCGCTAATCTAGGCAGTTTTACACCACACTTCCAGCCTGGGAACAGAACTGTGTTTGAGTAGAAGCCATATAACTATAGGGAGGGAACTGAACAGTGTCTATTCCTGTCTTGGAAATCAAACCTTCCTGCAAAGTTGAGAATGAGCACCTCGTACCAGGGGTCACTTGTTCCTGCGTAGATGGCAACAACAGAGACTTCCTAAGCCCAGATCATCACCCTGCAGATCTTGCGGACTCCCACAGAGTCAGAAGGCACATTGCCAGCCTTAGATTTTCATCTTCCACAGATAAATTGGTAATTTCACTCTTTCTGCCCCAGAGGCCGTACAGGTCCCAAAAGGACTTCATTTCCTTTCATCCTCAACCCAACATGAGTATCATTTCAGGATCACACTCCAGACACCTGCCAGTCTAAAGACCATGTTGCTGTATTGAACTCAGACCCCTGCATTGCAGGTACCAATAGCAAATGCTGGACTGACCAGCAAGCGGGAAGCAAAAATACATCCATCCCCTACAGTCCCAAAAGCTCTGCAGGAGCTATACAATCACATGACACTCATTTAAGCCTCGAATTCCAGATTACTCTGATCCTACCTGCCTTTTGGAAAATTAGACTGTCAGAGTACCAAATATGCTCCTTACTATTTGCCATGTAATTAAGCAGTAATTGCTGCCCAAGGCTAATCTTAGAGTGTATTTTATCTGTGGAGCTCAGTGCCAGAGTTCACATTTGTAATTTAGTGGCATGCCAAGGAGCTATACCTAAACTCACAAAAGGATTTTCTCCGCTCATCATCTCTCTTCTACTCTGGTGGCAGCTGGGATTCTGTATTCAGAGATGTTTGGGCTGGGCAAACAAATTAGCAGAGACCAGCCTCATCAGGAATTCACATGGGTACCCATCCTGCCTCACAGCAGGAACGAGACACTGACTGCTCTGTTTCTGGACCCCAAACCCTCCCCAGTATGGATGTACACCAAAATCTCTTTCTTTCTACTCACACAGCCTGGCAGCCTCCAAAGAAGCTGAAGCAGCAGCACGATCTGCCCCCAAACCCATGTCTCCCTCCGATTTCTTGGATAAGTTGATGGGGCGAACTTCAGGATACGACGCCAGGATCAGGCCAAATTTTAAAGGTATGCAAAAACCCGGCTTTGTTTCATTTTGGGACTGAAAACTGCATGCAATCCTCATGAATGCTTCCCTAACTCTATATGGAATATGAACAATCTTTATGTTCATATGAAATATGTACAATAATGAGAGATTCGGCACATGGATCCCTTGTAGATGTCTGGAAAGGCATCTGACTTCCACTCAGAATGGGAACAACCTTGTAACAACTTCACATGCAGGAAAAACTTCAATATAGGGATCGGGGATCCTGCCAAACCAAGCAGTGACTGGCAGGGAGCTGAACATCTTACAGATCAGGAGAAAAACTTCAACTTTCCTTTCCCCTTAAGTCACTACCCACAGCACCTTCTAATAGCTGGCAATGCTTCCCCCTTACACCCACTGAAGCCAAGAGGAGCCTCTCCCATCAGCTCCAGAGGAATTCAGCAAGATGCCAGGGGCAGCTCTGACCCGTCACCATCCCCCACAGTAAAGGGGCTCTTAAGCTGGTGCCCAACACAGCTCCACTGCAACAGCTGCCTTTCACCCCTGATTTCCCCAGGTCACCCTATACTCACTGGCAGCCAAGCAGCACTGAAGCAGGCCCTGGGAGAGGCAAGAGAACCTCTTTCTTTGCTCCTGGAAACACCTCTTCTAACAAGGGTGGGGTTTGGTTTTGGTAGGTTTTTTGTTTTCTTTCTTTTTAACTGAGCACACTTTCCCAGAGCTATTTGCCCTTGAATCACACCCAGAGATAAAGTGGGACCTGCCCCCTCTCAGCCACTGTCCAGCCCTCTCCAATGCTCATTTCTTTCACTTCTTTTGTTTCCTGCTACCAATTCCTCCTTCCCCCACCGAGAGTCACTGGCAATGCTAACATAAGACTCCCAGGACCCATTAATCATGGTGACAGCACCTGCCAGCCAGCTTCAAACAATAAGTTCTATTCTGGGCTTTTAAACCCAAATACGGGTGGGAAGCTTATGTCCTAGTAATCAACTAGACAGAGAACACCGCTGATTTTATCCAAATCACAAAGAGTTAAAAAAACACCCTGTAATCCTGCCTGCCACTAAATTATGCACACACACAAAAGAAATTAAACTTTAATATTTAATGAAATGTATACATTATCTTCCTGCTGAAGGCAGCTGTATTGCATTTTTATTTGCGATCATTGAAATTAACTGAATTTCAATGAACTACACCTTCCCCACAGGGCAGTTTTGCTGGCCTAGCCTCCCACACATAAATCAGGCTCCAATTTATATGGGAGGCATAGGAGGTGTTTTACAGAGCTCGAGGTTGTAGCTCTCAAAGCATGTCATTTAAATTAACTGCAGTAACTCATAAGGGCATTTTAACATCTTAGATCTAAATGAAAATAATACCAAAGATCCATATCAGATTGATTTTTGGGGAGGGGAAGATTAACAAAAAGAAGATTGCAGCTTTTCCATAAATGCTGTAAAGTCTGGACTTAGCTGTGGATTGACAGTCTGAGAACAAGGAAGAAGCATTTGGGCTTTGGTTTAAGTTGCAGGATGAAGTCAGTAACTCAGGCAGGGGCAGAGCTGAACCCGGCAGGTGTGGGACAAGGGACTTCTCATCCAGGCTGTACCCTTAACCCTGCTGCTGGAAAACTATATTCCTTCACAGCTGCATTCCACTGCAGAGGCGGCACGTTTCAGTGGTAGGCAGGGAAGTTTCTAGAGCCTCACACAAGCTAAAAAACCTAAAACCCTGCAGAGTGCTCGTGGCTCCCCTTGGACGCAGTGGGAAGAGTGCAGTGCCTCAACAAGAGCTGGGCTGCCCCAAGGAGAGAGTCTTCTTCACATGCACTGGGCCAAGCTCATCCCACACTCTTCTTCACATCCACACAGGATCAGGAAGAGGAGGGCCAAAATCTTCCATGTGTGTCAGTCTTGAGCACATGCAGTCATCCAGGAGGTCAGCTCAGTAGTTTTCTTATGCTGTGCCCTTTGGGAGGGGAAATCACATGCACATGGACCTTCTACATGGTTCATGAGATGGATCCAGAGAAGAAAACTATTACTCCTGAGCTCAACAGGAACACTATAGAAGGGATAAAACAAGTGCTAAAGCCTGATCAACTGTGTGCTTTCAGCTGCTGGATAAACTTCACAAGCCTTTTGGATAAGAGGGGTTGGTGAAGGGGTGGGGGTGAAGACATCATTTTGCATCTGATATTTTAGCCCATGCCTATGCTTAACAGTCTGGAGGAAAAGCTGCACAGATTGAACAGTATTTGAGCTGCTGCTGAGCTGGCAAATGGCTGTCTGGGATCTGGTTAGACAGAAGCCTGCTCGGATTGCCTGGGACTCACACCAAGAAAATTCCAGCCGTAGAGAGTGTTACTGTTACGTGGCTGCAATCCTGCTCCTGCAGAGGACAGGCACAAAGTTTCAGAAGAGGCCAAAATAGGAGAGGAGGAAAGGGAAATGAAGAGGAGCAAACTGAGCTCCAAATGTTACTTAGTAATCAGGAACTTCCATTGATTTCCACACAGGAGGAAGTTTGCACTGATCGGAGGCACAAGCCTCTCCTTAAAGCCATTCCTCCCCCCTAGTATTTCATCTTGCAGCAACTGCCAAACTGCAGATGTGGCCTTAACAAGCAAGCGTCACTCCCCCAGCGAGGCTGAGCCATCAGGCAGTGTTTGAAATGCAGACACCATCCTTGTCTCCATAAAGGATGGGGGAATAATCTAAAAATCCACACTCGCCACTTCCACAGAGCTTATCTTCCCAGAAGCATGTCACATGGATGATACGAGATTAATTCCCCCAGTGTTAAAGGGGGACCTTGCTTCCTGGGGCGATGTCCTCTGCTCTCTGCCTAGGCTGCCTTTCCCCACCACACACTGGGCAGCACCAGTAGCCGGTCCTTTGGGAGCCCCCAGAGCAGAGGCCCCTTTTGCTTCTCCCCTCCCCTTGTTAAGGCTTTACAGAAATCCTCTCATTATATGTGGGCAAGTTGCTGGTTTGCCAGGTACCAGATGTGGCTCTGGTTCCAAAACGTTCCCCAGCTTTTTGCATTGTGCTGAACTGCAGCTCTTGGCATCTCCCTCAGTGCAAATGCAACATTTCCACTTCAGATTTGCCAAGCAATATTGTAATCCACTTCCAGTCATACTGATATCTTTGTGCACCAGTACCACACGAACAGACTGACCCCCATGCTCTCTAACCACAATCTTTTCATCCCTTAATCCTCACTCATCTCCTTTGGTGGTTCCTTAACTTTTCTAATACAACCAGGCTAAGCAAAGCTTTGGTCTGAAAGTGAATAAAGCCCAGGAGAGGCATGGCCCAAAGTCTGGGAGTACCCTCTCCCAAAACAGGACAGCTAGAGAATTTCTGCTGGCAGAGCCCTGAAGTCTCCTATCCAGCTGTGAGCCTTAGCAGACACCACCATTATCACACGGGGTACTTGCTCCTTTACCCAGTCTGATCCCTGCAGCACACTCTGCTGCACTGGCTCCGTAGGGAGCATATGGTCCTAGTTCAGAAACGTTTAGATGCTTTAAATGAGTATTTTAAAAGTATAGAGCCCTAAATAAGAGGGCCTGTCAGTAGTCTCTCAGTTCTTTTCTGGGATACATTGCCATCATGTTCAAGGTGAGCTTGCCACCCATACAGCAATGTCGAGGTGATATCTAGAAAGCTGCCCTGCCTGGCTGTGATCTATTCATTTTCATCAAAATGGTTCACAGAAGAGAGTTATAAACACTCTCCCAAACAGGGGAACAGAGGTGAAGCAAGAGCATTGTCTGATGTCAAACTGACATCAGAACCAAGACTAGACTAAGCCAGGTCATCCAGACCTTATTCCCATACTCACCCCTCAGTCACCCTGTTCCCACAATGGGTTTTAACACTACAGAGTGGAAATACTTTGTCTTACAAGCACACGGTGAACTGCTGTTCCAATCTGTATTTGTCATGCAGGCCCACCAGTGAACGTCAGCTGCAACATTTTCATCAACAGCTTTGGTTCGATTGCAGAAACGACTATGGTAAGTAAAAATCACAGCACAGCTGCTCAGCTACTGGCTCAGCCTCATTGTGCTTCCAGCAAATGCAGCATCACCCGCCTCTTTAGTGTGACCAGAGGAAAATATTGTCTCCATGTTCTCAAGTTTACCTAAGGCTTGAGTAAATTAATGGTCAACACACAAGACTCACACTGCTTGTAGTTGAAGATCGTGCAGTCTCTGTCTGCATCTCTACGAAAACACTGTACAGGCAAAGTATAAGGGTCAGAAAAGGAAGCAAATAGTCTTTTTTGAAGACTTGCCTAAGGCTCCAAGCTCAGAGACAGTTGCAGATACTTTGTGTTTAAGTGCATATAAATCCAGAAGTTTGAATCAATGCTTTAAGTGAAGGGAAATCAGCTGAACTCAAATTCAGTCTGCACCAGATTTCAGATTCCCAAAGAGTAAGAGAATCACTAGATGATTATTTTCTTGGAGACATATTTCTGTTAGACAATGATTTTTAATAAAAAAAAATCAAAACCAATATTTGTAAGTTAAGGCTCACTTCAGACAAAATTAGTGAACATGGTTAAAGGCTGTATCTAATTGGCAAGGCACTAGGAGCAGAGGATCACTAGAACAGGAGATAATTGCTCCATCTGAAAACTATTAAAGATTGGTTATGACATAATCAGGGAGCAGCAAAGGAAAACTCTAGAGGTACAGTGCCTTACCTCTCTGCTAATTAAAGATAATCCAGAAATATGGTGTTTAATTACTCTTTGGTAATTCTTTTTCTAGAAAGATGTTGAATGAAGAATGCAAGACTCCAGCTTGAGGTGTTTTGTGCATTTAGGCAGGGTGTTATAGGCTTTACATACAGATCGCACCCCTTGACTTGAACAAGTTACTTGCCCTGCACGCCATTGTCAGAGGAGATCAACAGCTATATACCTGGGGTTATAAGTCTCTTCTGACACTACACCATTCTTCTGGAAATGTTTGGGGGTGGGGGCAGTTCAGTTCCAGTAGTACAAAAAAAGCTGTTACTCTGTCGAGGCACAAAGAAACACATTTCATAGCTGGATTGCAGAATTTGTCAGAGTTCATAGGCGAGAAGAGTATTCATAGATTCATTTGTATGTAAAGCAAAAGAGAAAGAACTAGAACAGAAATACGCATCTGTTCCTAATGTACTATTTTATTGGATACCTCCTTTGGTGTTACAGGCACTAAATACCCTGTTCCTACACAATCTAGCAGAGACGATCCACAGAGTGCAAGGGAGAGGGGCAGGCCCACAAGGGATCGCTGTGCAACACACAGGCACATTACAATGACATGTTCTTCAATTTATCTGTCCCACATTGCAAGATGCATTGGAGCAGTTACACAAAGATGCCACAGGATCCCAGTAAGCAGGATGCTCCATAAAATTAACATAGACTAGCATGAGAGAGAGAGATGCAGTTCACCTCCAAGACATGCTGTAGGGACTTGCTATCCTCTCCAGATGCCACTCATTTCATAGTCTGTCTTCCATAGAAAAAATTCCCATGGGAACCCAAGAGCACCCTCTGGGCACATTGCTTTGTCTAGAAATACCCAAGCCCGCTCTGACAAGCTAGTCCAGATGTCAGGCTGACACAGCATTGCACACAACCTAATATAATGCACTTCTTTGGGGACAGCGATTCTGCTTGTAAACACTGACGAGAACACAAGCAACGCAGGTACTGAAGCATCTAAAAATGAGAGTCCAGCAAGTTAGAGCAGTCTTCCGGATTTGCTAACTTGTGATTTACTCGGCAGAGAAGCCAGTCTCTCCTCGCTGTTTGAGGATACAGCGGGTCAAACAGGCAGTGTCAGCTCCCCACCACAGTTTCTGGGAAGGGCAGAAGGTCCTGTCATGAAGGGATTTTGAGTCAGACCTGACTACTTTGAATTCAAACCAGTGATCAGATATCTGTGGGGGCGAGGAAGCTTGGGTGGCAGAGAGGTGATCCAATGTTTTACCATAAAGAAAGCAGTACTCTATCATTGACCCTTGGGACTGATGATTGTAACACCCCCCCCCAGCTGCTTCACTGGCCAAAAGAGAAAGAACAACATTATGGTTTAAACCTCAATCATTAGGCACTCTAAGCCTGGCCAGGTTCAGGTTCTGAGTACTACATCATCTTCTATTTGATTACTATTTCTCTACTACCTGCAGGAGAAGAGTCACAGGTTTTTATGGATAGCACACATGCAATTCGAGAAGCCTTTAAAATACTCCATAGCAGGGCTGTTAGTTCCTACAGAAAATGCCACTGCTGCCATTTAAGTTTACACTGCCTGAATCTCACATCAGCATAAATCATGAAGTCACCATGCAGAGGATTAGAGAGATTGGAGGTGAACGCTCACTTACAGTTTGAGGTGTTATGGAAAGTAGAGGAAAAGGAGAAAATACAGGAAAATAGAACAAAACAGGCATTTGATGCAGCCACTTGGGTCTACTAAACCTCAGAAGGGAGGATGATAATGAGTTGGGGCCGAGAGAAGGCACAGGCTTCCCAGAGCGGGCA